>NC_133534.1:147514466-147838529 GCF_048544455.1 Silene latifolia | reverse complement strand
AATCAAGGGGCCATCATCACTCTTCAGTTTATTCTCCCAATAATTGCAAACTCGAGTAAAGTCCACCATGTAAAGCCTGGTCCTCATTGCAATCGAACGAGCATGATAAGAAGGAACATGAACTGGGGGCTCGATCAATCGAAGACGCTCCATAAGCCAAACCTACCAAAAACGGGTATTAGAACGAAAAAAAAAAACAAAAAACGAAAAAAAAAAAACAAAAAGAACGAAAAAAAAAACGAAAAAAAAGAAGAAAAAAACGAACAAAAAAAAGGAAAGAGAGAAAAATGTTCTTTTACCTGCAGAATAATGGGACTTCCCAAGTACGGTAGGTCGCGATTGGCTTTCCTATTATCCAAGCCCAAAAGGATCTCTCCTAAGCATAAACAAGCTGGGCTCCTGCGCAGCTCCATTTGCTCAACTAGGCCCAGAAGACGGGGATCACCTCTCAAGTCTTCATCGACATGCCCTTTAAGGACATATATATGCAACAAACAAAATCCGAATGCTCTTCGCCTAGCAACATAAGAAACGGTGGGGTCGGCCCTGTTAATGAATCGGTCAATAAAGTCCAACATTCGCACTCCCTTCGAGGTCACTAAACGATCCACCTCAAGTCTTGTCAATCCAAGCAAGTCTCTAAATTTGCTCTTATACCCTTGTGAAATAGAAGGAATAGCAGGCAAGTGTTCTGGGTCCTACCCACCGATCGCAGTAGTTTCTTCAGGAAATGGGCAAATGTCGCCTCCGGGGAAAGCAAAAACATGATAATTCGGGTCCCAGTAATCAAGACATACATCTAAGAATGGTTTGACAACCTTGATAAGCTTCAAACTCAATAATGATCCAAGATTATAAGCGCCCATGTCGTGCTTCTCCATGTTAGAAAACTCGTTGGTCCACTCTTTTAGGCGAATCTCCAAATTATTCATGATGAGTGATTATATTGAGAGTTTTATGTAATAAGACGAAGAAGAGACGGAAGAATTGTGTGAGTAAAAACTCTATCGACGTATCTATTTATACTAAGCTCTGTTTCCTAAAATCGCAGAAGCAGACACACACTGGGAACACAGCGCAAAGACTGCCGCGCCTCTTCAAAGGGACGCAGCTTATGCTGCGCCTCTTCCTCAGCAAGGTTTCTGTGATTTTCCGCGTTGGATCTTTCCTAAATTCCTTGATGAATAATTCCCTATTCCTACGGGTTATTATTTTGGTAAATACGTGGAAATTGCCATATTTCGTGTTTCCTAAATCCACGGGCACGCATTTCGAGGCAATATCAGCATTCTCGTCATTTTAACACACTTGTATATTTTCGTTTTAGGAAATAACTTTCATTTTAATTTAATTCATTTCAAAACTTATATATTTATTTCATTTATATATTTCATTTATTTCATTTTTTAATCATTTCATTTCTAACTTATAGGTTTCAATTTTTTTTCCTTTTTTAGGGGTAACCCTCCCTACCGTCCGGTCATTTTCGGCAATTTTTTTTTGCATTTTTGGCACTTTCTCTTGCATTCTTTTTGCATTTTTGAGTCATTCGTGTTGCGCTAATTTAGGCCATATGTATGTACAAACGTGTGTTCTGCGTGATTTCTATGTAAATTTCGGCAGCGTGACGGCATAAACCGTCATCTACCAAACCTGTTCAAAGCTAACCTGCAGGTACAAGCAACGCAACCCAGCAGCAAAGGCACTCAAGCCATCATATATACAACCAAAAAAAGGGAAATGTACAACAAACTGGGGGCTCGAGCCCCAAGCAAAGGCCAAAATTGCAAGATACAAACAACAACAAAGCAAAACTACTGCCGATCGCCCTCTAGCTCCGCAACTCTTGCCGCGAGAGCAGCAACCTCGGCGTCGCGAACCTCGAGCTCCCTCAACAAGCGAGCTGTCTCCTCCCGAGAGTGGGCTAGCTCTCGCTCCAGCTCACGATCCCCCTGCAAACAACAAAATTGGCTCATGTTAATCATTTCAAGCAATTACGAGAAAAGTTGGAAAATCAAAATTCAAAAATGAAATAGACACAAGGTTCATACCTGACGACCTCGACCGCCGACAACTGCCTCGACGGCAATGGCTCGCAGCTGGTTGGCCACCCTCCATAACGCCACAAACCGAGACGGCGCAACCTGCATTTTCAAAAAAAGAAGTTCTCAATAATTGAATAAGTTCAATCAAATGTGTTCTTACACAAAAATCATGCAAATTAGAGGCTCACCCTCCGAATCAGATGTTGCCAATCATCCAGGCCAGCATCCGTCACAGCCACGTGAAAGTCACGCAGCTCGGAGATCGTCGTCCTCCCGGTCGTGTCAGTGTACTCAAGGGTCTCGGGGTACTCTGGGGGCTCGATGCCCGCCGCCTCAACCTCCTGCAAAGCCAAATGTTTCTCATTAATCGAAGATCTTTCATCATATTCTCAAAATCAAAAATAAAGGAGAGTAAATATGCTCACCACAACCGGCCAGTACGCCAATCTCCCATAAAGGAACGCCGAGTAGTCCTCACCAGAAAGAAGGAGGGCATCACCACCAACGCCAGCCAAGTCAGCCTCCCTCTCAGCCTCAGAAGGCTCCCTGAGCATCGTCTTAGGAGGATCGATGGGAACCGTCGACACATCCCGAGAGCACTGACGAGCCAAGCGCTCGCCCAAGTACCACACATGACCCATCGACGTCCTCAACAGTAGCCGGCTCGAGCTCCTAGGTCGAAGGACCTCAGCAAAAAAAGGAGGCGCTCCAGCGTACTCCGCCCAAGGCCTGGGCACCCACTGGACAAGACAAACAAGGAATCATTTTTATGATCGATTAAAAGCAATGTAGAAGCAAAATGAATATAAGTGAGATGCTCACGCTGTCCAGCTGAAGAGCGTTCACGTCCCGCCGGTAAACACCGTGAGAGGAACGCTTGCTCCTCGTCCGACATGATACGTGCATTTTATATAGTCTTTTTAGACTATTTTATGCACGTATTTCTATGCTTTTATCGTGGTTTTATGCTACGAAATGCCCCGAACATGCTACTTTGGTGTATTTTGTCTTAATTGCAGGAATGAATCCAGAAAGTAGCGAAATCAAGACATTTACCGTCCGTCTAGCTTGCATTTGGAGGAAGAGATGATTTGGAGCGGGGAATATTGCTGTCTTGGGATGCGTGAAGGTGTTTCGGGCGCTAAAAGGACAAGTCAAAGTCAATTAACGAGAATGATGAGCTGCTGAAGTCAAGATCCACTTGATCAAGTAGTTTCCCACTCGATCGAGTGGTTTTAGGTCCTTAAATAAGTCGATCGAGTGGTTAGTTTACTCGATCGACCAGTTCTTCATATAGCCTTACTCGATCGAGCACATTCTTGGTCGATCGAGCTGTTTTCTGGCTGAGTTTGCTCGATCGAGTGATTTCTTTACTCGATCGAGTGGATTTTTGCTGACGGGCTGGGCTTTTTGCTCTAATTCCGTCATTAGGTTTAGCAATTCCTATTTTCTTATAAATAGGAAGCTTTAGGAGTCATTTAAACGCTCTCCTTTTTTATGCTTTTCAGACGACTGCTACGTTACTTTACACTGTCACTTTGCTCTTAATTTCCGGATCATTTATTTACAGTAATTTCTCTCCCTTTTTCTCTTTAATTACTTAATGTTTATTATTGTTCTTCTTTTATTTGTTGCTTCCCCTTTAATTATGCATAGCTAATTCCCCCTAGTATGTTAGGATTAGGGAAGCCGTGGTAGCATGTTTTAACTGACTTATATAGATTAGTCTTGCGATAGGAATTGTATGACGCAATTTAATTGTTATCCGGTCGAATGAATGCATGCAGGAGACCATAAATTTAGTTAACCCCGACCTAGATCGAAAGATTGGAAGGGAAGGCTTGCTTAATTACGATAGGGTATTGCAGTGAGGGCGAAAGTTAAGCTGTTTACACTCTAGGGCGGTTTAAGGACCGAAAGGTGACGACCATAGCTCTTCTTATCAATAGTCTAATCGTCTTAGTATTCCTGATAGTATAAGATCCGATAGCCGCCACCAGTAGACCGACTCTAGCATACTTCCTTCCTCTTATTGTTAATTTCTCTTATTCATTTCTCTCGCTTTAATCTCTAGTTTAGTTAACACAATTCAAAACCCCCATTTCGTGACACCGACGAGGCCACCGAGTTAAACAGATAGATAGCAACTTAGCCTCCCTGTGGAGATCGACCCTACTTACCGCTGACTTCTGTTAGTAGTAATCTAGGTATTTTATTTTTGGTGTAGAAACGACCGCATCACGACACATCACCCAATCCCTCACCACGGGATAGGCCTTCTCCAGCGGCTCCGTCCTCTTGGGCGAGAGGCTCGGAAAGTAGGAGTACACCCACGCCTTTAAAGCAAGATAGTCAATGACGATCTTTCGTAATTTGATAAGGAAAATAATTGATTTTAGTCTAAATAAAGGTTCATACCTCCAGCAGTAGTCCAGGGCCGACAACACCAGGAGAAGTCCCCTTCTCCATCAACTCCGGACGAACCATGGCCCTCATGAAGCGGATGAGGACCGCAAAACCAGCAGCGACCCAGTCCCAACGCCCTAGGGAGCTCAGGTCAGAAAGGAAGGGAAGAAGCTTCGTCGACAGCCTCTCTCCCTTGTCTCTGAGGTAGATCGAAGACAGAAACCACCAAAGCCACAAACGAGCCCTCTGCTCAGCTGTACAGGGAGGAGGAGCTGTCTCTCTCCCATCAATCGTCACCAGCGCCGGGGTCTTCCCCGCAAAGTAGTCTCGGACATAGGAACTGGGCACCAAACCAGGCACTATAACAGCCTTCGGCGATAAGTTCCAGCCGATCAACCTCCTAGCCTCGGCCGAGTCCACCCTCATGGCAGTCTCCGGCCACTCCACAGCCTCAGTCCCACACGGCAGACCAGAAATCATGCCGTAGTCCTCCAACGTGACTCCCACATCACCAAAAGGCATGTGAAAAGTGGAAGTCGTGCCCCAGAATCGGTCCAAGAAAGCGCGGACCAGGCTAAGGTTAGCCCGCAGCTTCCTCTTCGCGATATCCCTCCAAGCCTGCACCAAGGCACCAAACGCTCCACGCTTGATCATGGCGCGCTCCTCCACCGACATCCTCTCGTAGCACTCCGTCGCCGTTGTGTAACCCGAGAACGACCTGATGTTCCTGGCCTCCTATTGTGATTTGAAACAAAAGCTATCTTTAGTTTTGAACGAAAATTGGAAAAGATATGAGCAAATCGAATGAAAGAAGATGAGTGATGAGTAATGAATTCAAGATTACCAAGCTCTTCACCGTCCTGTAGGACAGGTGACCCTCCGCAGCCCAAAGCAAGTGCCTGCTGTCCCAGGGTCTCAGCCCACGTGGGTGCTCCCCTCAGCTGACGACCTCCTCGTCTAACGTTGGCCCGCCTCGGGGCCTCCTCCTCCTCAACAGCCTCCTCCTCGTGGACCTCGTCCCCAGCAGCCATCACCGCGGCGGTGAAAGCCTCCTCCGAAGCCTCCTCGATAACACGAGAAGGATAAACAGCAGTGTCTATCTCCATGGGAGCTCTCCCAGAAGTAGAAGCCTCATCACCTGCAACGTTAAAGTAAATTTAGGCCGCGTCACGTGACGACAAGCCTTAGTTAGGGGATTTGCGAGCCTTCGGAAGCCCTGGAATCGCTCTTTTCTCGCCATCTTTGGCCGTATTCTCACAAACCCGATCATTCATGTGGTAATTTGGGTCAAGTCAAGCCTAAGTTGAAGCCTAGTCATGGGTTCGAGTCGAAATTTCGACAACATTTCGTTATAACGGCGATTATGCCCTAGAAAAGTGTCCTGAAAAAGCCGTCACAAAACAAAATTCCGAGATGGTAGGAAGTTTACCCATAATCCAAGGATTCCAAATATCAAGTTTCGTCCCAAATGGGCAATCCTAAGGCCATTTTCGAAGCAATTTACGGTTTAGTTGTGAAACCGTTTCAGTTTCACTTAAATGCTCAAAACTCAACGAAAATTCGAAACAAATACATGGTTATGTTCCTTATATTACCAGTTATCCGTTTCTAATACCAATTTTACAAGGTAAATCCATTTGGGGGAAAAGCCCCAAATTTTCGAATTAATTGGGTTGAAAACCCTAATTTTTTCAATCCAAATTAAGCAAAATATAGAAGATTGATGCAAGAATGATATACATACCTCGATTAGTCATGATGAATGCAAGCTTTTGGATCAAATTTTGGCGGAAATGGTTATGATTTGAGAGAGAAATTGAGGAATTTGTATTTCGAACAAATGAATTGAACCCTCTGTTTATCGCGTTTTTACGCAGAAAAGACTGTTGGAATATGTGTCCTCCGACAATAATGCGATCACAACTGTTGATCATGATGATCACATATTTAAATCTCATTTTAAAGAATACAATTGGGAAGTAATATTTTACTGTCAACTGGTCCACACATATATGACATGTGACAAATTGACAAAAATAAAATGGAGTCCATTTTATCTATATGTACCGAAATTAAAGGGAGGATTAGGAATATATTGTGTTGATTATGTTAGTGGTAAACATAATCATTTCTTTCTAAGCCTAGCCATGCAACCCTACATAATCTTGTGAAGACCACCTTGTGCATGCATTGGTCCCTTCCTCCCCATGCCACCCGGTTTTTCATAGAGCAAGGCCAAGGGTTTTTGCTCTATAATTTATCTTATACACTACATCAAAAAGCTAGTGTATTATTATTCATTCATTCATCTAAAAATTAGAATTTTAGAGAGATAAAATCTTCCTTCTCGTCCCTCTCTCTTAACCGAAATAATTGAGGGACCAAATAATATTTTTGGGTCATTTTTTTATACAAATTAATATTGTTCTAGTAATAATAATATTAATTTTATTAAGATTGTTATCTTGTGTATAAAACCTTGGGAGGGATTCTCTACTTGAATCCTTGTTCATCCACTAAAGGAAGGTCGAGAACAAGTGAGTAGGTGAACTCACTTGTGCCCATATAAACCGAAAT
Source organism: Silene latifolia (assembly GCF_048544455.1). Classification (NCBI taxonomy): domain Eukaryota; kingdom Viridiplantae; phylum Streptophyta; class Magnoliopsida; order Caryophyllales; family Caryophyllaceae; genus Silene; species Silene latifolia. The sequence goes on along the minus strand of NC_133534.1, from coordinate 147,831,501 downwards.
ATCAATGTGAGATGATGATTTCTTCTTTATTTATATTATTGTTTGCATGCATAAGATCATCTTTTAATTTTATGATTAAATTAAAATTATAACATTATGAATATGTTGAGTAAAGAGATATAGATTTACAACAAGTGGTATCAGAGCCTTGGTTGTTTGCATGCAAATCGGTTATAGTTTTTTCCGAGTTATATGATTAACATTTAAAACTTGTAAATTTGTGTTATTATGATATATCACGAAATAAATTATGCATATTAAAGTTTATGATCCTAAAATGTATTTAGGATATTTTGGTTAATTTATGGATTTTTATTGTTCATCTTATATAATAATGGCATTAAAAATGTGATTTTATGATTAAAATGTCATTTTCGGACTAAAATTAGCTAAACTTCGAATTTTAAAGTGGTTTTTGGATATGTTTTCACATATATTATTTTTAGATGACCTGTAAATTTTCATAATTTTTGGAGTTGTAATGCTCGAAATATGGATTTTTCATGATAAACATCGATTTTAATTGAAAAATAGGTTAATATGAGATATATTTCGAATCTGGTCATAGAAATTTAGTATGTTGTCACATGCATTTTTACAAGATGTGTGTAAAATAATATGCTATATTGAAGTCTTTATGCATGATTTATGAATTTTTGATGAAAAATAGCATAAATAGTGACTTAATTAGTGAATAATTGCTAAAACATACTCCATGACTAAGGAAAAACGTCACATGTTGCATTTTATTATCTTTTTCAGATCTAAAATTGAAAAGTTGATGAATATAATTTTTCTCATGTTTTTATGATTATTATTGATAAATCCGATAAACCGCAACATAGTTTTTTTTTTCCGATAATTTTACGAAATTTTTGTTGGGAAATGTGTCCTCAACAATAGTGCGATCATATGATTTAAATATCATTATTAAATCTCATTTTAAAGAATACAATTGGGAAGTATTTTTACTGTCAACTGGTCAACATATATCGGTAATGATTGGTCGACTAGAGTTTGACATTCTTTGTCGTGTGACGGTGGTGATCGATTGACCCCTAGGTCATACCTAAAGGGCAATACTCTTAATTGATCATTTAATTAATCGTATAATGTTACGAGTTAATTAAATTACTTGAAAAATTGACGGACGATTTTGGATGTAAAATTTACGTATCAAATTGAAATGTGATTAAATGAGATACGGTCTGAGTAATCGAATTGTATCATTACTCGGATGAAATTATTGTTTAAAGAAACAATTGGATTTGAATGAATTATTATAAATGCGATTTATAAACGGTAAAATATTTTGGTACGAGTAATTATGAATTACTAAGTCGATTTTTGTATATGACGTATTTTTATTAATACGTTGATTTTTAATATGTTAAAAATACATAAACAATTTATGTTACATATGACATGTGACATATTGACATTTGACAAAAATAATATGGAATCCATATTACAATGTGGACCGAAATATTGGGAATAATTAACATATTATGTTAATTTAGATTAGTGGAATTCATCATCATTTCTCTAATATAGGCATGCATACCTAGTGCCTTTTGTGTAAGAGCACAAAGGCCATGCATAGGCCATTTCCCTCCACCCTACCCGGTTCTCCCTTGGAAAGAACAAGGGTTCTTTTTCATTTTTATTTTATCTTTCACTATATGGCATAGTGTGTTAGATAATTATTCATTCACTCAACATAATTATTTTTAGAGAGATAAAAATAATTCCTCTTCCTCTCCTCTTCTCTCAACCGGTTTTGAGAACTAAAATACCAAATATTTTGGTTCAATTTTTCACAAGATTAATATTATACTAGATCAAATAATATTAATTAGATTAAGTGTTAAGCCTTGGGTATAAAGCTTAGGGAGAGATCTTATACTTAGATCTTGTTCATCCATAAGGGAAAGCTCAAGATCAAAAGAGAAAGGTGATCTCTTTTGTGCCCTAATAACCGAAAATTACCAATGTAAGGACATGATTTCTCCTCTATTTTATTATTGTTTGCATGCATAAAATCCGTTTTAATTTTATGACAAATTAATATCGACATATATGAGTATGTTAGTATGTATATGAATCTACATTTCTTTCAATCGGTATCAAGAGCCACGGTTGTTTGCATGCAAATTGGTTAAAAGTTTTTCCGAGTTATATGAATAACAAATAAAACTTGTAAAATTTGTGTTATTATGATATATCACGAAATTATTACATGCATGTTAATATTTCTGGTCCTAAAATGTTTTAGGATATTTTGGTTATTTTTTCGGATTTTTATTGTTCATATTTTACAATAATGGCATTTAAATGTGATTTTATGAGTAAAAATGTCATTTTTGGTCAAAAATTAGCTATACTTCGAATTTTAAGTTGATTTTTGGATATGTTGTCACATATATTATTTTGAGATAACCTGTAAATTTTCATAATTTTTGGACTTGTTATGCTCGAAAAATGAATTTTTCATTGTTAAATTCGGATTTAGGTGAAAAATAGGTTAATATGAGTTAAATTTCGAATCTGGTCATAGAAAGTTAATATGTTGTCACATGCAATTTTACAAGATGTGTGTAAAATAATTGGCTATAAAGAATCTTTTTTGCATGATTTATGAATTTTTGAAGAAAAATAGCATAAATAGTGACATTATTAGTGAAAAAATAATAAAACATAATCTATGACTTAGGAAAAACGTCTAATGTTGCATTTTATTATATTTTTCAGATCTAAAATTGAAAAGTTAATGAAAATAATTTTTCCATGTTTTTATGATTATTTTATTAAAATCGATAAACCGCAACATTGTTTTTCCGGTAAATTTTCGAAATTTTTAACCTAAGGTTTTTGAACATTATGAGTGTCATGGAATTTTTCCAGAATGTTCATGAGTTTAAATTTCAAATTTTGAATTTATTTGAAATTTTGTGAATTATTTGAAGTTTAATAGCTTATTTTGTAATTTTTGGTCCATTTATGAACAATTTTATAAGATATGGGTTAATTATGGTCAAATTATTAGTGAAGACTATATTTTGAGTCCTAAGAGGTTAGGGTAATTAACTTATGCATAAATATGAGTTTATGTAATTTTTGTGATTATAAAACGTTGAAATCACGCAAATCCGTAAAAACCGAGTAATATACGATATTGGCTAATTAAAAGGCGATTTAGCATAAAATTGAGCATGTTCATACATATTATAATGCTGCATTTTTCTTTATGATTGTCATAATTTTAATTTATGTAATTTTGAATTATGTAATTTTACTTAGTATGGCCTTAGATTTTAATTGGTATTTCCCGAAATGTATGGGAATATCGATTCGGTTGTAATTTTTATTGTGATCTCGTATCACCGTTTTGTAATTTAATAGATTTATTTTATTTTAGTTACAAATGTATAATAGGAAATTATGTAATTTATTATGTAATTTTATTCATTCCGGAGTTCCAAAAGACGGATTTCTTCAAGAATGGCGATACATAAAGACGGTGTTACCTCGAGATGTGTGCCACAACCGAAGTTCAAGGGACCAATGGAGTTGGTTTCCGAATATGTAATAGTTAAATAGTTTTTCCATTTTAGGAAAGGCCATACTAGGATTTATTTATTTTTATGCTTGCATTTTATTTTATGTCGCATGCATCGCTAAATCGCCATAACTAAAACATGCATCCTTATTTTATCGAGTTTATCGACCGTGTCAATTCGAATTATCGTAGTTCACCGCTTTAGTTCACTTAAAACGTGATAGATAATAAATTGACATGACCTCTCACTAAAACAATTAATTGAGACATAGCCTTACCAAATAGTAGAAACCATGAAAACCTATTTCGCGAGGGAGTGCGCTCGGCCCCACCGGGGTACAAATCTTGTTACGTAGGGGAAGTGGGTGATGAATGTTAATCCACCGAATTCATGTTGATAAGGGATGTATCGGCCACACCGTGCCCAAGTTAATGTGGGTTTGGATCATGGACACATTTATTCGAAATTTGGATTGAACTCAACAAAAGTATTTGATAAGGGATGTATCGGCCCCACCGTGCCCTTGTCGATGTGTTTTGGGCTATAGATAATTATTAATGTAATATTGTCGACCAAGAGTTCTAAAAGTAGAATCGATTAAACGTTAATCCACCGAGTTATATTGATAAAGGATGTATCGGCCCCACCGTGCCTAAGTCAATATGAATTTGGGTCTTGGAATCATTTATCATAGTTGGGTAGAGGTCACTATGTAAATGCTTTACTTGTTATTTACAAGTATTATTATAACGATAAATGTTAAGTTTTTCCACTATTCCGTTATTATTGTTCTATTTCTTTACCACAATTCATATACGATATCATTTTGTTTTTTGATTCAAATCTCCTTAAAACATCGTAACTAAAGACAAATATGAATTTGCTTCTAAAACCTCAAATGAACCATTGATAAGGATCTCTTGTAAAGAGTATAGATTAAAGTTATTCATTATCAAACAGGTTTTTGATTCATGACTAACACTTCTACTTACAATGGATTATTTTTCATGTACTTAAATGAATTAAGTACCTTGAAGCGATAAATTGTTTTGGTAATTAGTTTTGTCAAGAATTCGTAATTGACCAAAATAACGCAACCACTTCAATGAAAGTTTTAAGACTAAAACGATCAAATGAAGAATGATCTTCGTGAATTCATTTTTGCTTCTCAAAGCAAAGACTCATTGAAATAAGTGGGAGCGTTCCCTTAAACTGTTAAGATGAGGAAGAGGTTCAAGAATTAAATGGAATTGATACAAGGTAATGTTAAAAGTAAAGTCATTGAGGAATGACGATACTAAACCTATCAATCCCGACCGATAAAGTTTCCATTGTCTTAAATGTTGGACACGAGAATGGAAACTACCCCAAATTTTTGAAGAATTATCAAATTAGTTGTGGGACATCTAATGGGACCTTCTTCTTTAAATTGTTTATTTGATTAAACATAAAATTTTGCTAGTACTACTTCGTCAATATTAGAAACCAATGGAGGTTTTCATCATTGTACTTGATACATAGGATGATTAGAATATGACGACTAGCAACAATAATATCGAGAGATAGAGTAATTGTGTACTCAATCTAGTTTTTGGATTTAAAGTTGTACTTAATTATGATTATTAAGTGCATAAACTCTAAATAAGAATATAAACTTGTTAAAATACAAAAGAGGTTTCACTTTTGTGACCCTATACACCACGATTTGATGTATGGCTAGCCCATTATCAAGGTGATTATATTCTAAACCAAACTAGAATAATATATCATGAAGATGATGCAAGACTCAAAATTGGTAACCCAAGATTAAACCTTAAAATTTTGGAATGATGAACGCAAAGAGTTATCGAGTACTCTTGAAACCATTAGATTGTTAATGGTATATGCGTATCTTGTATTCAAAGCAAGATGTCTCGTGCCTTTTGGTTGAAAAGGAGATCGAGATTGTAAATCATTGATCCAAAATAGGTTGATCATTTTCTTTTACCAACGATTTAAGTTGACGCTAAAGTGTTAACTTAATAAGGTAAATAGAAAAATCTTTAAAGAAGTTTAAAGAGTTAAAGAAATCACGATTTAGTCGTGATGGGATTATCAAAGTGAAGACTTTGATATAAGCCAATGGAAATGTGATCTAATATCACAAGTTAATCTCTCTTAGCACGCATTATGAAATAATGTGTGATTGGATAAGAAATCAAACGCTATTCGATATGGTTTGAACTTCAATCAAGTTACTTTGAGTTACTTGATCCTTTTGGGGATTTTATCATTTTGTCTAAAATTATTTTTCCACTAAATCGAATCATATGAGATATGAAATGGTAAGGGTACCATGTTTGTAAGTTTTCACAAGAAACAAATGCTCATTTTTCCTTTTTCAATTATCACGGGTTTGCGGCTCGTGAAGCTGTCTTTCTAAAATACAAGTTTATTTCTAGAAGACAGAGTGGGAGAATTTATTCAAGAGCCACATAGAATGTTATGTCGCAAGAAACTGGTCTTTCTTGGCTACATGAGACGTTGTCACAAGAAACTGGTCTTTCTTGGCTACATGAGACGTTTTGTGTAAGATGTTGTTTCTTTAAAACCTAGGAGGTTAAATTCGTCAAATTGTTGAAAATGATGGATTCATGGCTACATGAGACGTTTTGTGTAAGATGTTGTTTCTTTAAAACCTAGGAGGTTAAATTCGTCAAATTGTTGAAAATGATGGATTCATGCTACTTTTAAGAAAGTAAAGAGCTTATAACTTACAAAGAAATCGTTTGATTCAAATTGATTACTTCTAGAAAGTAATGAACATATGACTTACATAAGAGTGTTTAAGTCACAACTCAATATAAGGCTTAGAGCCATGAAAATCCGAAATAAAAAGGCTTGATTAGTTGCAAAGGGTTTTGCACTAATAAAGAGAGATTTCAAGGCTTGATTAGTTGCAAAGGGTTTTGCACTAATAAAGAGAGATTTCAAGGTTGATTGGTTGCAAAGGGTGTTTACACCAATTGAAATGCTTAAGTCTATTTGGATCTTCTTAGGGATTGTGTTTCATCATGAGGTTATGAAATACATAGCGAGTGAATCTAAAACCCACTTCTTCAATAGAAGGAATGTATTCAATACATGTCTTGAGTTTAGTAGATTCTTGCAATCCTAAGATAATGTGAAACTTAAGAGAGGGTCTTAAGTAGGACATCAATGAGTTAGAATCAACATTTTGATCATGTGATAAAACATTTCTCGATAAGTCGAGAAGTTGTGTTTATACATGGAGTTTAGTGGGAGTTACGGAAATTTTAATTAGTCCGATATGTGGATGACATATTGATCGTTGCGAATGATTTAAGACTTTTGGAGTATTATAATACATCTTGAATATCCGGATTTATGAAGATAAATCCACATGATATTAGCGTCAGTAAGAAGTCTTATGTTGATAAGATTCATGACTAGTTCAATTAAATTGAACATATTTGATTGATTTCATTTGCTTCCGCTGCCGAATCAATTAAAAAGAAATGATGTAGAACACTTCATATGCTTTGAGTATGATGAATTGTTTTCAAAAATCGAATTTAAGTAATCTTTACCAAGTAAGCTATAAAGATTACCCTTAAGTGCTTGCAGAAGCATTAAGGAAGTAAAGCAAAGTGTTTATGATGCAATATTGTGTAAGGGTGTTACACAAGTGACAATTGACATTTGAGATTGCGCATGGTTTCCGACAAAACCATAATCAAAACACACTAGGATGGTTAAGATACCATTGTGGCAATGTTAATTAAGAAGTAGATTTTCTAGAATCGTTCTAGGCAATAAAGAACAATGAGAGATTTTTATAACGGAAATTGAGTACACTTGCAATCATGAGATGTGCAAGAGGATGAGTCCCACACACTGTGAAAACAGTGGGAGCTATTCGTAGGCTAGAGGATCTATGTCTTGATTGGATCTCGACACGTACTCAGAAAGTTTTGTGATGCAAATGTATACATTACAAAGGAAAACGAGTATGTAGTAAGGTTGAGTAAGGTACAAGAAGTTGATAAAACCTACTAACCAAAGCCTTCTCAAAGGCTAAACATGATGAGTCATGTCATTTCAATTGAATTGAAATGAACAACTACGTACAAGATCAAATTAGATTATAGAATATGAAATAGTAATTAGGCATTGACTATTCATGTGTGATAATCGCATTTGTCGTTCGAGTTTTATTTTAAAACTCTTTTATTATACTTTGTTACATCCAAACGGGTTGTAGAGACAATTGAACCCCGTTAAAGTGAACACGGATTAGCATAGTATTCGCCCATAGTCACTTGTATGAGGTGACGTCTCGAAGTGACTAGAGTGTGATGCGATTGATGGCAAGTTCAAGTGCCATACAGTCATGTGAGATGACTAGTCGATCACATAGGCAGATGTTAGGAACACCTTGTCGGGCCTTATGACCGCTTATAGAGTTCTGGCAAATTTATATAGCCTGGTCGTGGCGAGAGCTGCTATAGTATTCTAATGAGTCGATTCTTTTGACTAAAGACTATTCACTTAAGATGGCACAGTTTCAGATTAACTTTGATTTGTGTTACTACGACCTTCGTAAATGGGGTCAAATGGGCATATTTTGGGTTATGATGGCTGTGGCTAGTCGAAGGGAATGAGTGCGATAGGAATTGTCCATCCCCTTGTCAGGGTTAAAACAATATCTCAGGGCCACTCGAGGAGTAATGAACTGGAAATGCGTGGCCACGCTCGGAAAGTATCTATGATAGATAAGTCCGGTCAATCGTTATTCTCCGGATCGAGGAAACCACTCTTGATATGATCACTTGCAAGTACGACCGAAAGACACCTTGCATTGAGTGGGAGATAGTAATAGGACAAGAGAATTGGTGACGCACACTTGTCGAGGACAAGTGGGAGATTGTTGGGAAATGTGTCCTCAACAATAGTGCGATCATATGATTTAAATATCATTATTAAATCTCATTTTAAAGAATACAATTGGGAAGTATTTTTCTTGTCAATGGTCAACATATATCGGTAATGATTGGTGACTAGAGTTTGACATTCTTGTCGTGTGACGGTGGTGATCGATTGACCCCTAGGTCATACCTAAAGGGCAATACTCTTAATTGATCATTTAATTAATCGTATAATGTTACGAGTTAATTAAATTACTTGAAAAATTGACGGACGATTTTGGAAGTAAAATTTACGTATCAAATTGAAATGTGATTAAATGAGATACGATCTGAGTAATCGAATTGTATCATTACTCGGATGAAATTATTGTTTAAAGAAACAATTGGATTTGAATGAATTATTATAAATGCGATTTATAAACGGTAAAATATTTTGGTACGAGTAATTATGAATTACTAAGTCGATTTTTGTATATGACGTATTTTTATTAATACGTTGATTTTTAATATGTTAAAAATACATAAACAATTTATGTTACATATGACATGTGACATATTGACATTTGACAAAAATAATATGGAATCCATATTACAATGTGGACCGAAATATTGGGAATAATTAACATATTATGTTAATTTAGATTAGTGGAATTCATCATCATTTCTCTAATATAGGCATGCATACCTAGTGCCTTTTGTGTAAGAGCACAAAGGCCATGCATAGGCCATTTCCCTCCACCCTACCGGTTCTCCTTGGAAAGAACAAGGGTTCTTTTTCATTTTTATTTTATCTTTCACTATATGGCATAGTGTGTTAGATAATTATTCATTCACTCAACATAATTATTTTTAGAGAGATAAAAATAATTCCTCTTCCTCTCCTCTTCTCTCAACCGGTTTTGAGAACTAAAATACCAAATATTTTGGTTCAATTTTTCACAAGATTAATATTATACTAGATCAAATAATATTAATTAGATTAAGTGTTAAGCCTTGGGTATAAAGCTTAGGGAGAGATCTTATACTTAGATCTTGTTCATCCATAAGGGAAAGCTCAAGATCAAAAGAGAAAGGTGATCTCTTTTGTGCCCTAATAACCGAAAATTACCAATGTAAGGACATGATTTCTCCTCTATTTTATTATTGTTTGCATGCATAAAATCCGTTTTAATTTTATGACAAATTAATATCGACATATATGAGTATGTTAGTATGTATATGAATCTACATTTCTTTCAATTTTAACCTAAGTTTTTGAACATTATGAGTGTCATGGTATTTTTCCAGAATGTTCATAAGTTTAAATTTCAAATTTGGAATTTATTTGAATTTTTGGTGATTTATTTGAAGTTTATAGCATTTTATTGTAATTTTGGGTCCATTAATGAACAATTTTAAGAAATATAAGTTAATTATAGTCAAATAGTTAGTGGAGACTAATTTTGAGTCCTAAGAGGTTAGGGTAATTAACTTATGCATAAATATGAATTTATGTAATTTATTGTGATTTTAGAAGGTTGAATCACGCAAATCCGTAAAAACCGTTAAATATACGATATTGCGTCCTTAAAGGCGATTTAGCATAAAATTGGGCATGTTTGTACATATTATAATGCTGCATTTTATTTATGATTGTCATATTTTTATTTTATGTAATTTTTGAATTATGTAATTTACTTAGTATGGCCTTAGTTTTTAATTGGTATTACCCGAAATGTATGGGAATATCAATCGGTTGTAATTTATTGTGATCTCGTATCACCGTTTTGTAATTTAATAGATTTATTTTATTTTATTTTAATTACAAATGTATAATAGGAAATTATGTAATTTGTTATGTAATTTATTTATTCCGGATTTCCTTGAAGACGGTGTCACTCAAGAAGGCGATACATAAAGACGGTGTTACCTCGAGAAGCGTGCCAAAACCAAAGTTCAAGGGGCTAATGGAGTTGGTTTCCGAATATGTAATAGTTAATTAGATTTTCTATTTTAGGAAGGCCATACTAGGATTTATTTTATGTTTTGCATTTTATTTATATGTTGCATGCATCGCTAAATCGCCATAACTAAAACATGCATTGTCATTTTTATCGAGTATATCGACCGTGTCAATTAGAATTATCGTAGTTCACCGCTTTAGTTCACTTAAAACGTGATAGATAATAAATTGACATGACCTCTCGCTAAAATAAAACAATTGAGACTTAGCCTTACCAAAGAGTAGAAACCATGAAAACCTATTTCGTGAGGGAGTGCGCTCGGCCACACCGGGTACAAACCTTGTTACGTAGGGGAAGTGGGTGATAAATGTCTATCCACCGAATTCATGTTGATGAGGGATGTATCGGCCACACCGTACCCAAGTTGATGTGGATTTGGATCATGGACACATTTATTTGAAATTTGGGTTGAACTCAACAAAAGTTTTTGATAAGGGATGTATCGGCCACACCGTATCCTTGTCGGATGTGTTTTGGGCTAAAGATAAATGTTAATGTAATTTTATCGACCAAGAGTTCTAAAAGTAGAATCGATTAAAGAGTTAATCTACCGAGTTGTATTGATAAGGGATGTATCGGCCACACCGTGCCCAAGTTAATATGAATTTGGGTCTTGGAATCATTTATCTAGTTGGGAAGAGGTCACTAGATAAATGCTATAAAACTTGTTTAAATTAAATTTTTACGAGTATTATTATTTTGAAAACGACATATGTTTTATTCCTTCTATTTTGTTTTGTAGACCGTCTTTATTTCTCAAAACAAATGGCCAATCCAAACGCCAACGCCCCGCCTCTCACTAATACTTCATGGCTCCGATCCTTCATGGATCGTTGTAAACTTGAAAAGAATGGGTCAAATTTCCCCGATTGGGATGCCCAATTCAAATTAGCCGCCCAAGGTGACGACAAGCTTCGTTACCTTACCGAGGCCTCTCCACCCGAACCTAATGCTAGGTCGACCGCCGCCACTAGGGAAGCATATGAGGCTTACCATAAGGAGTCCGCCGCAATGAAATATGTGTTGATCTTTGCGATGGAGGCGGATCTCCAAAGGAGAGCCTTTAAAATGGGCACCGCTAATGAAATCTACTCTAAGCTTATGACAATGTTTTCACAAACTCCGCGGATCGTCCAATATGAGACGGCCGCGGCATTCTTTGATCTCGACTTTAAAGAGGGCCAAAAGGTTAGCCCTCATGTGCTCAAATTAATGGAGCTAGTCGAGACCTTGAAGATTCAAAAGGTTGAAATCCCCAAAGAACTCATTGTAGATAGGATTCTACATTCCTTATCCAAAGTCAAGGCATATGTTCAATTCCGGGTGAATTTTAACATGCAAGACAAGGACGTGTCTCTTGAAGAGTTGCACAAGTTACTTGACACGTCTGTCGCGTACCTGTCAAAAATAACCAACTGGTTCCAACTAACTAATATAGCTAGGGAAGTCGGGTCGAATCCACAGAGAGGTAGGAATTTGTCTGCTAAACTAGGTTCGCCAAGGTAACCAAAATGGGGGTTTTAAATTGTGATTTCTAAACTAAAAGAGGCAAGGAAAAGAGAAATAAAGGGAGGAGTTTAACAGATAAAAGAGAATAGCTAAGACAAGCGGTTCGCCATAATTATCTGGTCGAGTAATCTAGGTTCCAGGTCAATGCAGTACGGTCTAGGGGGTAGCGAACGTCACCTTTCGGTCCTTAATTCACCCTAAAGTGTAAACAGTTTAACTTTCGCCCTCGCTGCAATACTCTATTGCTCGCTACTAGTCTCCCTCTTCCAACCTTTCGGTCCAGGTCAAGGTCCACTAAGAATAAGGGTCTAATTGCGTCGACTCAATTAGGCAATTACAGTTATTTGTAGCATTTAAACAACAAAGACGGTACCGGTATTGACCTAGTAATTTGATTACTCTCCCTTCAAATCATGGGTCCCCTATAGTCTTAGCATAGGGATTTAGCTACTCATAATTATCAGATTAACAATTACAATAACCAAGCAATTCAAACTAAACATGATGAATAATCTAATTGATTGAACGATTATAAGCAAAGAGAGAAAAGGAATTAAAAGCAATAAATACGATAAAGAAATAATTAAATTGATAATACCGAATCCGAGTAGCAAGGTAGAGAGTAGAATTCCAAAGAACAGTGACAGAAGTAACAGAGGAAATGTACGTCGTAAAAGAGATAGGAGTAACGTAGTGTTCTCCTCAGTCTTATACTGAAAAATTGTCCTAAACCTAATCTATGGACTGATTACAAAAGCCCATAGAAGATTAGGCGGAAAAAAACCAAAAACACACGAAATCCCCTCGATCGAGTAAGATGATCACTCGATCGAACTCCAAATCACTCGATCGAGCTAGAACTACCTCTCGATCGAGCACTGCTTGCTGAACCTCCTCGATCGACTCCTTAAGCTGGTCGATCGACCAGTCTTGAGTGTGTAAAGCATTCGATCGAGCACCAAAGCACTCGATCGAGCTATATAGGCGCACCAGGACTTGAATATCTTCCTTAACTCAGCTCATACGTCCTCCAAGTGTAAGATTCCCAAACTCCGGCTCCTTATTTCCCGTAAATGCATACAATTGGGACAATTAAGGCTCGATCTAGCTCTTCCTCGGTCAATTCCTGCAAATTACAGTAAACGGACCAAAGTAGGATATTCGGGGATATTTGTAGCCAGATGCTACATAAAAAGCACAGAAATGCGTGTAAAAATGAGGTGAAAACCTTATATAATAGACACGCATCAAATCTCCCCAAACCAAACCTTTGCTTGTCCCCAAGCAAATATGAATGCAACTAAGGGTGAACAATAGAACGGGACCAACGCATCAGCTACAAATCATCCACTAGAACCAATTTAATGCAACAAAATGACAAAGTGGCGACTGAAAAGTGCAAACGAGTTAAATTAATGTTTCAAGCTTACTGAACCGTCGACCTTGCAAGATTCAAAGATGTCGGACTCTCACGGGTCGCTCGTCACTCAAAATCAGGTACAAGGTGAGTATATATGTGAAAGATAGGAAGAAGCAAGACACTCACCTAACTCGACCTATAAGAACATGCATGCAGTTAACATGAATAAAGTCTCTACAACCGTACATATGCATTCCAACCATACTAGTGACCAAGACACATGCCGAGGACTTACATTTGGGCTGGTGAGGTATGGGTAAGAAGGGGCTAAAATGAATTTGGATATGTGGGGTTAATAGCCAGGCTAGCAACAACGGATCCAAATATAGACTGCATCCCAACTTCGTACTCATAACAGCAAGTTGACACGGTGCAAAATTATGCACTAAACTCACCAAACACCAAAAAATCGTCAACTCCCCATAACATATAAATAAGGCATGGGAGTGTGAAACATTGTGCGATTCTCATTCTTTTTCATTCCTTTTTTTTTCCATTTTGAATTTTTCTGTCTCTCTTTTTTTTTCTTTTCGCTTTCTTTCTTTTTCGTTTTTTTCGTTCCAATTTTTTTCAATTCAACACATTTTTTTCTTTCTTCAATTCTTCCACCATCTTTTGAAGTCAGATGAAATAACCATATTGCAATAACACATTCCAAGAACTACTCGTTACTAGCTCAGCTAGGGTAGGAAATATTATAGAAGGTAGTTGATAGGACAAAAAGGCAATTTGGCTATGTGAGGCTCATGGGTAGAATGAAATAAGGGGGACTGCCTCTCCTAACACGTGTCACCATCCACAGACCGAATGCATACAGGTATTAAGAAGACTGGACTCATGCTTGTGCAAATTAATGTTACATGTCTTAAAGAGAGTACTACTCACATTCTAGATGAAACCGGTCATGAATGTCACCAGTTTAATAAGCTCTAACCTCAGAATGTATTGTAGCTTGCCGACATAGAGAATCAAGTCTATTCGTTCAGATAAGAGAGAAACAAAAACTCGTAGATTATGCACATAATCATGCCAACTAACTGTCAAGAATGTGCAGGGCTCAAGTAAGGATTCAAAGTAGCGTCAATGTTCAAACGTTCCGACTCAATTTAAACATGAAAATTTTGAAAATTGAAAATTTTTGAATTTTATGATTTTTATATGATTTTTTTTGGAATTAATTGAAACAACAATGCATGCGGAAATGATTAAATTAAAACAAGCAAAAATGCAAGAAACATGCAGACACAGATATGGATGCATACCTCCCCAAACCAAACCGTACAATGCCCTCATTGTACCAAGAATAGGGAAAGAATTGCAAGCTGAAAAGAAAAGGAGGAGCGGAGTCGGAAAACTTACAAAACGTCATATAGCGGGACCTCCCCAAACCGACCATGAACATGGGAGGTTTAAAGAAAATAAAACAGTGGCTTTGTAGACGTGAAACAGCGGCTGGAGATCATAACTGCTCGATCGAGCAGACCAGTGTATTGGAAGGGCTCGATCGAGTGACAACCCACTCGATCGAGTAAGCACGGTTATGGATCTGGTCGATCGAGGACATCATCCCTCGATCGAGTAGCAGCCGCGTCAGAAAATGCTCGATCGAACACAAAGACCCTTCGATCGAGTACTTTAACCTGCAAATGACGCATAAAAGCAAGGAAGGCACAGAAATTGTTCATAAAGCAGCGTCTAATGTCAACGTAAAGCTAAAGAAAAACAAATAAAACAAAGAAAACAAATAGTTCAACAAAAGCACAAATAAAATCATTTGCCTCCCGGAGAGCGCTGGTTTAAGAGGTCCCGCACAACCTTTCTGGCATCAATTTACTGGCGCGTCGAGCTCGTCGAAGCGCAGGACTTCAACGCGGTTGTCCGCTTCACTCGCCTCATGGTAATGCTTCACGTATTGGCCATTCACCTTGAATCTGTGGCCCTCGGAGTCTTCAAGTTCTACGGATCCAAATTTGGTGACGGCCGTCACCGTGTATGGACAGATCCACTGGACTTGACTTGCCAGAAAGCTTGATCTCAACCGGGCATTAAACAAAGAACACCTTTCGCCCCACATGGAACTCCCGAGGTAAGATTCTCTTGTCATGCCATCTCTTCGTCTTTTCCTTGTAAATGCGCGAGCTGTCATAGGCATTAAGCCTAAACTCCTCTAATTCATCAAGCTGCAAAAGACGATTCTGACCACACAATTTAGGATCATAATTAAGCTCACGGATTGCCCACCAGGCCTTACATTCCAGCTCGACAGGTAAGTGACACGATTTCCCATAAACTAACCTATAAGGTGACGCACCAATTGGTGTCTTAAAGGCAGTTCTATAAGCCCATAATGTGTCATCTAGCTTAAGACTCCAGTCCTTCCGTGATTTAGAAACTACTTTAGACAAGATCTCTTTCAACTCGCGATTAGAGACCTCTACCCGACCACTAGTTTGGGGATGAGACCCCAAACCACGCCGGTGTTGGACACCAACTCTAGACAGTATGGAAGTGAGTTTCTTTTCCTTAAAATGCATCCCCCCATCACTAATGACGACCCTAGGGACACCAAAACGGGGAAATATGATCCTTTTGAACATTTTTATCACGGTCTTACCATCACAATGAGGTGAAGCAATTGCCTCAACCCATTTTGACACATAGTCTCTGACTACTAAAATGTACTGTTACCTTTCTTTGGACGGGAACGGTCCTTGGAAATCAATGCCCCGGACATCGAAAACCTCAACCTCTAGGATGCCGTTTTGTGGCATCTCATGTCTCTTCGAAATGTTCCCCGATCGTTGGCATGCATCACAGTGAAACAAAAGACTTGGCGTCAAGCAAATAAAGAGGGCCAAAAAACCAGGATCGAAGTACCTTAGCCACGGTGCGCGATGGACCGTGGTGACCACCATATGAAGAGGAGTGACAGCCTTCCGGGACTATTTTGGTCGCCCACTCGCGGAATACACCGTCTGTAGAGACCGTCTGCGCATTCCTTGAACAAGTAAGGGTCATCCGTATAATCGCTTAGCGTTATACGTAAAACGCTTCTTTCGCCGAGAAGAAAGGTCGGGCGGCAGACTTGCTACCGACAACGAAGTTAGCTATATCCGCATACCAGGGTTCTGGTCAACAATAGACGATATAAGACAATTAAAGTATCGTCAGGAAAAGAATCATCAATAGGTAGAGAATCTTCTCCTTCTTGTCGCATCGATCGCGACAAGTGATCGGCCACAACGTTCTCGGCTCCTTTCTTATCCTTAATCTGCAGGTCAAACTCCTGAAGAAGGAGTATCCATCTCGAGGCCGCGGTTTAGCCTCCTTCTTAGCAAGGAGATGCCTCAAAGCTGCATGGTCGGCAAAAATGCAGTGACTTCGACCCAACTAAATAAGTACGAAACTTTTCTAAGGCATAAACTACAACTAATGACTCCTTCTCGGTGGTAGTGTACTTCACTTGAGCCTCATCCAGAGTTCGGCTCGCATAGTAAATAGCGTTTGGGCTTTGTCTTTCCTCCGGCCAAGCACCGCTCCTAGTGCATAGTCACTCGCATCACACATGATCTCGAACAGCAGTCCCGGTTGGGAGGTTGTATGATCGGCGCGGAGACTAAGGCCCGCTTTAACTGTTAAAAGCGAAAGACAAGCATCGATAAACACAAAAGGGGCATCTTTAAGCAACGGTTGTGTAAGTGGTTTAGCAATTTTGGAGAAATCCTTGATAAACCGCGATAAAAGCGGCGTGACCAAGGAAGCTCCTCACCCCCTTAACATTAATAGGAGGTGGTAATTCTTTGAATCACTTCCACCTTTGCTTTGTCAACTTCTATTTCCCTATCAGAAACTAAGTGTCCTAGGACAACTCCCTCGTTGACCATAAAGTGGCTCTTCTCCCGATTCAAAGACAAGATTAACCTCAATACAGTACTGCAACACTTTTTCAAGGTTAGACGGACAATCGAAAAATCACTTCCATATACGCTAAAGTCATCCATAAAAACTTCCATGATAGACTCAATATACTCGGAAAATATCCCCATCATACACCTTTGGAAGGTGGCGGGGGCATTGCACAAACCAAAAGGCATTCTGCGATACGCAAAAACGCCCTTAGGACAAGTAAATGTAGTCTTGGCTCGATCGTGCAGGTGGATAGGGATCCGGAAGAACCCGAATACCCATCTAAATAGCGAGAAAAACTTATGAGAAGCTAACCTTTCTACCATTTGATCAATAAAAGGAAGGGGAAAGTGATCTTTCTTAGTGGCGGCATTCAGCTGTCTGTAGTCTATGCACATCCGCCAACCAGTCACTACTCGGGTAGGTATTAATTCATTCTTCTCATTCTTAACTACGATTTGTCCCTCCTTTCTTCGGGACTACCATCTTGACGGGCTTACCCATTTAGAATTACCTACTGAGAATAAATAATACCGCATCCAGCGGCTTCATTACCTCAGCCATCACAACATCCCGCATCTTCGGTTCGGTTCACCCGACGCCGACCCCACTCGCAAGGCTTGTGATCCTCCTCCAGCTCTATCCTGTGCATACAAATATCGGGACTAATCCCCGTGATATCGTCCAGTGAATAACCCATTGCTTTCCTGTTTTTCTTAAGTACAGCTAACAAAGAAGTCAGCTGATCATCACTAAGCTTGGCACTAACGATGACGGGATCGCTCAGTATCGTCTAGAAAAGCATATTTAAGATGAGAAGGAGAGGCTTACGTTCCGGTACCTTTACCTCAATGGAGCAAAGAGTGCTGATCATTTGTTCCACCTGCTCTCCGTCATGCTCATCTAAATCATCAACAAGCAAATCCAACGCAGTGTCATCGTCCTCTCGGGGGCTATCTCGCACACTCATCAAAAAGCATGAGAGCTTCCAGTGGGTCCTTCATAAAAGAACCCGACCGGAAGTCATAAATAGACTCATCAATGATATCGATTTGAATAACATGTGTCCTCTATCATTGGGTGGGCTAAAGTGCTAGGCAAACTAAATGTGATAGCGTCATCCCCCTCGCAAGAGTCGACGCCCTTGTCGACATCAATAACGGCCCCACTGTACATAGGAATGGTCTTCCTAAAATAATTTGGGTCCGGGTGTCCTCAAAGAATATCCAAAACAATGAAATCTCTTTGGGATGTAAAGCTTGCCTATTTTCACAGGCACATCCTCCAAGACACCTAAAGGTCTCCTAACAGATCTATCGGCCATCTGTAGGGTAATGTTAGTCACCTTGAAGTGACTCATCTTCAATTTCTTGCAGACAAGAAGGGGCATGACACTGACACTGGCACCTAAATCGCAAAGGGCATTATCAATAATCATATTACCTATGACACAGGTAATAGAAAAGCTGCCCGGGTCTTTCATTTTTGGAGGGGCCTTATTTAACAGCAGGTTGCTAGACTCTTCCATAAATGAAATCGTCTCAAATTCGCTCAAATTTCTCTTACGCGTCACAATATCCTTCATAAACTTAGCGTAAGTGGGTACCTGAGTGACAAGTTCAGAAAACGGGACAGTTACCTGGAGGTTCTTCACGATGTCCACGAACTTACCGTACTGTTGCTCGACCCTTGCGTCCTTCAGACGACTTGGGAAGGGTACCCTGGTAGCGATGAGGGGTCCCGCAACCTTTTCTTTACCCTTATCGATGCGTGACGTCTCCACAGTAGGGGAAGATGACACGGTGGCGGTATTAGATACTGAATTAGGAATTTCGCCATTTAAAACACTGGGTCGAGTACCTTTACTGGTCGATCGACCAGTTTCTTCTTCAATTTCACTCGATCGACCTGCCTTGACACTCGATCGAGTGTTTTCTTCAGCGTGGTTACTCGATCGACCAACTTGGGGTTCTGTACTTATCGATCGACCGCCGGTGTCACTCGATCGAGTGACTGGATGATTAGAACTGCTCGATCGAGTAGTCGAGTTGCTCGATCGAGTGGTTACTGCACACGCAGCAAGTATTTCCTGCAAGAACTCGTCTAAATCATCATCTGAATCATCATTAGCTGCCAATATCTTGTCTTCTTCATGAGGAAGGTCAGTTTGGAAGTTCATTGCACCGATCGGATCGCAAATTGGAAGAAACTTGGCTTGATCCGTCGCTTTGTGTCAATCGTGCGACTTGTTCTTTCAATTCCGATATAACCGTATCGATTTCGTGACATACTCAAAGATAATGGATTTCAACTCGGCAATTTCTTCTCTTGCGAGAGGGAGAGGCTTGGTCGTGATCTTGGCGTAGAAGGGGTAGCAACGCTCTTTATCTCTTCATATAGCTGGGAGAAAGGAACTCCCTGCTTGTACCTCTTATATGCAAGAGCGCGCTCTATACTCGCTACACATTCGTAGAGGTCATGTCCTTCCTCGCCACATCTACCACATGGCTCTCTATGCTCTGTAATCGTAGGCATATTGTCAACCAACCTTGAAGCAACGACTAATCGCAAAACTGTCAAAAACTTTGCGAGAAAATAAGATCACCTCAAGGAATAAATTCCTTGAGACGAAAGACAAACTTAATTAAAGCAACAAAATTGCGCCACCTCCCCGCAAGAACGGCGCCAAAATTTGACACGTCGTCGCAGCACTGTCAAAAATAACCAACTGGTTCCAACTAACTAATATAGCTAGGGAAGTCGGGTCGAATCCACAGAGAGGTAGGAATTTGTTTGCTAAACTAGGTTCGCCAAGGTAACCAAAATGGGGGTTTTAAATTGTGATTTCTAAACTAAAAGAGGCAAGGAAAAGAGAAATAAAGGGAGGAGTTTAACAGATAAAAGAGAATAGCTAAGACAAGCGGTTCGCCATAATTATCTGGTCGAGTAATCTAGGTTCCAGGTCAATGCAGTACGGTCTAGGGGGTAGCGAACGTCACCTTTCGGTCCTTAGTTCACCCTAAAGTGTAAACAGTTTAACTTTCGCCCTCGCTGCAATACTCTATTGCTCGCTACTAGTCTCCCTCTTCCAACCTTTCGGTCCAGGTCAAGGTCCACTAAGAATAAGGGTCTAATTGCGTCGACTCAATTAGGCAATTACAGTTATTTGTAGCATTTAAACAACAAAGACTGAGTACGGTATTGACCTAGTAATTTGATTACTCTCCTTCAAATCATGGGTCCCCTATAGTCTTAGCATAGGGATTTAGCTACTCATAATTATCAGATTAACAATTACAATAATCAAGCAATTCAAACTAAACATGATGAATAATCTAATTGATTGAACGATTATAAGCAAAGAGAGAAAAGGAATTAAAAGCAATAAATACGATAAAGAAATAATTAAATTGATAATACCGAATCCGAGTAGCAAGGTAGAGAGTAGAATTCCAAAGAACAGTGACAGAAGTAACAGAGGAAATGTACGTCGTAAAAGAGATAGGAGTAACGTAGTGTTCTCCTCAGTCTTATACTGAAAAATTGTCCTAAACCTAATCTATGGACTGATTACAAAAGCCCATAGAAGATTAGGCGGAAAAAGACCAAAAACACACGAAATCCCCTCGATCGAGTAAGATGATCACTCGATCGAACTCCAAATCACTCGATCGAGCTAGAACTACCCCTCGATCGAGCACTGCTTGCTGAACCTCCTCGATCGACTCCTTAAGCTGGTCGATCGACCAGTCTTGAGTGTGTAAAGCATTCGATCGAGCACCAAAGCACTCGATCGAGCTATATAGGCGCACCAGGACTTGAATATCTTCCTTAACTCAGCTCATACGTCCTCCAAGTGTAAGATTCCCAAACTCCGGCTCCTTATTTCCCGTAAATGCATACAATTGGGACAATTAAGGCTCGATCTAGCTCTTCCTCGGTCAATTCCTGCAAATTACAGTAAACGGACCAAAGTAGGATATTCGGGGGTATTTGTAGCCAGATGCTACATAAAAAGCACAGAAATGCGTGTAAAAATGAGGTGAAAACCTTATATAATAGATACGCATCATTACTTGTGCAAGCCGAAAGGGACATGGGGTTAAATGTGAACCCACCAAAGGATGTGCTTAACATAAGCACCAAAAGCAAGGGGAAGTTCAAGAAGAATGGGAAGAAGGGTAAGAAGCAAGCTCCCACTTTCACCAAAGCTAAGACTTATGAAGCTAGCACCTCCAAGATCAAGAAGGGGCCTCTTGATAAATGCCATTATTGTAATGGTGTTGGACATTGGAAAAGAAATTGTTCCAAATACCTTGGTGATATTAAGGCTGGAAAGATCACTCCAATAGGTAAATGACTATCCTTTATTTTATGTTTCTAAATTCAACTATGGTATTGTGATACAAAGTTGTGATAATGTATCCCCTTTTTATTGTAAATAGGGCCTCCACCAAGCAAGGACAAGGGAAAAGAAAAGCAAGCTTGAGAAACCATCGAGAAGCTAGGAATAGCTTCCATGAAGCTTCGCTTTTTATTGTCTTATTTTAATTATGTTTCGGATTTTAGAACCTTTTGATTTCCGTGTTCGACATGGAAATGTATTTTGGATAATGGTTGTATTTTGGATAATGGTGGCTTGGTTTGCAACCCAAGTCACCCGTTTTATCGTTTTTATCCTTGTTCTAAAATTCGTCTTTATCCGCTTGCTAATAGAAACATATGATCATTCACTTAAAGTGATCTAATAGACAACTATAGTGATGGGATTCATTATATGACAACAAGCTAAAGACTTGTGTACGATCATTTACAAAGTGATATTGAGTTAATGAACTCTCTTAAAGGAAAGTTAATCACCAAGTTCACTTACGAAATCTAAAACAATTAGTCAAACTATGAGATAGTTCTCCTTATACTTCAAAAATCATTATTTGTTTCTCATATGCTATCTTTGAATCTCTAGTGTATTTATTCTAAAGATAGAGTGGGAGAAAAATGAGGACACAACACCAAGATAAATTCGTGTACTTGTGTAAATGAGATCTACACAAGGGAGAATGATTTGAATAAAGGTATATCTATTTATATAGTATGCCCAATAGATGAGATCTATGGTCTAGAATAGATCTACATGACAAAAGAGACCAAGTGAAGTAATCAAAAGAATATTTTCTCAAGATAACTACACGAGGAGACCAAAAGAAAGTTTTGGAAGAAAAATGACTAATGTAAAGTCTTAACAAGAGTTTTGACTAGTTTATGATAAATTTTGACCAATAGTTTCAACATTGATATTTACTTAAGAGCCTAAATGAATCAAAGTTGCATCCTAGAAAATAAATGAGACTTATGACTAGAAGTTGCAAGGATTGATATACCGATATCCACAATAGCTAAGTATTAAGCATGCTAATCTCATTACTTAACCTCATTATGAAAATGAATTGGTTAAACCTCCTTCCGAAAAGGGTATTTTGAAGAACGTGTATTAGATATTATTCATATTTAAATAATGACATTGCTACTCATCATTATGATATGAATGAGTTAGAGATTAAAATCTCTTTTCATAAGGATAAGATGAGACCACTTCAAAATAGGTATTTTGAAAGGATATGATGGGAACATATATGGTTTTATCTCAATAACTTAGCAAAGCAACAAATCTCAATTCTTGAAATGTTTCAATTGAGTAGTCAATTACGAAACATCTGGAATTAAGTGGGAGTTTGGAAATTATCATGTGAAGACATGAAATTTAGTGGGAGCAATCATCTTGTAAAAGTTTATAACTCATTACTCATTGAGAATGAGGAGCTAATACTTTCCTTCACAAAGAAGTATTTGAGTTTTCAATTCTGGATGAAAATGGACTATGATGAATCAAATTACATCATGAGATGTTGGATAAGTATTGAGATATACACATCGAATCAACGAGAAACATAGGTTATTCATGTCAATGAAAATGGAATTGCCATTAGCAGTCATGGTCGTTCATTGAACCTAAGTATAGTTGATGACATGATTATAAGTTACTAATGTTTCCGCCATTAGAATAATCATGCACATGTCCAATAATAAATCATATATATAAGAGCATGATGATTCATTGGCAAGCCATAAAAGAATCGTCATATATTCTCGAGGAGAATCCGATGATCGATTTCAGTGTTGGACAGAACACTCTGTTATGTGTCAAGAGGTTGCACATATTAAAGAAAGTTCGAACAACGCGTAAGGATTTATGAAAATCCTAAGCCTTTCAAGCTAAAAGGAGAAATAAGAAGTTTGGAAAAATGCTTAGTTGAAGTAAGAAGTTACTCAAAACTAATATTTTCTAATATGCTAGGACTTGTGAGAAGTGCTAGGCTAATCATCTTGACAATTGTTGCAAGTCTCTGCAAAACATTTACCTAGTGCATTATGAGTGGGTGGAGTACTTGATCAGTGCAAGTTATATCATTCACCGCAAATTCATTGGTTATGTGATAATCGACAGGAAGTTCTTTCAGGATAAAGAACCCAAACAGAGGTTGGGAACCTATATGTACTAAGTGAGGTTCATGCTATGAGAAGATAACATGAATGTAAAGTAAAATGCGATCATAAGAAGTTTGAACACATGGACACATGACATGTTAAACTTCTATTGCAATCAACAAGTGTTTACACACTTACAATATGCATCACAAGGTTGAAATATGGTATTGACTACCCGAATGTGATGTTGACATTTGTCGTTTGAGTTATTATTAACTCACCTTATACTTTGTTACATCCAAACGGGTTGTAGAGACAATTGAACCCCGTTAAAGTGAACGCGGATTAGCATTGTATTCGCCCATAGTCACTTACATTAGGTGACGTCTCGAAGTGACTAATATGTGATGCGATTGATGGCAAGTTCAAGTGCCATAGAGTCATATGAGAATGACTAGTCGATCACATAGGCAGACTGTTAGGAACACCTTGTCGGGCCTTATGACCGCTTATAGAGTTCTGGCAAATTTATATAGCCTGGTCGTGGCGAGAGCTACTATAATATTCTAATGAGTCGATTCTTTTGACTAAAGACTATTCACCTAAGATGGCACAATTTCAGATTAACTTTGATTTGTGTTACTACGACCTTCGTAAATGGGGTCAAATGGGCATATTTTGGGTTATGATGGCTGTGGCTAGTCGAAGGGAATGAGTGCGATAGGAAATGTCCACCCCTAGTCAGGGTTATAACAATATCTCAGGGCCACTCGAGAAGTAATGAACTGGAAATGCGTGGCCACGCTTGGAGGATATCCATGGTAGATAAATCCGGTCAATCAGTTATTCTCCAGATCGAGGAAACCACTCTCGATATGATCACTTGCAAGTACGACCTGAAAGACACCTTGCATTGAGTGAGAGATAGTAATAGGACAAGAGAATTGGTGACGCACACTTGTCGAGGACAAGTGGGAGATTTTTGGAATATGTATCCTCCGACAATAATGCGATCACAACTGTTGATCATGATGATCACATGTTTAAATCTCATTTTAAAGAATACAATTGGGAAGTAATATTTTACTGTCAACTGGTCCACACATATCGGTAATGATTGGCTGACTAGAGTTTGACATTACTGTCGTGAGACGGTGGTGACCAGTTGATCCCCTTAGGTCATACCTAAAGGATAACATTCTTAATTGATCATTTAATTGATCGTATGACGATACGGGTCAATTAAATTACTTAAAATTGACGGACGGTTTTGGAAGTAATATTTACGTGTCTCATTGTAATTTGATTAAATAAGATACGGTCTAAGTAATCGAATTGTTTTATTACTTAGATGAAATTATTGTTTAAAGAAACAATTGCATTTGAATGAATAAATTATTATAAATACAAGATGTTGTGATTTATATTTGATAAAATATTTTGGTATAAGTAATTATGAATTATTAAGTCGATTTTGTATATGACGTATTTTTATTAATGCGTTGATTTTTAATATGTTAAAAATACATAACAATTTTATGTGACATGTGACATGTGACAAATTGACAAAAATAAAATGGAGTCCATTTTATCTATATGTACCGAAATTAAGGGGAGGATTAGGAATATATTGTGTTGATTATGTTAGTGGTAAACATAATCATTTCCTTCTAAGCCTAGCCATGCAACCCTACATAATCTTGTGAAGACCACCTTGTGCATGCATTGGTCCCTTCCTCCCCATGCCACCCGGTTTTTCATAGAGCAAGGCCAAGGGTTTTTGCTCTATAATTTATCTTATACACTACATCAAAAGCTAGTGTATTATTATTCATTCATTCATCTAAAAATTAGAATTTTAGAGAGATAAAATATTCCTTCTCTTCCCTCTCTCTTAACCGAAATAATTGAGAGACAATATTTTTGGGTCATTTTTTTATACAAATTAATATTGTTCTAGTAATAATAATATTAATTTTATTAAGATTGTTATCTTGGGTATAAAACCTTGGGAGGGATTCTCTACTTGAATCCTTGTTCATCCACTAAAGGAAGCTCAAGAACAAGTGAGTAGGTGAACTCACTTGTGCCCATATAAACCGAAATATCAATGTGAGATGATGATTTCTTCTTTATTTATATTATTGTTTGCATGCATAAGATCGTCTTTTAATTTTATGATTCAATTAAAATTATAACATTATGAATATGTTAAGTAAAGAGATATAGATTTACAACAAAGACGCCCTCAGGAACAGACGCAGCAGGCGCTGCGCCTCTTCCAAGAGACGCAGCTCTTGCTTCGCCTCTTCCTGGTGTTCCCTTCATACGAGTTTTCAAAAATTCGTTATGAGTTCGTTATTTGTGGGCCCATCTTTGGTGCGCCTCTTCCTCGATGCCATTTTATTCTTTTTGGTCCGTTTGACGATCCTTCTTCGTCCAGACCCGCATTTCTAAGCCAACAGCAGACTATCATACGTTATTTATCGCTTCCAAGACTTTGCTTGTCACAACGAGCAAGTGTTCCTTCACAGGTGTTTCGACACGCCTTCATTATGTTCCCCCAGCGAGAGTAAGCGGATCAACAATCCCTCTTGAGACATGGAGATAAGTTCCTCATTATATTCCCCCAGCGAGAGTAAGTGGATCGACAATCCCTCTCGAGACATGGAGATACATTCCTGATAAAGCTTCCCAACACGAGAGTTCACGATATACAATCGTCCTTCCCAAGTTCTTCCGAAGTTTGTTTGAAGACAGCCCCAAGCAGTTTTCTCCGAGCAGTTCCCGCCTGTGTCCTGCTATTCACAATATTTCTTGTTTCCCCGCGGAGTGCGATAAAGGTATCGTTCTCCCGAAGTTCCCAAACCAGTAGAGTTCCTACACTCGAGCCTTAGTTACCCCTTAGTTTGAACTTATATTCGGGCCTCCTTCCAATTGATGCTTTCCTTTAGGGCCCCACACCCTAGCACCAATCCTTACATATCTTTTAGGTCTTAACCTTAGCTCCTATGCTTACCCTTAGCTCCTATGCACCTCCGGAAGCATCTCGAGAAGAAGTCTCAGATATGATCTCTTCTTATGGCAGGCGAGCCTCCTTACGTAGTCTAATAGAATTTAAACGACCCTCCCCGATAGTCGACAGACTCTAAAATGTTCCCGACGACAGGTCCTTGGCTCAGACCCCTTGATCCGCCTCGCGTCGCCATAGTCGTCAGGTTGTAATCTTCGATTGACCTGATGGCTATACTTTGTATTTCGCCTTGTCCAAGCCTCAGTCAAAGTGGGGGCTCTGTAGATACCTCATTTCTGCACCCCTCGCAAACCACCCGGTGATGATTGGGCCGCATGTTTGGTACGCGGAACGATTTGTGACAGTTCGTAAGTTTATCGTCAAGTGATTGCTCAAACACTGATGTCTACCTCTTAGTTGTCATCTACGCGCCGATACGGTCGTTTTGACAGTAATTAGAGTATATTTGGAGTCCGGGCCTACAACCGTCTTCATTTTCTGATAACCGTTAAATCCCGAGTCAGAATGTTCTGGAATGTTCCGGATATTTCTATTCCATATTTTATAAATATTTCACAATCTTTTAGTCTTTGGTAAACAATTTCCCGTAATATTCATACAAAATATTAAGGAAAACCAAATTATCCCGTCATTCCATAACTTAAACACGGAAATCTTTCTTCCGCAGGAGGAAACCACCTGGGAACAGACGCAGCAGGTGCTGCGCCTCTTCCGAGAGACGCAGTGACTGCTGCGCCTCTTCTCAGGTCCTTTTCTGCGTATTTTTCGTATCTTTTTCATATCTTTTCGAGATTCACTTCCAAAGTCTCTCCGAAAACCCTATTCCTTCACGTGATTAGTATAAATAGGAGCCTTCGCTCCTCATATTTCTCACGCGAGTGTCCGTCCTGCTCTTCTCCCTTTGCATTCTAGACCTTTGTTCTTACTTTTTGGCGTCTACGTGCTTGAACATTCGACCACGTAAGCTCGGATCCTTCTGAGTACCAGCCTCGTTTGCATGTCCGACCAATTTGACCAACTCCACATTAATCAACTTAATTAATCTAATCGTTTTCCTCTTACGAGGGCACTTTCGTCTACATTCGAGTCGAGCATCACTAATCGTAAACTTAGTTCATCTCGTTTCGTCAAACATGTAAGTCTGAGGGTGTAAATCTCTCTTTTATTATTGTTATTTACCTTTTTGTATCACTAATGTAAGGTTTATGTCGAGAATACTTATGAAAACCGATTTCTAAAACCTCGTTTAAAACCCCTTTTTACGGATTTCCAGAAGACAAACCGTCGAGAAAGGACGCAGCAACTGCTGCGCCTCTTCGAAGGAGCGCAGTGCTTGCTGCGCCTCTTCGTGAGGCTTCCGCAGTTCCTGCTTCCTTTCTTCTTCCTTCGTCCTCTGTAATTCGTCTTTTTCATTTGTTTTCATTTGTTTTTGTTAATTCTTTGATATAAATTTCATATGTACATAATTGTTCATCATTAACACGTTTAATTCGTCATTAAACCCGACTTAAATCCCTTATAATCTCATATTTACGGGTTTTCGTCATTAAACTCAATCCGGGTTGTAGAAATTCAATTTGTTCATATTGGGTTTCTGGAATTCGATCTTTGATATATTTTTATCTGTCTATTGTCATGTTCGTCATTAATTCGTCATCAATTCGTCATGTTTAGCCTATTTTGTTCACCCATGTCACTAATCAATCGTTCATTCATGTAAATAATTCATCTTAATTCCGTCTCACCCATGTTTTATTGCTTTTATGACTCATTCATATGTAATTAATGAATTAAATCACTTCCATCCGAGTAAATATCATAATCAATCCTTACATTAACCAATTAATATTAACGATTTGCAGTTCCGGCTTCACAACCAGAACTCATCCTTGGAACAGACGCAGCAACTGCTACGCCTTTTCCAAAGGGCGCAGTCCTGCTGCGCCTGTTCCAGGTTGATTTCTGTCTCTGAACTCCCGTTCTGCCTTGACCTGTTTAATTAGCTTACGTATAATTAACTATTATTTATTATAACCTAATTCTTGTTCGTTAATTCGTTCCTTTATTTATTCTTTTTCGTAAATTATCCGTTTTAAAGGTATTTTTGACATAAATCGCTAAACCCATTGTAATTATTGTAATTTTTATTATTTTAATTTTTCTTTATTGTATTTGTCTTTGTATTTTGTATCTTTGTATGTCTTCACATGTAATTGAACATAAATCCTACTTTGACCCAGTTGCATGATTAAATTACGTGTTCACCGACTTAGTCTAATCTTCACATGCTAGGATTAAAACTTGGATGTTGCATTGCATGCATATAATCGACGATATATCGAGTATAGATGATTTTCCCTAATCATTAGTAGAGGCCACTATCGAGGCGGGCGGGATTAGGTGTTCGATCAAAAGAGCTTCCTAATACGTACCCTCACCCCTTACTCCAGATCTCTGTGAACATCTGTGTTCATTGGCATCCACGAGAGTAATTCTAGACATAGAATGCTAAGGGTAACGAGTTCTTGGTGTTCATGTCTCTACTTTGTGTCTTGACATGACACGAGGTATTCGAACGGTTCCAATTTCCCATAAAAATTGGTGGCGACTCCACAAATGCAAACGCTTGTTTCCCAAGCGCCCCCGTGGCCCCCATTGTCCACACATAAGACGTATGATTTTAGCTTACAAGGCGACTACACGCATCCCAAGAAAGTAGGTATTTCCGCTCCAAATCTTCCATCTCCTAAATGCGAGCTAAAGGGACAGTAAGAAGCTCAATTCTGCTTCTTTCAGGTCCATTCCTGCAATTAAAGCCAAACGAACCAAAGTAGAATATTCGGGGTATTTCGTAGCGTAAAACTACGGAAATTGCATAGAAATACGTGCAAATAAGACTTAAAAAGGATATATAAAATGCACGCATCATATCCCTTGCATCTCTTTCCTTTGTCTCGTTTTTTTATCGTTTCTATTTTACATACAGTTGAGTTAGTTGAATTTGATCAATAAATTCATACTAACTACTACATACACGTTTCATACGGACATAATCGAAAAAGTGGGCATATTTACTTATACTGAATCCCCCCTCTTGAGTATTTTGGATCGATAAACTCTTCAATAGGTATCAGAGCCTCGTGCTCTTGATTGCCTAGCCGCAAAGAGGCTGATCCGTCTATCTCCTTTTATTTTATTTTCTTTTAAATTTCGCGGCCTTAGACGTGTGAAATGGATTCCAAGTATCTTAAGTGTCCCGTCTTTGATGAGAAGAATTATAGACTTTGGAAAAACATGATGACACACTATATAAAAGGACATGATTGGGAGTGCAGGAGGATCATACAAAACGGACCAAATAAAATTTTGGTTGGATCTTCTGAAGGCACTACCTGTGAGAAAAAGGAAGAAGACTATCTGGAGGTTGATTACAAGAAGACTGAGAAAAACTCGAAAGCTATAAGCCTGTTGCAAAACGGCATGACATTAAATGAATTCGATTGTTTTTCTTCTTGTACCTCGGCCAAGGAAATATGGGATGGTCTTGAATTAGCTTATGAGGGAACGACAATAGTTGAGAAATATCGTATTGACCTGCTGATTCAGAAATTTGAGCTCTTTAAAATGGAGCCAAATGAATCTCTTGATAGCATGTCTCCACGATTTTCAAGCATTGTCAATGAACTAAAAAATCTTGGTAGAAAATTTGAATCTGATGACATTGCTAGAAAAGTCCTTAGGAGTTTGACTAAAAAGTGGCATCCTAAGGTCACAGCAATGGAGGAATCAAGATATCTTACTTCTCTGTCTTATCAAGAGCTTATAGGAGTTCTTATAGCTCATGAGCTCGTCCTAGATAAGGATGAAGCCGAACCAAGTAAAAATAAGAGGATAGCTCTGCAAGCATCAGCAAGTGAAAAGGCTGATTCTGACATTGAGGATGAGACGGTCTTGTTTGCTAGACGTTTCAAAAAGAAACTCTTCAGAAACAAGAAAACAAAGCCGTCTTATAACAACGATAAATCCTTCAATAAGAAAGCAACTGAGTCAAAATATCGTTTAGCAATAGAGGATACTTCAAGCGTGGAGAGTCTGATCATATGATCAAAGACTGTCCCACGTGGGAGAAAATCAAGGATAAAACTAAGGGTGAAAAGACCAAAAATGAATTTAAACAAGTCATGATGGCGTCGTGTTGGGGAGATCTCGACACAGAAGATGGCGAGGGGTCTGAAGATGAAGAAGTTGCTAATCTATGCCTAAGCAATGTCAGTCTTGACTTAATTTCTGAGAGTGACGATGATAGCACAAGTTCAAGTTTAGAATGCTGTCTTCTAGGAGAATCTGACTCAAATGATAAAGAAGAAGAGGTAAGTTATCTTGAACTTAAGAAACAAGTTAAGAAACTGTCCAAGAGTGCGCTAATTGAATACTTCGAGAAAACTCTTGATAATTGTCACGAACAAGATCTGGAATTGAAAGATTTGAAAGAACATATTCTAAATATTTCTGAAGAAAATCACCTTCTATAGGCTAAAGCTAAGAACCTTAAATCTTTAAGCCAAGGTTATAACTAATAAAGTTATAACCTTAGAATTGAGAAAAGTCAAAGAGCTTCTTAAATCTGAAGCCTCAGCTAGAGAAGCTACGATTTCAGACCAAAAGAAAGCAATTGATTCTTTAAATCAGCAATTGAAATAATCTAAAACCTTGCTATCAAATACTAAGAAATTGCATTCTAAGATGGTACGGGTCCTTGATAAAAGATTCCAGAATTTTCGTAATAATTATAAAGAGAATAATCCCTCTAAAGATATGGAACTGGATCATTCCAAATGTTTAAAAGAAATCCAATCTTTAAAGGATTTGCTCTTACATGCTAGAAAGGTTCATGATAAGTGGAAAGAAAGCACGAAAGTCCTAAATTTTCTAACTGAGCAATCAGACAATAATATGAAAATGGGTTTAGGACATGAGTGCTATGGTCGTAGAGACCACTCTAAATGCAAATCAACTCCTTCTAAATGAGATTTCAGGAAGAGAAAATATGTAAATTTACCTGAATACTTAATTTGCAATTACTGTGGTCATACGGGACATATTCAAGACAACTGTGTCAAACACGTGCAAAATTTACGCAAAGGTATTCAATTTGTTAAAGCGTCTGACACAGTAGTCGAAGAAAATGATATTCCTACAAATGAATCAAGCTTGAATGAAGAAATAAATAATAACTTTCGTTGGTTATATGATATGAGTTTTGATTACAAGAAAAAGAACAATGAATCAAAACAACCACAAAAGCCTAAAGAGTCTCATAAGATTAAGACTTCCCCAAAACAACCTGAAAATCAACACCATGAAAAACCAAAGGTATACTTTAGGACACCTCATAGACAATCCTTCTCGTTCAATAAATAGAAAATCATTCGACAAGTATGGGTTAGGAAAGATCTCGTTTTTAGAGTGACTAACATCGAAGGACCCAACTTAGCTCGGGTACCTAAAACCTGTATCTAGTCTTATGTTAGGTTGTGGTGAAAAGAAAACAATCTATGGTACCTTGATAGTGGTTTTTCAAGGCATATGACTGGAGACATAAACCTATTTCTTTCACTTGAACCCTTTGATGGAGGTAAAGTTACCTTTGGAGATAACAAGAAAGGTAAGGATGTTGGAGTCGGCATGGTTAGTGTATCTACTTCTCATGCTATTAGTGATGATTATCTTGTTAGACGACTCAAGCATAGTCTACTCAGTATTTCTCAATTATGCGACAAGGGAAATAAAGTTGTTTTTCATTCAGATGCTTGTCGTATAATAATTGAAGGAACAAGTGGTGTTATTCTTGAAGGTCAACGTAAAAGGAATGTCTACATGATTGATTTGAATGCTATTCCTACTAACTCATTTACATGCATGAAAGCTACTTTAGACGATCCTTGTCTGTGGCATAAAAGATTTTCTCACATTAGCGCCACTATACTGAATAAACTCAAGAAATGGGATTTGGTTGAAGGGTTACCATCAATCAAATTTGACCAAGAGACACTATGTGACTCATGTGCTCGTCGCAAACATGTGAGATCGTCATTCAAACCTAATAGAGTGGTAAGCAGCAAAGAACCACTGGAACTAGTACATATGGATCTATGTGGCCCGATGAAGATAAGAAGTAGAGGCGGATCTAGGTATGTTTTTGTTCTAGTTGATGATTATTCAAGGTATGTTTGGCCTCTCTTTCTAAATTCAAAAGATGAAACTTTCGATGAGTTTGTAGTTCTAATGAAGCTTGCCCAAAATAAGTATAAATCAAAATTAGTTTCTATACATACCGATCATGGCACCGAATTTAATAATCATGCCTTTATAGAATTTTGTAGGGAAAATGGTGTAGGACACAATTTTTCTGCACCACGAACCCTATAACAAAACGGTGTTATTGAACGTATGAATAGAACCCTTGAGGATATGGCACGCACTATGCTATTGTGTAGTGGTCTACCTCGTAATTTTTGGGCCGAAGCCATTAGTACTGCATGCTATGTTCATAATCGAGCTTTGATTAAACCTATCATTAAGAAAACTCCTTATGAGCTTCTTAGAGGACGAAAGCCTAACATATCTCATCTACGTTGCTTCGGGAGTAAATGTTTTGTCCATAATAATGGAAAAAATAGATTAAGTAAATTTGATCCCAGAAGTGACGAAGCTAGATACGTGCATTTTGCATAGTCTTTTTAGCCTATTTTTGCACGTATTTCCATGTACTTTTGTACTATTTATATTGCATTATGCCCCGAAATGGCTACTTTGGTTCGTCTTATCTATTTTGCAGGAATGAACGTGGAAGTAGTAGAATCGTACCATTTTCGTCCTGTTTTGCATGCATTCTGAGGAGACGGGATTTTCAGATCGAGATACTACATTGGGATGCATGAAGGAATGGTCTACGAAGCAGTCGGCAATGAGTTTGGAGCTGTTTTGGAGGAAGAACATTCGATCAAAGACTTTTCTTAGTCGATCGAGTGGTTTCACAAGCTGAGGAGTTCGATCGAGTAGTCTACTGTGCTCGATCGAAAATGCTGGAATTCGAGGTTACTCGATCGAGTGATATTTATGCTCGATCGAGTGGTTTGCTGGCTGAAGTCCTTGATCGAGCTGTTTCAAAGTGCTCGATCGAGTGGATTAGGGTTTCACGGGCCTTAATTAGTCCGTGTTACTTATTTTCGTTAGTGGACTTAGTTATTTTCTATTTAAGTGTGAGTTAATTAGGTCATTTAGACATTCTTATCTATCTTTCACGGCTAAACACTCTAAATTACGTTGCTTTCTCCTTTCCCTAAACTCCTTTACCGTAACTTTGCTTTCGGGGTTATTTTGCTTGGATCTTGTGTTCTTTACGCCAGAATTCTTGCTATTGTAATCTCTTACTCTCCTTTAATCTTAATCTTTCATTTGCTTGCATTAATTCTCTTGTTTAAATCTCTTAAGTTCTGCCCTAATCTCTTTTATGCAATTTTATTATAATTTCAATATGTTTGTTATTAGTTCATTCATTATTATTAATCTTGACAATATTGATAGTATGAGTAACTAATTTATTTCATGTTGGGATTAGGGGACCTATGGTAGAATTGTGACGATGTAGCGAATAGGTTAGATGACTTATTTGTAAGACTCTGTCCCCATGGCAATTTAATTGTATCATCGACTTAGTTGAGTGCACGCTTCTAAGTTACCCTTTAATCTGGTTAAATTTACTCCTGGATCGGAAGATTGGACTAAATAGACCTGCTATGAACAGTAGACTACCGTGACGAGGACGGAAGTTAAGTTAGTGGAAATCTAGGATAGAAAGTGGTCCGGAAGGACCTTTGAATACCCGTCTCGCAGTAATTTATCTAAACTATTTGCAGTTGAGTCATTAGGCTACCGTAGTGAACCGAAATCCTGACATGCCCTCTCTTTATTGATATTCTTATTCTTGTTTTCTGCCCTTTTACTGCTCTTATTTATTTCTCTTTCCCTTAAGCCTTTTTAGTTTAGAAAACCAAATTTACAACCTCCATTTTGTGACTAGATAGACGGACCTTTTGCAGATATCTTGCCTCTGTGGATATTGACCCGACTTCCCTAGCTATATAGTTAGTTTAGGTTTTTATTTTTGATAGGTATACGACTGCCCTGTCAAATTTTGGCGCCGTTGCCGGGGAGGCAATTGCCCTATCTGTTTCTTGTTTCGTTTATTTTATCCGTCTCTGGGAATTTTTATTCCTTGAGGCAGTTCTCATTTATCTCTTTTAGTGTTGTGTATGCCCAGGTCAAACAGGACGGAGTTAGTTTCAGCTAATTCTGAGCCAGAGCGACTGTTTAGGCATAGACTCCGTCTGCAAAGAGAATCACGAAAGGAAGACTTGAGTACTTTCTGTTGGAATATGTGTCCTCCGACAATAATGCGATCACGACTGTTGATCATGATGATCACATGTTTAAGTCTCATTAAAATGAATACAATTGGGAAGTAATTTTGTTATCATCAATCGGTCAACATATATCGGTAATGATTGGCTTACTAGAGTTTGACATTACTGTCGTGTGACGGTGGTGATCAGTTGACCCCCTAGGTCATACCTAAAGGGCAACCCTCTTAATTGATTATTTAATTAATCGTATAATGTTACGAGTTAATTAAATTACTTGAAAATTGACGGACGATTTTGGAAGTAAAATTTACGTATCATATTGAAATGTGATTAAATGAGATACGGTCTGAGTAATTGAATTGTGTCATTACTCGGATGAAATAAATTGTTTAATGTAACAATTATATTTGAATGAATTGTTATAAATACAATCTGTTGTGATTTATAAATGGTAAAATATTTTGGCACAAGTAATTATGAAATTACTAAGTCAATTTTTGTATGTGACGTATTTTTATTAATACGTTGATTTTTAATATGTTAAAAAATACATAACAAATATATGTGACATATGACATGTAACATATAGACAATTGACAAAAATAATATGGATTCCATATTATCAAATGGGCCGAAAATTAGAAGGGATTAAGCTAATTATATGTTGTTTGTAATTAGTGGAAAACACAATGATTAAAAAGCCACCTAGCCATGCAAGCCTATTGTTTTCTTGTGAAGAACAATTTCTCCATGCATTGGCTCCCCTTTTGCACTCCTCTTACACGGTTTTGAGAAGAGAAATGTGATCATTGTTTTTCTTTAATTTTGCCTAATAATATACTAAAGGTAGTGTATTATTTTCATTCTTATTCCATCATCAAAAAAAATAGAGATTTCTAGAGAAATAAAATCTTCTCTTCCTCTCTCCTAATAGCCGAAAATATTCAAGTGTTAAACAATATTTTTGGTTCAATTTTCTACCTTGATTAATATTATACTAGTATTGTAATATTAATTTTATTAAGAGGAGCCTTGGGTATAATACATAGGGAGAGATCTTACACTTAGATCTTTGTTCTTCCATTGGAAAAGCTCAAGAACAAGAAGAGAAAGGTGATCTCTCTTGTGCCCTAATAGCCGAAATCTATTATGTAAGGACATGATTTCTCCTCTATTTATATTATTGTTTGCATGCATAAGATCCGTTTTAATTTTATGACAAATTAGTTTAGACATATATGAGTATGTTAAAATGTACATGAATCTACATTTCCTTCAATTGGTATCAGAGCCACGGTTGTTTGCATGCAAATTGGTTAAAAGTTTTTCCGAGTTATATGAATAACAAAATAAAACTTGTAAAATTTGTGTTATTATGACATATCACGAAATAATTACATTCATGTTAATATTTCTGGTCCTAAAGTGTTTTAGGATATTTTGGTTAATTTTTCGGATTTTTATTGTTCATATTTAATAATAATGACATTTAAATGTGATTTTATGAGTAAAAATGTCATTTTTGGTCGAAAATTAGCTATACTTCGAATTTTCACTTGGTTTTTGGATATGTTGTTACATATATTATTTTGAGATAACCTGTAAATTTTCATAATTTTTGGACTAGTTATGCTCGAAAAATGAATTTTTCATCATTAAATTCGGATTTAAGAGAAAAATAGGTTAATATGAGTTAAATTTCGAATCTGGTCATAGAAAATTAATATGTTGTCACATGAAATTTTACAAGATGTGTGTAAAATAATTGGCTATAAAGAAGTCTTTTAGCATGATTTATGAATTTTTGAAGAAAAATAGCATAAATAGTGACATTATTAGTGAAAAATTAATAAAACATAATCTATGACTTAGGAAAAACGTCTAATGTTGCATTTTATTATATTTTTCAGATCTAAAATTGAAAAGTTATTGAAAATAATTTTTCCATGTTTTTATGATTATTTTATTATAAATTAATAAACCGCAACATTGTTTTTTTTAGGAAAAATTTGAAATTTTTAACCTAAGATTTTGAACATTATGAGTGTCATGGATTTTTCCAGAATGTTCATGAATTTAAATTTCAAATTTTGAATTTATTTGAAATTTTTGGATTTATTTGAAGTTTAATAGCTTATTTTTGTAAATTTTTGTCCATTTATGAACAATTTTGTAAATAAAAGTTAATTATGGTCAAATTACTAGTGGAGACTATATTTTGAGTCCTAAGAGGTTAGGGTAATTAACTTATGCATAAATATGAGTTTATGCATTTTTTGTGATTATAAAATGTTGAAATCACGCAAATCCGTAAAAACCGAGTAATATACGATATTGGCTAATTAAAAGGCGATTTAGCATAAAAATTGAGCATGTTCATACATAATATAATGCTGCATTTTCTTTATGATTGTCATAATTTTAATTTATGTAATTTTGAATTATGTAATTTTACTTAGTATGGCCTTAGATTTTAATTGGTATTTCCCGAAATGTATGGGAATATCGATTCGGTTGTAATTTTTATTGTGATCTCGTATCACCGTTTTGTAATTTAATAGATTTATTTTATTTTAGTTACAAATGTATAATAGGAAATTATGTAATTTATTATGTAATTTTATTCATTTAGGAGTTCCAAAAGACGGATTTCTTCAAGAATGGCGATACATAAAGACGGTGTTACCTCGAGATGCGTGCCACAACCGAAGTTCAAGGGACCAATGGAGTTGGTTTCCGAATATGTAATAGATTAATAGTTTTTCTATTTTAGGAAAGGCCATACTAGGACTTATTTATCTTTATGCTTGCATTTTATTTTATGTCACATGCATCGCTAAATCGCCATAACTAAACATGCATTGTCTTATCGAGTTTTTCGACCGTGTCAATTAGAATTATCGTAGTTCACCGCTTTAGTTCACTTAAAACGTGATAGATAATAAATTGACATGACCTCTCGCTAAAACTATCAATTGAGACATAGCCTTACCAAATAGTAGAAACCATGAAAACCTATTTCGCGAGGGAGTGCACTCGGCTACCCCGGGGTACAAACCTTGTTACGTAGGGGAAATGGGTGATGAATGTTAATCCACCGAATTCATATTGATAAGGGATGTATCGGCTACCCCGTGCCCAAGTTGATGTGGGTTTGGATAATGGACACATTTATTCGAAATTTGGATTGAACTCAACAAAAGTTATTGATAAGGGATGTATCGGCTACCCCGTGCCCTTGTTGATGTGTTTTGGGCTATAGATAAACATTAGAGTAATTTTATCGACCAAGAGTTCTAAAAGTAGAATCGATTAAAAGGTTAATCCACCGAGTTGTATTGATAAAGGTTTCATCGGCTACCCCGTGCCTAAGTCGATATGAATTTGGGTCTTGGAATCATTTATCTAGTTGGGTAGAGGTCACTAGAAAAATGCATATAACTTGTTTAAGTCATACCTTTTACGAGTATTATTAAAACGAAATTGTTTTACTCCTTATATTTTGTTTTGTAGACCACTTCTTATTCATAACAAATGGCAACACCAACTCCTAATGCTACACCACTCGCTACTTCATCTTGGCTCCGATCCTTCATGGATCGATGTAAACTTGAAAAGAATGGGTCAAATTTCTCCGAGTGGGATGCCCAACTCAAATTAGCCGCCGAAGGTGACGACAAGCTTCGTTACCTTACCGAGGCCTCTCCACCCGAACCCTCCACTAGGTCCACCGCGGCCAGTAGGGAAGCCTATGAGGCTTACCAAAAGGAGTCCGCCGCAATGAAAAATGTCTTAATATTTGCGATGGAGGCGGAACTCCAAAGGAGAGCCTTCAAAATGGGCAATGCTAATGAGATTTACTCCAAACTTGTGACCATGTTTTCACAAACTCCGCGGATCGTCCAATATGAGGCGGCCGCGGCATTCTTTGATCTCGACTTCAAAGAGGGCCAAAAGGTTAGCCCTCATGTGCTCAAACTCATGGAGCTTCTCGAGACCTTGAAAATTCAAAAGGTTGAAATCCCCAAAGAACTCATCGTAGATAGGATTCTACACTCCTTGTCCAAAGTCAAGGCATATGTGCAATTCCGGGTGAATTTCAACATGCAAGACAAGGATGTATCTCTTGAGGAGTTGCACAAGTTACTTGTGCAAGCCGAGAGGGACATGGGGTTAAATGTGAACCCTCCCAAGGATGTGCTTAACATAAGCACAAAGAGTAAGGGGAAGTTCAAGAAGAATGGGAGAAAGGGCAAGAAGCAAGCTCCCACATTCACCAAAGCTAAGTCTTGTGAAGCTAGCACCTCCAAAGTCAAGAAGGGTCCTCTTGATAAGTGCCATTATTGTAATGGCATGGGACATTGGAAAAGGAATTGTTCCAAGTACCTTGGTGATATCAAAGCTGGAAAGATCACTCCAAAGAGGTAAATGACTAACCTTCTTTTATGTTTCTAAATTCAACTATGGTATTATGATGCAAAGTTGTGATAATGTATCTCCTTTTTTATTGTAAATAGGGCCTCCACCAAGCAAAGACAAAGGAAAAGAAAAGCAAGCATAAGAAACCATGAAGAAGCTAAGGATAGCTTTTATGGAGCTTTGTTTTTCATTGTCTTATTTTAAGTTATGTTTTGAATTTTAGAACTTTAAGTTTCCGTGTTCGACATGGAAAGGTATTTTGGATAATGGTATGTATTTTGGATGATAGTGACTTGGTTTGCAACCCAAGTCACCCGTTTTATCATTTATCCTTCATGTTCTAAAAATTTCATCTTTAAATGCTTGCGTTTTGAAACAT
Source organism: Silene latifolia (assembly GCF_048544455.1). Classification (NCBI taxonomy): domain Eukaryota; kingdom Viridiplantae; phylum Streptophyta; class Magnoliopsida; order Caryophyllales; family Caryophyllaceae; genus Silene; species Silene latifolia. Next base: position 147,791,431 of record NC_133534.1, on the reverse strand, counting down.
AAGATTATTCACTTAAAAGTGATCCAATAGACAATTATAATGACGGGTTTCATTATATGTCCACATGCTTAAGGCTTGTGTATGATCATTTATAAAGTGATTTTGAGTCTATGAACTCTCTTAAAGGAATGTCAATCACCAAGAACTCATATGAAATCAATAACTATTAGTCTATCTATGAGATAGTTCTCCTTATAATTCAACATCATTAATTTGTGTCTCATATGCTATCTTTGAATGCTTAGTGTATTCATTCTAAAGATAGAGTGGGAGAAAAATGAGGACACAACACACAAGACAAGATTAAAATTGTGTACTTGTGTAAATGAAGATCTACGCAAGAGAGAATGATTTGAATAAAGGTATATCTAATTACATAGTATGCCAAATAGATGAGATCTATAAGTCTCAAGTTAGTTCTATATGACTAAGGAGACCAAGTGTAGTAATCATGAGAGAATTTTCTTAAGATAACTACACAAGGAGACCAAAAGAAGGTTTTGGAAGGATAATGACTAATGAAAATGAAAAGTCTTAACGAGTTTTTGACTAAGTTTTATTTGACCAATAGTTTCAATCATGAGTTTTACTTAAGAGCCTAAATGAATCAAAGTAACATACTAGTTATGATCAAAATCAAGTTGCAAAATTGATATTCCGATATCTTCCATAGCCAACGTTTTAACCACGCAAATGTCATTGCTTAACCTCGCTAGGAAATGGTTAATCCTCCTTCCGAAAGAGTATTCCGAAGGATGTATTCTAAATATTGTTTATATTTGAAAATGACATTACTACACATCATTATAACATGAGTGTGTTGAACATTTAAAATCTCTTTCCGTAAGGTTAAGATGAGACCACTTCAAAATAGGCATTTTGAAGGGATATGATGGGAACATATATGGTTTTATCCTAATAACTTGGCAGTGCAATTTATATCTCAATTCTTGACATATTCCGATTGAGAAGTCAATTTCGAAATATGTAGAATTAAGTGGGAGTTAGGAAATTCTCATGTGAAGACATGGAATTTAGTGGGAGTTATCATCTTTTGAATTTTACGACTCATAACTCATTAAAGAATGACGAGCTAATACCTTCTTTCATAAAGAAGCTTATGAGTTTTCAATTCTGGATGAAAATGGACAATGATGAATCCAATTACATCATGGGATGTTGGATTAGTATTAAAGAGATACACATCATATCAACATATACATAGGTTATTCATATGAATGAAAATGGGATTACCATTAGCAGTCATGGTAGTTCATTGAACCTGAGAACGATTGATCTCATGATTGTTAGTGACTAATGTTTCCGCCATTAGAATAATCATATACATGTCCAATTTTGAATCATATGCATAAGAGCATGATAATTGGTTGGTGAGCCATAATAGAAACGTCATGAATTCTCGAGTAGAATCCGATGAGCGATTTCGGTGTTTGACGGAATGTTCTATTATGTTTCAAGAAGTTGCACATACTATAGAAAATCCGAGCACATATGAGGATTTATGAGAATCCCAATTCTTTCAAGTCTAGAAAGAGAAATGAGAAGTTTTTGGAAAGATGCTTGGTTGAATAAGAGGTTATTCATAAACAATCTTTCCTAGTCAAGCTAGGACTTGTGAGAAGTGCTAGACTAAATAATCTTGTCAATTGTTACAAGATTCTACAAGACATATACCTAGTGCATTGTGTGTGGATGGAGTACTTGATCAGTACAAGTTATATCATTCATCACAAATTCGTTCGTTATGTGATAGTCGATAAGAAAGTTCTTTCAAGTTAAAGAACCGAAACCAAGGTCGTGAACCTTGATGTGTACTTGGTGAGATTCATGCTATGAGAGAGAACATGAATGAGAAGGAGATTGCAAGTGTAGGAAGTTTGAACACATGGACACATGAGATGTTAAACTTCTATTGCAATCAATAAGTGTTTACACTTATGATAAACATCACAAGGTTGTAATATGATATTAACTACCCGAGTGTGATGTCGACATTTGTCGTTTGAGTTATTATTAACTCACTTTGTACATTGTTATATCCAAACGGGTTGTAGAGACAATTGAACCCCGTTAAAGTGAACATGGATTAACATTGTTTTTGCCCCTAGTTACTTATATGAGGTGACGTCTCGAAGTGACTAGAGTGTGAGGCGATTGATGGCAAGTTCAAATGCCATAGAGTCATGTGAGATGACTAGTCGATCACATAGGCGGATTGTTAGGAACATTTTGTCGGGCCTTATGACCGCTTATAGAGTTCTGGCAAATTTATATAGCCTGGTCGTGGCGAGAGCTGCTATAGTATTCAAAATGAGTCGATTCTTTTGACTAAAGACTATTCTCCTAAGATGGCACAGTTTCAGATTAACTTTGATTTGTGTTACTACGACCTTCGTAAATGGGGTCAAATGGGCATATTTTGGGTTATGATGGCTGTGGCTAGTCGAAGGGAATGAGTGCAATAGGAATTGTCCACCCCTAGTCAGGGTTATAACAATATCTCGGGGCCACTCGAGGAGTAATGAATTGGAAATGCGTGGCCACGCTCGGAAGATATCCGAGTGGATAAATCCGGTCAATCAGTTATTCTCCAGATCGAGGAAACCGCTCTCGATATGATCACTTGCAAGTACGACCTGAAAGACACCTTGCATTGAGTGGGAGATAGTAATAGGACAAGAGAATTGGTGACGCACACTTGTCGAGGACAAGTGGGAGATTGTTGGAATATGTGTCCTCCGACAATAATGCGATCACGACTGTTGATCATGATGATCACATGTTTAAGTCTCATTAAAATGAATACAATTGGGAAGTAATTTTGTTCTTGTCAATGGTCAACATATATCGGTAATGATTGGCTTACTAGAGTTTGACATTATCGTGTGTGACGGTGGTGATCGATTGACCCCTAGGTCATACCTAAAGGGCAACCCTCTTAATTGATTATTTAATTAATCGTATAATGTTACGAGTTAATTAAATTACTTGAAAATTGACGGACAATTTTGGAAGTAAAATTTACGTATCATATTGAAATGTGATTAAATGAGATACGGTCTGAGTAATTGAATTGTGTTATTACTCGGATGAAATAAATTGTTTAATGTAACAATTATATTTGAATGAATTGTTATAAATACAATCTGTTGTGATTTATAAATGGTAAAATATTTTGGCACAAGTAATTATGAAATTACTAAGTCAATTTTTGTATGTGACGTATTTTTATTAATACGTTGATTTTTAATATGTTAAAAAATACATAACAAATATATGTGACATATGACATGTAACATATAGACAATTGACAAAAATAATATGGATTCCATATTATCAAATGGGCCGAAAATTAGAAGGGATTAAGCTAATTATATGTTGTTTGTAATTAGTGGAAAACACAATGATTAAAAAGCCACCTAGCCATGCAAGCCTATTGTTTTCTTGTGAAGAACAATTTCTCCATGCATTGGCTCCCCTTTTGCACTCCTCTTACACGGTTTTGAGAAGAGAAATGTGATCATTGTTTTTCTTTAATTTTGCCTAATAATATACTAAAGGTAGTGTATTATTTTCATTCTTATTCCATCATCAAAAAAAATAGAGATTTCTAGAGAAATAAAATCTTCTCTTCCTCTCTCCTAATAGCCGAAAATATTCAAGTGTTAAACAATATTTTTGGTTCAATTTTCTACCTTGATTAATATTATACTAGTATTGTAATATTAATTTTATTAAGAGGAGCCTTGGGTATAATACATAGGGAGAGATCTTACACTTAGATCTTTGTTCTTCCATTGGAAAAGCTCAAGAACAAGAAGAGAAAGGTGATCTCTCTTGTGCCCTAATAGCCGAAATCTATTATGTAAGGACATGATTTCTCCTCTATTTATATTATTGTTTGCATGCATAAGATCCGTTTTAATTTTATGACAAATTAGTTTAGACATATATGAGTATGTTAAAATGTACATGAATCTACATTTCCTTCACTTTCGAACCCGAGCTTCAGCATTTTGTATTTGCAGAAGACCAGTCTTTAGGAGAAGACAATCTCAGTTCTGTAATTCAACCAGTAAAGATGCCGAATATTGCAAGTCATTCGGAGCCTAAAGCATTCAATCTCCAGACTGAGGATGGCAATACTTTTGACATCCGACCGTCTTATATCAATCTGGTGGAGAGAAATCTCTTTAGAGGTGTGGCAGGTGAAGACCCGAGGAAGCATATGGAGGTCTTTACGGAGTACTGTTCTACTATCCCCGCCACAAAGGGGGTAACTCAATACAAGATTAAGGAGGTGCTGTTTCCTTTTTCTTTGACTAACTCAGCCAGGGAGTGGCTGATCGATTTGGACCGCACGGCCGCAGGGGTCACGAACTGGGAGACCCTTGCTCTTGCTTTTTATAAGAGATACTTTCCTCCGCAGCTCACCAATCAGCGGAGGGGAAAGATAACAAGCTTCAAGCAGGCACTGAATGAGACGTTTTATGAAGCCTGGTGCCGGTTCAAGAAATTAGTGAGGTCTCTTCCTCATCATGGGTTTGATCAATGGTTTTTATGTAACCAATTTTATAATGGGTTATATGACGACCATAGAGCTATTCTGGATGCCTCATCCAATGGTAGATTTCAGAAGAATATTGATGACGATAAGGGATGGGGCATCATTGAGGAGATGGCGACCCATTATGCTGAATATGGGAACCCACGGGACGGTATTAGAACAGTTCACTCAGTTGATAAGGAAGTAGTGGCTCAGCTGGAAGCCATGAATGCCCGTTTTGATAGATTGGAGCTGCAATCTGCTGGGGAGCCTCAGACGGTTCATTTGCTTACTAGACAGGACACCGTCACATGTGAGAGGTATGGGAGCAATGACGGTCATACTGCTATTGACTGTCTTACAGAGAAGGAACAGGTCCTTTCCTTCCAACAATACATGCAAGGAGGGGGTTCCTACTATAATAACCAAGGGGCAGTCCATCCCAATTTGAGGTGGACAAGTCAAAATGTGCTCAATCCTACTCCTCCACCGCATCAGCAGCAACCATATGTCCCTCCTCATAAGGCTCAACAAGGCTTTCAAAAGCCTCCTTCTTTTCCTCCTCCTAATCAAGGTGCATCATCTTCAGGTGGGGTAAGTGAGCTATCTGAGTTGAAGACGATGTTGCAGTCTTTGACAAAGCAGTGGCAGCTAAGTGACCAACAAAAAGACGCGTTTATTAAGTCACTTGAAACCCAAGTTGCCCAGTTAGCAGCGAACCAGTCCACGAGGAAGCAGGGTCATTTGCCGTCACAAGCCGATAAGAATCCACATGAGACGGTGCATTTAATAAATCTGAGAAGCGGTCGTTCATATGAGGGACCCGAGCTGTTAAATTCAGACCTAAGGAAGAGTATTACTGCTGATGAACGGGTTACTGTTGATGAAAATGAGTTGTCAACGAATAAAATACTCGATCGACCAGTTTATGGGGGCCGATCGAGGTAAACATATGAAGAAAGGACTCCATCGGGTGAAACTCTTACTCGATCGAGTGAACAGGAAAATGAACAGCTCGATCGAGAAGTCCAAACCACTCGATCGAGTGATATTGCTGAAGAAAGAGTTCGATCGAGTGGCATTTCTGCTCGATCGACTACTGCTGATAATAAAGACCTTGATCGAGAGCCTGCTAGTGCTCGACCGAGTGAAATCTCTCTTGAAAGACCTCGATCGAGAGGTAAGAAGTCTCGATCGAAGGATAAAGAGCTTGATCTAGCCGACACGTTGGAAGAACGGAACAAAGGGCTCGAGATACCTATTACCGTGCCCTTCCCGGGGCGATTACAGAACACGAAGGCCAATCAACAGTTCGGTAAATTTGCCGAGCTCCTGAAAAGCTTGCAAGTCACTGTTCCGTTCATCGAGTTGCTGACACAGGTACCCTCTTACCTTAAATTTATGAAAGAAATTTTATCACGTAAGAGGCACATTAACGATCATGAGACGGTAGCTTTGACCGAGGTAGGGACTGCCCTTGTTCAAAATAAGTTACCTCCCAAACAGTCAAACCCGGGTAGTTTCTCGATTCCGTGTCATATAGGTACCCACTTGGTTGATAACCCGTTATGCGATCTTGGCGCTAGCGTGAGTGTCTTACCTCTGTCTCTTGCCAAGAGATTTGGTTTGACTAAATTTAATTGCACAGACTATACAGATGGCCGACCGTAGTATATCACGGCCGTTAGGTGTCATTGAGTACATACCTGTTAAGATCGGGAGATTCTTTATTCCCGTTGATTTTGTTGTGCTTGACATCCCCGAAGATACTTACACCCCTATTATTTTAGGGAGACCATTTTTATTCACTGCTCGTGCAGTGATAGATGTCGGGGGCAAGACATTGACTTTTTAGGTTGGGGACGAGGAATTGATATTCCATCAGTCTAAGTCTCGAAGGGCTCCCATGCAAGCTCAGCCTTGCAATGCTCTTTCCTCCGCTGACCCTCATATTGACACTCCAGATGAAAATTTGGAATTTTGTGCTGCTATTGTGACCCCTCCGCCTCAGCTTGAGAGCAAAAAGGAGGAAAATTCGTCTATTTTCCTTGCTGCAGGTACAGATGAAAATGCAGGAGATTTCAAAGGTCATGGTGCGATTGAGATCAATCAAGTTGGGAGTGAAAACGTTAAAGCTGGTGAGGAAGGAATAAGGACGAGAAAAGTTCGTGCATATGTGGACGTCAACTATTCTCCTCCTAATAGTTCAAGTTCAAGCTCCTGGAGAATGAAGAGGATAGTCGATAATGCTGAAGGGACGTCCTCCAGTCAGAAGCCCTCCGTGGGGCTACTGAATTGTTTTGAGAAGTGAGCGGGGAATGCCCCGTGTAACAAATTGTAAAAACTAATTTTAATTTCCGTTGAATTTGTTTTATTGCGTTTATTAGGACAATTAGAATTAAGACATTTTTAGCGTAGTTAGAAAGAATATAGACTGTTACTTTTTGTATTTGGTATATTGGGATATTTTTGTGAGTGTTTTTATGCAGGTTTGGGGAGATTTTACACAATTTGGAAGACATACATGAGGAAAAGCACTCGATCGAGTACTTTTTGTACTCGATCGAGAGGATATTGCAGAAAAAGAGTTCGATCGAGGGTTTTGCAGCTGTTCGATCGAGTTGGCAAAATAAGGGAGTTCTCGATCGAATAGATTTCTACTCGATCGAGTGAATTGGAGCTGGAAGTCCTCGATCGAGTGATTTAAATCACTCGATCGAGTGAAACTGTTTATAACACGCAGGAAGTGTCCCTTAAACTTCCTATTTTCATTCCTTATTTCATTTCTTCCTCATTTTTCGTCTTCATCATATTAGAACCCCCAAATCCTCCATAATCCTTTGCCCATTACCAAATCAAACACCTACAATTTATTCATTGCTAATTAATCGTCAATTTCCCCTTATTTTCCCTCTGATTATTGTTGATTTTTGCGGTCAATTTGAGGAGTTAGGGTTTGCGGTTTCTTGCTTGAAAATCGCCTAATTTGTTTTGTTATTTGTCGATTAATTGCTTCTTTGTAGGTCTCTTTCATCAAGTAAGTAATTCCCCTATTTCATTGCTGTTTAATTGCATTAATTTAGCCTTTTATGAAGTAATTTTTGAATTAGGGTTAGGGTAGACGATTTTGGTCAAAATTTTCGACTGTTTTTGCGATTTCTTGTCTACATTACTTTACTTGATAATTATTTCCCTTACCTCATCGCGGTTTACATGTTTGTTTCGAATTTTTCGAGATAATTTGTGATTAGGGTTCACGATAGTCGAAAAATTTCGACTGTAATTGGGACTTTCTGCTGTTATTGCTTCAATTGATGATTATTCCCCTTTATCCCGTCACTGATTATCTGCTTAATTCGATTTTTTTTGAGGTAGCAAATGGGAATTAGGGTTTGCTAGGTCGAAAATTTCGACTGTTTTAGGGGATTTCCTGCTGTTTAATTTGTTGATTAATTATCGTTTTCCCCTCCTTTTTGCTTGTTTAGGATGGACAGTAGCTCTATGCCTTCTTCCAGTTCCACTGTCAGTCCGTCCTTGACTGAGACGGTAGTCCTTGCTGCTACTACCGTCTCCACACCTGCTAGTACCACAGCTTCTACTTCTGTTTTTCTCGTTACTGCTGTTGGTACCGTTTTTGCTGTTGCTAGCACTACTGCTAGTTCTGTTTTAGCCTCTACCTCTGTCACAACCACTGCTGCTAGCACTACTGCTAGCCCTTCTTCCTCTGTGGCGGTCTCTGCTGCTTCTTCTATTGCAGCCTCAGCCAGTACTTCAGGTACGGTGACCACCCCTGCTGCGTGGTCACCCGCAGTCACAGCTGCTTACCGGGCGGCTCTAGTTCCTCGTCCCGTCGGAGGACGGGCTTCTACTTCAGGTTCTAGAGGCCGGGGTCATGCACGAGCTACACCTGTTGCTGGCCGTTCTGCTGGCCGTGTTACCATCCGAGGGGACGACTCCCTGAATTCGCACCCCGACTACCCCTAGGTAATTTTTGTTAACGGTATTCATCTCACTAGATTTTTTGCTTTAGCAGACTGTGACTTTCTCCCGACTCATTTTTTGTGCCGTTCGTCACTTGAGCTGCTTGGTATCTTCGAGCCGGTGTGTGAGATTATGAGGGGTACGGGGATGGCTGGACTTGTGACCATGAGTGCCTACACTTTCAGGAAGCTGACCTTTGAGTTTTTCAGCTCCTTTACCTTCTCCTCCGGGGCACACGACGCTGCCCCTACTTGTGCTTATGTGTCTTTCCGGTTGTACAACCGAACTTTTTCTATGACTTTGGAAGAGTTTGCTACTCGACTGGGCCTTTCGTTTAGGGGCGCCACTGCAGCCCCTAGGAAAGTCCTCCGTCAGCTTTGGAGGACTATGGCACAGACCCCCTTCGAGGAGCGACATCTCGCTCAGGTCCACCTTCCCCCTGCCCGTTACTTCGTGCGACTGATGGGAGGCACTATTTTTGGCCGAAAGGAGCCAAACAACATCGCTAACACCGAGCTTTCTATTCTGGGCGGATACTTGAACATTGATAGCGAGGGCCCCTTTACCCTCAACATTGCTTACTTGACCGCCCAGTACTTCCAGGCTCGGGGGGAGAAGACCACGGGCACCATTGTCTGTGGTGGCATAGCCACCTTCCTTACTCGTTCTCTCCTTCATGCCTTACCTCGTGACTTACCGTACATACCGGGAGATAGGTTCCTGGACCGGGCATCTATGTTGTCCATGACTTGGATGACTTCTGACCACCGGACTTGGAAGATTGGTGGTTCCTTGTCCGTAGACCTTCCTTGCACTACCCTTCCTCGTCTCGCCCCCTTGCCCACTGTCGCACGGGGCATTTTACCATCACCGTTACCCATGTATCACCTACCGCTCTGTCGACCTACTACCTTCCCCGCTTCTAGGAAGCGGCGTCGACTTGAGACCGGAGAGGGATCCACACCTCCTACGGGTGGCCAGACTTCCACGGCCACTCCTACCCTAATCCCTACTCCTACTCCTACTCCTGCGCCCGACCAGGCACAGCCGGTTCTTCCGGCTAATTTTGTTTCTCCTCCACCCTTTGAGGTGTCTGTGGTCATGGACCAAGGACGCCGTGACAGTTTGTTGCTTAAGATGGCAGAGAGACAGGATCGTATGGAAAGGGACATAGCTCTCACTTTCTTCCCTCTGTACGAGTATCACATGAGGCGACACCGTCCGATCCCAGAGGGTTAGCCACACCCTTCCTTCTACCGGTACCCAGCTGAGGGGTACCCGGAGTCTGCTAGTGAGGAGGAGAAGGACGACGAGGACCCAGTGGCGGCCGCAGCGAGAGATCGGGAGGAGCAGAGGAGGAGGAGAGAGCAGGAGGCGGACCCGGACTACACTGTGACGGTGGAGGACGTGACAGAGGAGGCTGACGAGTAGCTACTGGTCTACTCACTTCCCCTGTTTTCAGGCTGGTTTGGGGAAGTTCGTGTTTTGTATGTTTATTCTCGCTCTTTTATTTCTTTTGTCTCCTTTTTATTTTATTATTTTTCATTTATTGGTTGTATATTCCCGTCCCCTGTATATATCTGCTGGTGTATGCTGGAGGAGAACGATGGCGTTGTCCATTTTGGTTTGGGGAGGGTAATGCATGCTTTAAGTCTGCATCTGCATTTGTTTTGTATTCACGTTTCTATTTTTTAGCTTGCATTTTATTTATTTATTTCATAAAATCATAAAATCCAAAAAAAAATTAGAAAATTTCAAAAAATCAATAAAATATTCACGTTTATTTTTCCATATAGGTTGAGTCGGAACGGTTGATTTCCGTGATGATATTGCACTTTAACTTGTCATTTTACTTGAGCCTTGTACTTTCATTGACGGTTATTAGCTGAGTCTTACGCATAATCTACGAGTTTTTGTTCAAATATAGCTAACTGTTTAGACTTGACCTGAAAAATTGGCAACCTACTTTACAATTTCTGAGTTTTAGAGCCTTATAACGGGTGACATTCATGACCGGTTTATATAGGAATTGAGAGTAGTACTCCTTGCATAGCATGTTCATCATTTTTGCACTTTTATGACATTCGATTTCTTGTCAAATGCATACATTCGGGTTTGTGGTCGGTGTCACATGCAGGGAGGTGCTTGCAAATTCCCCTTTTCTTACATTTTTCACCCATTTAGCTCCACTTAAGCCAAATTTAGCCTTTTTGACCCATTAACTACATCCGAAACTGAGGAAAGGAGTATGAGAGAAAAAATGCTACATCCAAAACTTAAGCCAAATTTAGCCTTTTTGACCCATTAGCTACATTTCCGTAATCTGTTTTGCCTTTTCTCACCTGAACCTCACTTTTGTTGGACTTCATTTTTAAATATTACATATTTTGGTTTAATGTTTTAGTCATAAAAACTTAAGGATCTTATGCATGCAAAGCATATAAATAAGTGTAGAGGAAAAACCGGTTCCTTACATTGAAAATTTCGGTTTATGGGCACAAGTAAGGTCTCCTACCTTCACTTGTTCTTGAGCTATGATGAGTAATAGGATGATCCTCCAAAGACTTCAAGTATAGAAGCCACTCCTCTTGATTGCACCCAAGATTATCCCTTATCTCTACTAAATAATATGTGCTAGATATTTGTTTAGTAGTTTACCTTAAAATTGATTACTAATACTCATATATTACATTAATAATATTAGTAATGTGATTGAACAATTTGGATCATCATTTCTCAAGTTTTTAGAGAAAGATGAACAACAATAAGAGAGATGAATGCATGTGAATATTAATGAATGGTTAGAGACAAAATGAGAACAAATTCCCATCATAAAAAGGAAGGGAACCGTGAAAGGGGAAGGGAATATGCCAAAATATGGCATCTCCTTTTTCTTTTTCTCTTTTCTAAATATGTAGGTTTGTAAGAAAGTAGTATAGGTTTGTAAGGCTAGTCTACAATAGCCATAATAATATATTATTTATCACATAAAATAATATAACCCACAATCCACTAAATACTCCCTCCATTTCAGTTCATTCACATAATATGGACCACCATTTTATTTTGTCAATTTGTCATTTGTCACACAATATGTCACATGTAGTATGACACATGTTATTAATTAATTTAATGCATATTTATCACATAAATATCATTTTATAAATTAATTAAATTACATATAACAAATTGACTAGTGATACTTGATCACATAAATAAAATGGGTCATTTAATTATAATTCACAACATCTTGTAATTATAATCAACCATTCATTCTCATCTCTATTGTTTCTCAAACATAAACAATTTTAGTAATAAAGCATTTTTATTACTGAAATAAATCTTATTTAATCTCATTACAATAAGAAATAATATTCTCTCTCACAATTGAATTGTTCAATTTTAAGGAATTGATCAACTTGTATCGTCATACAATTAATCAACTTTACAGATAAGGGCATCATCCTTTAGGTGTGACATTAAGGGATCAACTAACCACCACCGTCCCACGACAGTAACGTCAAACTCTAGCAAGCCAATCGTTACCGATTAATGTTGGTCAGTTGACTATATAATTGAATTATCCCTTACGTATTCTTAAAATGAGATTTAAACATGTGATCATCATGATCGACAATTGTGATCGCATTATTTTCGGGGACACTCCAACAATCTCCCACTTGTCCTCGACAAGTGTGCGTCACCAATTCTCTTGTCCTATTACTATCTCCCACTCAATGCAAGGTGTCTTTCAGGTCGTACTTGCAAGTGATCACATCGAGAGTGGTTTCCTCGATCTGGAGAATAACTGATTGACCGGAATTATCTACCATAGATATCTTCCGAGCATGGCCACGCATTTCTAGTTCATTACTCCTCAAGTGGCCCTGAGATATTGTTTTAACCCTGACAAGGGGGTGGACAATTCCTATCGCACTATTCCCTTCGACTAGCCACAACCATCATAACCCAAAATATGCCCATTTGACCCCATTTACGAAGGTCGTAGTAACATAAATCAAAGTTAATCTGAAACCATGCCACCTTAGGCGAACAGTCTTTAGTCAAAATAATCGACTCATTACAATACTATAGTAGCTCTTACCACGACCAGACTTTATAAATTTGCCAGAACTCTATAAGCGGTCTCTGCCCGACAAAGTGTTCCTAAAAGTCTACCTATGTGATCGACTAGTCATCTCACATGACTCTATGTCACTTGAACTTGCCATCAATCGCATCATACTCTAGTCACTTCGAGACGTCACCTCATACAAGTGACTATGGGCAAATACCATGTTAATCCGGGTTCACTTTAACGGGGTTCAATGTAATACCCGTATTTTATTAGCGATTACGTGTAATGTTTTATTTTAATTTGAGTCGTAAATTATCGAGTTTATATCGTAAACGATTTCTGGGTCGAGTTTAATTGAAACCGAACTTTGAGCCAAGGATCGAATTGGGTAGAATCTAATCCAAACCTTTTAACCCAACCCATTTACCCTCTTTTACGGTGATAACATAATTTACCCTAGTAAAACCCTAAACAAAACAACCGCTCCTTTCTCTCCCTCACGTTTTAAACCAAAGGTTTCGCACCATCAGTCGATCAATAACGACGGCGAATTAGAGTGAGGGCAAGTGAGGTCGGGAGGAGGAGGCGGTGCGTCTGATAGATCTAGGTGGCTGTAGAGGGTGTTCGTTGGCGGCGCAAGGCATTTCAGGCGAACTTTAGGGTGGTTGTCAGAAGAGGTAACCGGTTTTTCCCCTTTTGTTTTCGTTTAATTGAACCCGGGTTCAGTGTCTTATACGGGTCGAGTCAGCGTCTTTTGGTAAGGGTTATGGGAAGTCGGGTAAGAGACGAGTCTTGTGGTGGTGGTGGCTTGTGTGTCGGGTGTGTGTGTGGTGGCGTAACGCGGCAAAACAGGGGGTCCGCTCGGGAAGGAAGGCGGTGAGGGTCTGCGTCAGGCCGGTTTGGGGGCTGTGGTTCGACTCACCGGCGTGAGTCGACCACGGTGGTGGTGACCGGTGGAGACCAGGCCAGACCTGGTGTCATGGCCTGGTGGCTGCCGGCGCTAGGTGGCGGTGGTGCGTGTTGTTCAAAGGCGGCGTAGGGTTGTTTGTTGCGTGTTTTGTACGGTTTTAATTAGTTTATCGTTTTGGTTTCTATCGGGTTTCGTTAGTCGGGTTTCGTTTATATTTTATTATTTTTGTCTTCAAAAACGTTGTTTAACAAGTTGAGTAGCAAGACGTTGTGTCGGGTTTGAGTACGAATTGTGAGTCGGGAATTATTTTAGGAAACTTCCATTTCGGAAAGGTTTCCATAAATAGTAACCTTCTATTTTGGGAAGTATTGCTATTTTAGGAAACATCTATTTTGGGAGATTTCTATATTTAGTAACCTTGCTATTTTTGGGAACGGGAATAGTTGCAAGTAAATTAATTATTGTACGTATATGTTTAGGTGACGAGTTTCGAGTGGAGTACCTTTAAAGCATCTGCTTATCTGTCTGCTGCTATCTTTGAGGTAGGGAAATACACTTGACTTATCAGCGTTGTTGTTAAATTGTGTTGACTTGTTGTGTTTCATATGACCAAGCTGTGAACGTTGACTTGTTTCGTGGTTGTTGATTTACGTTATGATTCATATATTGGAATGTGGTTGACTGAATTGATCGTGTTGAGTATGTTATCACAACATTTGGTAGCTGGCATGATTTCATTCATTGATATACATATTGTGTTGCATTGATTACTGTTGAGCATTTCACATGCATTGGAGTTGGAGGATGGTGTGGCAGTGACGATGTTGATATACGATGTGATGTTGTGATAAGGCCCAGGCTGGTTCTGCAGGACTTGCCCTGGTGTCCTCAGCTGTTGAGCTGGTATATCGACGACGGTCGATTGTTGTGCCTGCCGGGGATCGGTATGGCCGGGCGTTCCGGGTTATGAGATATGAGTTGAGATGGAGATGGAGGTGACGGAGGAACATGCATATCATATTTTGTTGTTTTATTGTATTCCCTACTCAACCTCGTTGTTGACCCTGTGTATTCGTGAACACCTGTGATGATCCAAATATTGGTGAGCAGACTTGACAGGTTTATGAGATAGGATGGGAGCTTGATGGGCGTGAGACACTGGATCAGAAGACTTAGTAGCTAGATCATTATTTAGAAGACTTTCGCTTTTATTTATGATAGTTCTTTGTAATTTGATGTAAAAGAGGTTTTGTAATAATTAAGTTAAAGTAATTGTATAATTTGCCTTGGAGTTTAATTTGTTATTCACTACCTCGGGAAACCGAGATGGTAACAGTCCGGTTTATTAGGGAATGTCTTGCTAAAGGCTCCTTCATAAATCGGGGTGTTACAAAGTAGTATCAGAGCGAACGATCCTCAGGCCTAAACCAATGAACCCAATGAACATAGGATGTGTCTAAATAAAATGAACCCCTGGGTAGGAACTGTTAGGAGCTCACAGTGCGGTTAAGAAGGCGCCCTTAATACGTGCTCTTTTACCCTCTCAGTTTTGAACCAGGTAACCCGAGAGAAATTGAGTGAATGGGGTAGTTAGAAGGAAAACCTTGGATATAATCGAGTGGATGTACACCTCGAGACCCATATATTCTAACCACGCTGCAGGACAACGTTACGGTAAGTATTTTGTATGAATGATGGCGTGATCATATGATGTTGTGGAGATGAGAAATAAAATTTTCGTGTTCAGGTTGATAATCAATGAAGTGTTGGATTGTGATAATCGCGAGCGTGAAAATAATTGCGAATTGATGATATTTATCTGGATGGATGTTGAATGATGTGTTGATAGTACTATTATGTCTAGTGATATGCGGTTATGTGATCCCGAAGCCATGCTAGTATAGTATTGTGATAGTAATGAGAAACACTAGTGAATTGCATGTTTTTAGTCATAGCAATCGTGATTTAGATGTGAGGAGTAGATCGAGATGCGAAGGGATTCTATGGGGTAGATGTTACGAAGGTACACAGTGTGATATTTAAGTTAGGACGGGTTAGTATCGATAGTGTGGTTGTAAGAGCTTGGAACATAGTAAATGAATGACCTAGTGCTGAAACACGTTTGTTTGATTTTACTCTCTAATTGATCTTACTGCCATTCGTTTTCTGTTTATCGCCTATGGATGAAAAATTTTGGGTGGTAGCCTGGTGAGTTAGCTTTCATTTGGCGTTGGTTTCATGTTCATAGGATATACGGTTAGGAGTAATAAACGTTTTAGTGGTCTATGGTCAGAAAGTTCCTGTACAATTATGTTTCGACCAACAATTTTGTAAAATCTCTCATTTAATTTGTACTCATGATTATTTCATAATTCCAATTGGAGTGATTAGAATACTCGCACGTGTTTTCAGATTGTTAAACCACGAAAATTCTTGATACTTCAATATTAAAAGGTAAGTTTTGCAAACTGACCCAAGTTTCGGACCAATTGATGTTACATGCTGTTTGGACCAACGGAGTTTTAAAATGCTTTAAAAATTGAATTCTTGAGCTTTGGACCTCATTCTTTTTCTCACGTATTATTAACTCTCGGTATGTTATAAAAAGTAATATAACTCAAGTTTTCGTTGAACGGTTATTTATTCGTGATTTTTGGAAGTTACAACGTGAATCATAACTTTTAGAATGTGAATTCTATGTTGAGTTTTCATACAGTTGTTGGATTATTTCATGAGCCTTATTAATGTGAATTTATAATGTTCTTATATGATGATAGTAGCACGCATATTCATTGGTTATGTATCTTAACAAGTGATAAAAAAAAATTATTAAAGTTTAGTTTATAACATTGTTGGCATGATAGTATGTGTGAAATTGAATAGCTGAATATGATTCTTAATCAAAGGTGACATGTTTTATACGAGTTCAGTTGTTTGCGTACCTTAGATGTTGTCATGTCGTAATGTCTCTTGTTGTTTCTAATCTCTGTAATGGCCGGAATATGTACATAAATACCTATGTTGTCTTATCTTATTAAAGTTAGTGGCAGGTAAGCATTAAATCCAGATATTCTAATATATGTTCTTGATTGTTACCATCGTTATTTTCTCTTGCATAGATAATATATGCTACGGATGTTGGTGGAAAGCTGGAATCGCACCTGATAGTTGGATGTTGCCAATTTATTGTTGTTTCCGCATGAATGTTTTATGATAATATTAATTATGTTTAAATGTTTACACACGTATGGTAGTAATGATTTATGTTAAACTGTCCACACATGTAGTATGCCATCTGAGTTCTAATGTCTTTCATGTGAGTTTGTGTGCCCATAGTTATATTTATTACCTTCATCGCATTAAATTATTTCAGTTGAACCTAAACCTATGACATGATAATAAACAGTGTTGTTATTCCTTATTGGATATGCTCGTTATTATATTGTCATAAATGCTAAAGTGATTCTTGCAATTGTATGGGCGTGATATAAAGGAAACTGTTTGATGTAGCACGACATTTGACATATCTATATTCTCGAGTCGTTGCTATCAATTATATTCTAATGAAGATTGCTTATGATAACTATGTTGGCAATTATAATGGGATAACCCTTTGATGATTCACATGATATGCGTTGGTTTAAATGATAGTCGTTATAGTTACATTTAATTGAGCCTACGAGTTGCCTAATTATTCAAATCGTGCAAATCAGAGAAGTTGTTCAAGTTGCTAATCTTTTATCATAGATAATGTTCTACAAAGTATATGATGGCAAATGTATATGTTTAAGCTATTTATGCGATATCTTTTGTTTTGCTGAAAATGAGTTATACTAAGTTGCTGGACACAATTGAACGATATGGTTGCTAAAATGTTAAACACATGTGTGATATGGAAGTAATGTTGTTGTTGCCATGGATCATATGTTGTTACTTTTATTGGGAAATATGTTTCCAGAATTTATGTCATGCAAACTGACTAATTCGTGTTGCATATCTAATGAGTCAAATGGTTTTGATTACATGTTATGTTTTCTGTGGTTTCAAAGTGTTTAAGTAGTGCATATGCACAGCATGTTTTAATATTCCTGGTGATTGTTAGTAGTAGGGCGGAATGAATGCGCATATGGATCAATTGTTCGGAATTAGTAATAATTTTGGCTTGGGAGAGGAATTTGGTGGGGTCAATGTTAAATTATATGCTGGTATAAGTATATTCTTATGGTTGATCTTTCTAAGGTTGTTGTTCTCTAGTAGATAATGCGGGGTGTTTGTGTTGTGTGAAGGATCATAACTCCTTGTTAATATATCTTGTTGATCAAGTCGTCCCAGCAGGTATGGTTAATATCTTTTGCTCACATGTCCACACGTATGATGTTCCTTTTGTGTGTTAAACAACTGGTGGCATAAGATGTTGTGTGTTGTTTATGTCCTTGATGGGTGATTTCTTGCCTTAGTTAAGTGAAGTGCGTTTATCAGTTACAAACCAAGTATATATATATTACATGGTTAAGTGTTTCCATATATGTGCACAAGATAGTTAATGAACCCCTATATGTACCTGAAACCGAATACCTTGGCTGATGGTTCCTTTAGATGTAACGTGGGGGTAGGATGAGGTGAGAGTACGAAGTGAAGGGATGGATGAACTAATTCAGGAGAGACAATAGTAGGCGAACTGTGATAATCTCGAGTTGACCAAAACCTTGGTACTATAACAGCTACTCTGAAAACTTGTTATATGACTTTCGCACACTTAAACCTCGTGAATGAATCCTTTATCTTAACACCCTTCTACGGTATCACCCATGTGTCCTAATTTTTTTAGCTTTCAACTCTGTAAGACGGATCCCTACAATGTACCACCCGCGGGACTGCTACATGTCACTTGATGCTGACTTCAATGAGCATTGTGAGAAACTTTGTGCTGCCATGGACAAGTATGGCCATAATGGACACCCTGACTACTTAACTAATACTCAGTTAAGAGCGTATACCCTTATTGATACTATCCCTGACTCTGGCATACTAAAGGACAGCAAACACTTCTATATGAGAGAGTTGTCCAACCATTGCATGAGGTTATGCCGTGACCCCAATTACTGCGATGGGGTCAGTTACCCGCCCGAGCATACCTTTGACTTTATATCGGGCGACTGAGGTACGAATTTTATGCTAATGTACCCGATGCCGAAAGTACGATCGAACCACCCAAACCGGACATTGGGGAGGAGGTGAACCAAGAAGGGAATGACATAGAAGTCACAGGGGATGGAATGCGGACTGGCGAGCTTGACGATGATAACGAGCGCATCTATAGTAAATACTTTCCTAGAAAGGGCCCAAGAGTTATAGACCGGGATAGATGGGATACGAAAGGAACGCCGGAGACTAAGTCACCAGAGTCAGATTAAGCGCGACCTAAGGACTGTTATGTTAGAGCTAGTAACACCATGATCGGTCTGTTATGAAACCGTGTAAACCTTTGGCTCTTTTCTTGTTGTTCTTTTAGTTTGATGTTGCGTTTTTAAGTTAAGAATGAGCTAAGTAATAAGTGTTATTTGTTGACAATCAGTTAATTCCATAATAAAACCTTGTTTTCGACTTTAATGTTAATGCACAATTTCTTACCATGTGCTCTTTTCTGTTACATGTTGTTGACAGTGATGTTGTTGTATATGTATATGAAAGTTGAAAAGAGGTTACCAGGACGTAACCATGTTTTTAGTTGGGTAGGATTGTGAAATCTTAATGTTTATGTTGCACTTGGTTGTAGATTGTGGTTTTGATTAAGTTGATGTTTCGTTGTGTGGTACCTATGCAAATGAGTTCTCTATGTTTGTTTTTACTTCTGTTAGTTGGTTGAAGTGAATGGCGGTAATAGAATGATGGAATGATTTTCGTGGTGATATGTTGACAGAGTATTCTCATGGTTTCAAGTTATGCTGCGTTGAGTATGCTGTCGTAGAGGCTCTTGGTGGTATTTTGGAGCGAACTTCGGGACGAAGTTCATTTTAAGGGGGGAAGACTGTAATACCCGTATTTTATTAGCGATTATGTGTAATGTTTTATTTTAATTCGAGTCGTAAATTATCGAGTTTATATCGTAAACGATTTCTGGGTCGAGTTTAATTGAAACCGAACTTTGAGCCAAGGATCGAATTGGGTAGAATCTAATCCAAACCTTTTAACCCAACCCATTTACCCTCTTTTACGGTGATAACATAATTTACCCTAGTAAAACCCTAAACAAAACAACCGCTCCTTTCTCTCCCTCACGTTTTACACCAAAGGTTTCGCACCATCAGTCGATCAATAACGACGGCGAATTAGAGTGAGGGCGAGTGAGGTCAGGGGAGGAGGCAGTGCGTACAGAAGATCTAGGTGGCTGTAGAGGGTGTTCGTTGGCGGCGCAAGGCGTTTCAGACGAACTTTAGGGTGGTTGTCAGAAGAGGTAACCGGTTTTTCCCCTTTTGTTTTCGTTTAATCGAACCCGGGTTCGGTGTCTTATACGGGTCGAGTCAGCGTCTTTTGGTAAGGGTTATGGGAAGTCGGGTAAGAGACGAGTCTTGTGGTGGTGGTGGCTTGTGTGTCGGGTGTGTGTGTGGTGGCAGAACGCGGCAAAACAGGGGTCTGCTCAGGGAAGGAAGGCGGTGAGGGTCTGCGTCAGGCCGGTTTGGGGGCTGTGGTTCGACTCACCGGCGTGAGTCGACCACCGTGGTGGTGACCGGTGGTGACCAGGCCAGACCTGGTGTCATGGCCTGGTGGCTGCCGGCGCTAGGTGGCGGTGGTGCGTGTTGTTCAAAGGCGGCGTAGGGTTGTTTGTTGCGTGTTTTATACGGTTTTAATTAGTTTATCGTTTTGGTTTCTATCGGGTTTTGTTAGTCGGGTTTCGTTTATATTTTATTATTTTTGTCTTCAAAAACGTTGTTTAACAAGTTGAGTAGCAAGACATTGTGTCGGGTTTGAGTACGAATTGTGAGTCGGGAATTATTTTAGGAAACTTCCATTTCGGAAAGGTTTCCATAAATAGTAACCTTCTATTTTGGGAAGTATTGCTATTTTAGGAAACATCTATTTTGGGAGATTTCTATATTTAGTAACCTTGCTATTTTTGGGAACGGGAATAG
Source organism: Silene latifolia (assembly GCF_048544455.1). NCBI lineage: Eukaryota > Viridiplantae > Streptophyta > Magnoliopsida > Caryophyllales > Caryophyllaceae > Silene > Silene latifolia. Next base: position 147,770,765 of record NC_133534.1, on the reverse strand, counting down.
TTGCAAGTAAATTAATTATTGTACGTATATGTTTAGGTGACGAGTTTCGAGTGGAGTACCTTTAAAGCATCTGCTTATCTGTCTGCTGCTATCTTTGAGGTAGGGAAATACACTTGACTTATCAGCGTTGTTGTTAAATTGTGTTGACTTGTTGTGTTTCATATGACCAAGCTGTGAACGTTGACTTGTTTCGTGGTTGTTGATTTACGTTATGATTCATATATTGGAATGTGGTTGACTGAATTGATCGTGTTGAGTATGTTATCACAACATTTGGTAGCTGGCATGATTTCATTGATTGATATACATATTGTGTTGCATTGATTACTGTTGAGCATTTCACATGCATTGGAGTTGGAGGATGGTGTGGCAGTGACGATGTTGAGATACGATGTGATGTTGTGATAAGGCCCAGGCTGGTTCTGCAGAACTTGCCCTGGTGTCCTCATTGTTGATTGGTGGTATATCGACGACGGTCGATTGTTGTGTCTAGGGGATCGGTATGGCGGGCGTTCGGGTTATGAGATATGAGTTGAGATGGAGATGGAGGTGACGGAGGAACATGCATATCATATTTTGTTGTTTCATTGTATTCCCTACTCAACCTCGTGGTTGACCCTGTGTATTCGTGAACACCTGTGATGATCCAAATATTGGTGAGCAGACTTGACAGGTTTATGAGATAGGATGGGAGCTTGATGGGCGTGAGACACTGGATCAGAAGACTTAGTAGCTAGATCATTATTTAGAAGACTTTCACTTTTATTTATGATAGTTCTTTGTAATTTTATGTAAAAGAGGTTTTGTAATAATTAAGTTAAAGTAATTGTATAATTTGCCTTGGAGTTTAATTTGTTATTCACTACCTCGGGAAACCGAGATGGTAACAGTCCGGTTTATTAGGGAATGTCTTGCTAAAGGCTCCTTCATAAATCGGGGTGTTACAAAGTGGTATCAGAGCGAACGATCCTCAGGCCTAAACCAATGAACCCAATGAACATAGGATGTGTCTAAATAAAATGAACCCCTGGGTAGGAACTGTTAGGAGCTCACAGTGCGGTTAAGAAGGCGCCCTTAATACGTGCTCTTTTACCCTCTCAGTTTTGAACCAGGTAACCCGAGAGAAATTGAGTGAATGGGGTAGTTAGAAGGAAAACCTTGGATATAATCGAGTGGATGTACACCTCGAGACCCATATATTCTAACCACGCTGCAGGACAACGTTACGGTAAGTATTTTGTATGAATGATGGCGTGATCATATGATGTTGTGGAGATGAGAAATAAAATTTTCGTGTTCAGGTTGATAATCAATGAAGTGTTGGATTGTGATAATCGCGAGCGTGAAAATAATTGCGAATTGATGATATTTATCTGGATGGATGTTGAATGATGTGTTGATAGTACTATTATGTCTAGTGATATGCGGTTATGTGATCCCGAAGCCATGCTAGTATAGTATTGTGATAGTAATGAGAAACACTAGTGAATTGCATGTTTTTAGTCATAGCAATCGTGATTTAGATGTGAGGAGTAGATCGAGATGCGAAGGGATTCTATGGGGTAGATGTTACGAAGGTACACAGTGTGAGATTTAAGTTAGGACGGGTTAGTATCGATAGTGTGGTTGTAAGAGCTTGGAACATAGTAATTGAATGACCTAGTGCTGAAACACGTTTGTTTGATTTTACTCTCTAATTGATCTTACTGCCATTCGTTTTCTGTTTATCGCCTATGGATGAAAATTTTTGGGAGGTAGCTGTAACACCCCCATACTCCAAGTGCCTTACCAGGACCACTCAGGTATGAAGACATCACCATCTCGGTCGCCCGAGGCATGATAATCAAATAGACAAAATAGAAACAACATTTATTATAAATACTTTAATGAATAAATACAATCCTTGAAACCGAGCTGAAAGTACGATACATTATTCCAAACTATCTGTTCTCAACTGAAATATAAATAAATACTAAACTACAGCGGAAGACTCTATCGTCATCTCGTGGCCATCCCAGCTATCCCCGTACTCATCTCTATACCTGCTCAATATCTGCTCACCATCCCCGAATGGATCACCGCAGGTTTTACAAAACAACACCGGGGTCAGTACTAATCACACAATCAAAATAGATTACAACAATAAGACAAACAGACAGCTGAACTGCCACACACACACACGCACATCCAACCAACCGTCTCAATCATCGATCGTCCTTTGGACCAGCCTACGCCAGTGGGGGACCGCAGCCGTTCCCACCTAAGCCCCGCTCATCGTACGAGCGATAACCCTGTCCATTAATGTGCACATCCCCTTTCGTGGCGGGTTCCACGAAGGGCGAAACTAGGGCGTGAGATCACTCCCGCAAGTGACCCCACTCAGCCGAGAACGCATCTCGAGAACCATCAACAAACACAACCACAATCACAATCACAATTACAATCATCACATCAATCAACTAACTACAGCACATCACCAATATCCCATTATGGGACTAATACTGAGTAGGAAATCCTACCTGGAATGCACAACACGCAGACGGTATCTACAGCTGTATCAAAACGGCTCCTCTACGAACTCTCCTCCTACCATACAACACATAGATACTACTATTCAATTACTATTCATAAAAACCCCCAATTCCTAAATTAGGGTTTCACCAATCTTAACAAAACATAATGTAAATTATATTAAAAGCTTACCCTCGACGCAAGGAATCCAACGACACGAACTACGATGCAAACCGACCGTCTGAACTCCGGGAATTGTCAAGAACGCGATTAGGAAGAAGAACCAGTTGCTTTCTCTCTTAAACAGGTTTTAGGTTTTGTAAAAAGTGATTTAGAATAAAGACGAATATGCTTAAATACCTTAATCGCGTAATTAACAAAACCCGAGAAAAACCCCCGCAAAACCGGACACTCGATCGAGTACCCAAGGTACTCGATCGAGTACCCCCCTACTCGATCGAGTGCCCCAGCTACTCGATCGAGTACCCAACAGGTCAGAAACTGTTTCTCTTCGCAACTTGCCCTTACTCGACAGAGTAAGGGCTACTCGATAGAGTACCCCCCAAGACATAAATACGGAGTATTACAGTCTTCCCTCCTTAAAAGGAACTTCGTCCCCGAAGTTCAAACCACTACTAAAACAAAGGTACTCCAAAACATTACCGACTCAACAACCAAAACAAAACTCAACATAAAACAGTTACTTACCCAATTCATCCCGACAAACATACCGACATAACATCTAAAAGGGGTATAAAACTCTTAAAAACTGCTCGCGATCATCTCCTACCCCCCTAAAAGAAACAAGGTTACGTCCCCGTAACCATACATACCTGATCAAAAAGGAAGGGGTAACGCTCTTTCATGATATCCTCTGCCTCCCATGTAGCTTCCTCGGTCTCGTGGTTAGACCAAAGGATCTTAAGCAAAACCGTCTCACCACTCCTGGTCTTTCTAACCTTTCGGTCTAGGATCTGCTTAGGTACCTCAAGATATGATAAAGACTCATCCAGCTCTAAGCTCTCTGCCTCCAACACATGTGACGGGTCACTCACATACATCCGCAGCTGCGATACATGAAACACATTATGTACTCTCTCCAACGCAGCTGGTAAAGCCAGACGATACGCAACTTCCCCAACTCGCTCTAAGATCTCATAAGGCCCTATAAACTTCTGACTTAGCTTGCCTTTCTTCCCAAATCTCATAACTCCGCGCATAGGAGACACTTTCAGAAGAACCTTGTCCCCAACCTGAAACTCTATGTCTCGACGATGTAGATCTGCATAACTCTTTTGTCTATCCCGGGTGCTCTCATCCGTTCCCGATCATCTTAATCTGTTCCACCATCTCATGCACCATCTCTGGTCCTAAAACCCTTTGCCTCAAAGACTATCGTCCCAACAGATTGGACTCCTACATCTCCTCCCATACAAAGCCTCAAACGGTGCCATACCAATACTAGTGTGATAGTCACATTTGTTATTGTAAGAAAATTCTATCAAGTCCAACCTCTGCTCCCAGCTACCACCAAAATCCATCACACAAGCTCGCAACATATCCTCAAGGGTTTTGATTGTTCTCTCGATCCGCCCATCCGCGCAGGATGAAATCTTTGTACTCATCTTCAAAGTGTTCCCAACGATTCTGAAACTCCTTCCAAAACCTTGATATAAACCTCGCATCTCTGTCAGACACTATGTCCTTAGGGACCCCATGTAACTTCAGCACGTTCTTTCGATAAGCCATAGCCAATTGTGCCTTAGTCCAGGTATCTTTCATTGGAACAAAGTGAGGCGACTTGGTCGACGATCCACTATCACCCAAATCATATTGTTACCTTGTTGACTCTTCGGCAAACCCACAATGAAATCCATGGAAATGGATTCCCACTTCCACTCAGGCACCTCCAAGGACTGAACCTTACCTTGTGGTCTTCTCTGTTCCCCTTTAACTCTCTGGCATGTCAAACAACGGGACACAAACTCAGCTGTCTCTTTCTTCATCCCAGGCCACCAAAACGTTTTCTTCAAGTCTTTGTATAGCTTATCTCCTCCTGGATGAACTGAATACGGTGTGCAATGCGCCTCTGTCATGATTGTCTTTTTCAACCCCTCATCATTAGGAACACACCACCTACCATCAAACCTCAAACTACCATCTGTATGAATAGAAAACCGGGACACTGTCCCTTTCTCTATCCCAGCTCTCCACTCAACTATCTTAGGATCCAAAGCCTGTTTACCTCGAATATCATCATAAAACTCCACATGCACTGTCATATCACCCATGGCATCCCCTTTCTGCATCATATGTATCCCGAACCTCGCTACCTCATCTCTCAGCCTCATCAAAGATAGAGCTGTACACAAAGAATGTACACTCTTTCTACTCAAAGCATCAGCTACAACATTGGCTTTCCCTTCATGGTAGATGATCTCCATGTCATAATCGCCAATAAACTCCATCCACCTCCTCTGCCTCATGTTCAACTCCTTCTGCGTGAAGATGTACTTGAGACTCTTGTGATCCGAAAATACCTTAAAGATTGCTCCATAAAGGTAATGTCTCCAAATCTTGAGAGCAAACACCACTGCACCCAACTCCAGATCATGTGTAGGGTAATTCTCCTCATAAGGCTTCAACTGCCTAGAAGCATAGGCAATCACTTTACCATTCTGCATCAACACACATCCCAACCCATTCTTCGAGGCATCTGTATAAACCTCGAAATTCTCGCTCCCTTCAGTAATGCTAGGACGGAGAGCGTGGTCAAACGCTCCTTTAATGTCCGGAACGCCGTCTCACAATCCTCATCCCAACGAAACTGTTTCTCTTTCCTCATCAATCTTTGTCATCGGTCTAGCTATCTTGGAGAAATCTTTCACGAACCATCTGTAGTATCCAGCTAAACCCAAGAAACTCCTAACCTCAGCAACATTCTTTGGCGCTTCCCACTTTGTCACTGCCTCGATCTTCGCCGGATCCACAGCTACCCCATCTTTAGATATCACATGCCCCAGAAAAGCAACTTTCTCTAACCAGAACTCACACTTGGACAGCTTAGCATACAACTCATGCTCCCTCAAAGTCTGCAACACGATCCTCAAATGCTCCTCATGCTCCTCCTTAGTCTTAGAGTAGACTAAGATATCATCGATAAACACCACCACGAATGGTCCAAGAAGCGCCTCGAAGATCCTATTCATCAAATCCATAAACACTGCCGGCGCATTAGACAACCCAAACGGCATCACCACATACTCATAATGGCCATACCTCAACGTGAAAGCTGTCTTCGGTATGTCCACATCTCTAATCTTCACCTGATGGTACCCCGACCTCAAATCAATCTTAGAAAAGACTGTTGCACCACTCAACTGATCAAACAGGTCATCTATCCTTGGCAAAGGATACTTGTTCTTTATCGTCACACGGTTCAATTCTCTGTAATCTATGCACAGCCTCAAACTCCCATCTTTCTTCTTTACGAAAAGAACTGGTGCTCCCCAAGGCGATACACTTGGTCTAATGTATCCCTTCTCTATTAAATCATCCAACTGCCTCCTAAGCTCCTCCATCTCCTTAGGACCCATACGGTACGGTGCCTTAGAGATTGGCCCCGTCCCTGGCTTCAACTCAACGGTGAAATCTATCTCCCTCTTCGGTGGCAACCCCGGAATCTCATCAGGAAAAACGTCTGCAAACTCTCCCACCACTGGTATCTCGTCAACTGCCGGGCTCTCTATCCGGTCATCTCTCACATGGCACAAAATCAGAGGATATCCCTTCCTCAGATAAGACTTCAAGGTAACAGCTGCAATCAACTTAACCTTGGGTTTGACTAGAAACCCCCGGTAAGACACACTAACACCCTTAGGACCTCTTAAGGACACTTTCTTTTGATGACAGTCTATCTTAGCTTTATACTTTCCTAACCAATCCATCCCAACTATCATCTCCAAACCGTCAAAAGGGAACTCTAGCAAGTCTACGGGGAAATCAACTTGCCCAACTATCAAAGATACATCTCTAAACAACCTCCCACACGATACAGACTCACCCGACGGTATGAAAACTTGCTCACTAACAGACTCATATACTCTCAAACCCAACTGTTTAACATGACTCGAAGACACAAACGACTGAGAAGCCCCCGAATCAAACAAAACAAACGTAGGAATACCATTAACAAGGAATGTACCAGTGATAACATGCTCATCCTCCTCAGCTGCTTTCTTTTCCATCCTGAATAACTTGCCACTGGTCTTCTGTCCACCTCCCTGGACAGTACTGGCTTATGCGGTCGGCTTAGCACCCGACCCTTGATTGTTGTTGTTGTTGTTCATCGGCGTCTTCTGATAAGAATTACCGCCGTTGCGGTTACCTCCACTCTGGTAACTCTGACCTCCCCGGTTTGGCCATGATCCAGCCGGTCGTTGCTCGCGAAGCTGCGCAGTCTCCGGAAAGATCCCGGTGCACTTGTGCACTCATGTCTCTTGTGGCCTACACCACCACAACCAAAGCAGTCACTCCCGCCTATTGCTCACACTCCCACGGCCTCTCCCAAAGGATGTTCCAAAGACTAAACCCGGACCCTTAAGAAAACCCCTTAGATTGATTGTGGTTGCCTTTCTTGAAATTAGATTGGCCACCACCCTCGCTCTCAGACTTCCTCTTCTCTCCACCTGACCTCTCCTGAGCCATCTCCACTAACCTCTCAGCTCTCCCAGCCCTCTCATATGCTTCCTTTACATCAGTAAGGACTCCCACGGGTAACTTATCCATAATTTTCGTGGTTAGCCCTCTCTCAAACCTCAAAGCCAGATTCTCCTCACTCAAACCCATATCCTCAAAGATATCTAGATTTCTCATTGAACTCGCCTGTAGTACTCAGCCACGAGACATCTCAAAGTCATCTTAAACTTGTCGAACTCCTCTCTCAACTTACTCCTCACATGTTCTGGCACGAACTCTTTCCTCACAGCCCTACGAAACTCCTCCCAAGGTATAGCAGGAAACCCTTGGTTGGTATAAATCTCCTTGGCACTCACTTTCACTGAATCCCACCACTTGCCAGCTGCTTCCCTCAGATAAAATGCAGCCTGATCCACTCTCATTTCATCAGGACAGTGGACTAAATCTAATATGTTCTCCATCTCCCTCAGCCAACTATCTAGAAGGTTAGGCTCCTCAACTCCCTTGTACTCCTTCGGGTTAAACCTCGCAATATAGAGGCTGACTTTAGCATGGTCAACCTCCTTCTCCTTAGCCTTATCCTTGTCCTCATTCACTCTCTTCAAGGTCTCAGTAAGAGCATCCTGGTGCTCCAACATCTTAACGATGTCATCCATGGTCATAACCTCTGCTCTCGCGTACAAAGCATTTCTCTTGGGCGGCATCTTGAAACTATACATATATAAGAAAAGGGGTAGATATGAACATACGTACTAAACTTCAAAACACGAAACACGCTGCCTAGAACCTACTCGATCGAGTATCCAAACCCACTCGATCGAGTAACGGGCTACTCGATCGAGTGCCACCATGTACTCGATCGAGTACCCAAACTCCAGAACTAAACAGACCTTCTGATCTCTAACCCACTCGATCGAGTGTCTAGGCTACTCGATCGAGTGACCCCCTACTCGATCGAGTACCCCTAGTTACTCGATCGAGTGCCCCAAAACGCGATTCTGGACTCAAAATCGTCAAAAACCTATCCGATCGAGTCAGTCTTACTCGATCAAGTACCACCAATACGTAAAACCTACCCGCATATTACGTCATACACTAACATGCTAACTTCCATAAAATTACAAGATATCGTAATAAATATGCTACGTATCTACTCTACTATCAACAAGATCAATTCATCATGCTATTAAAGCCACATTGTAAATCATTCAACATGTTATCATCACATTAACATGTTCCACATATCATTTTCCTTCACATGCTCAACTTCCTATTTCAACACCAAACAATCATCTCATTCATCACTTTGTTGCACAAGTTAATCAAACACACAGATGACTCGACAAACACTTTCCCCATGTGACCGGTTCAAAGTTGTAGGGCGACCCCTTGCGACTTTAGGACGTCTCCCAAGCCTTTGCACTAGCTCCTACAACTTTTACCCCGGGTTCATTTTAATTGACTCCCTACGTTCATTAAGTTCATTGGTTACGGGTTTCAGGATCGTCGCTCTGATACCATTTGTAACACTCCCATACTCCAAGTGCCTTACCAGGACCACTCAGGTATGAAGACATCACCATCTCGGTCGCCCGAGGCATGATAATCAAATAGACAAAATAGAAACAACATTTATTATAAATACTTTAATGAATAAATACAATCCTTGAAACCGAGCTGAAAGTACGATACATTATTCCAAACTATCTGTTCTCAACTGAAATATAAATAAATACTAAACTACAGCGGAAGACTCTATCGTCATGTCGTTGCCATCCCAGCTATCCCCGTACTCATCTCTATACCTGCTCAATATCTGCTCACCATCCCCGAATGGATGACCGCAGGTTTTACAAAACAACACCGGGGTCAGTACTAATCACACAATCAAAATAGATTACAACAATAAGACAAACAGACAATTTGAACCGCCACACACACACACGCACATCCAACCAACCGTCTCAATCAATCACCGATCGTCCTTTGGACCAGCCCGCGTGGGGGACCGCGGCCGTTCCCACCTAAGCCCCGCTCATCGTACGAGCGATAACCCTGTCCATTAATGTGCACATCCCCTTTCGTGGCGGGTTCCACGAAGGGCAAAACTAGGGCGTGAGATCACTCCCGCAAGTGACCCCACTCAGCCGAGAACGCATCTCGAGAACCATCAACAAACACAACCACAATCACAATCACAATTACAATCATCACATCAATCAACTAACTACAAAGACATCACCAATATCCCATTATGGGACTAATACCGAGTAGGAAATCCTACCTGGAATGCACAACACGCAGACGGTATCTACAATTTGTATCAAAACGGCTCCTCTACGAACTCTCCTCCTACCATACAACACATAGATACTACTATTCAATTACTATTCATAAAAACCCCCAATTCCTAAATTAGGGTTTCACCAATCTTAACAAAACATAATATAAATTATATTAAAAGCTTACCCTCGACGCAAGGAATCCAACGACACGAACTACGATGCAAACCGACCGTCTGAACTCCGGGAATTGTCAAGAACGCGATTAGGAAGAAGAACCAGTTGCTTTCTCTCTTAAACAGGTTTTAGGTTTTGTAAAAAGTGATTTAGAATAAAGACGAATATGCTTAAATACCTTAATCGCGTAATTAACAAAACCCGAGAAAAACCCCCGCAAAACCGGACACTCGATCGAGTACCCAAGGTACTCGATCGAGTACCCCCCTACTCGATCGAGTGCCCCAGCTACTCGATCGAGTACCCAACAGGTCAGAAACTGTTTCTCTTCGCAACTTGCCCTTACTCGACAGAGTAAGGGCTACTCGATAGAGTACCCCCCAAGACATAAATACGGAGTATTACAGTAGCCTAGTGAGTTAGCTTTCATTTGGCGTTGGTTTCATGTTCATAGGATATACGGTTAGGAGTAATAAACGTTTTAGTGGTCTATGGTCAGAAAGTTCCTGTACAATTATGTTTCGACCAACAATTTTGTAAAATCTCTCATTTAATTTGTACTCATGATTATTTCATAATTCCAATTGGAGTGATTAGAATACTCGCACGTGTTTTCAGATTGTTAAACCACGAAAATTCTTGATACTTCAATATTAAAAGGTAAGTTTTGCAAACTGACCCAAGTTTCGGACGAATTGATGTTACATGCTGTTTGGACCAACGGAGTTTTAAAATGCTTTAAAAATTGAATTCTTGAGCTTTGGACCTCATTCTTTTTCTCACGTATTATTAACTCTCGGTATGTTATAAAAATTAATATAACTCAAGTTTTCGTTGAACGGTTATTTATTTGTGATTTTTGGAAGTTACAACGTGAATCATAACTTTTAGAATGTGAATTCTATGTTGAGTTTTCATACAGTTGTTGGATTATTTCATGAGCCTTATTAATGTGAATTTATAGTGTTCTTATATGATGATAGTAGCACGCATATTCATTGGTTATGTATCTTAACAAGTGATAAAAAAAAATTATTAAAGTTTAGTTTATAACATTGTTGGCATGATAGTATGTGTGAAATTGAATAGCTGAATATGATTCTTAATCAAAGGTGACATGTTTTATACGAGTTCAGTTGTTTGCGTACCTTAGATGTTGTCATGTCGTAATGCCTCTTGTTGTTTCTAATCTCTGTAATGGCCGGAATATGTACATAAATACCTATGTTATCTTATCTTATTAAAGTTAGTGGCAGGTAAGCATTAAATCCAGATATTCTAATATATGTTCTTGATTGTTACCATCGTTATTTTCTCTTGCATAGATAATATATGCTACGGATGTTGGTGGAAAGCTGGAATCGCACCTGATAGTTGGATGTTGCCAATTTATTGTTGTTTCCGCATGAATGTTTTATGATAATATTAATTATGTTTAAATGTTTACACACGTATGGTAGTAATGATTTATGTTAAACTGTCCACACATGTAGTATGCCATCTGAGTTCTAATGTCTTTCATGTGAGTTTGTGTGCCCATAGTTATATTTATTACCTTCATCGCATTAAATTATTTCAGTTGAACCTAAACCTATGACATGATAATAAACAGTGTTGTTATTCCTTATTGGATATGCTCGTTATTATATTGTCATAAATGCTAAAGTGATTCTTGCAATTGTATGGGCGTGATATAAAGGAAACTGTTTGATGTAGCACGACATTTGACATATCTATATTCTCGAGTCGTTGCTATCAATTATATTCTAATGAAGATTGCTTATGATAACTATGTTGGCAATTATAATGGGATAACCCTTTGATGATTCACATGATATGCGTTGGTTTAAATGATAGTCGTTATAGTTACATTTAATTGAGCCTACGAGTTGCCTAATTATTCAAATCGTGCAATTCAGAGAAGTTGTTCAAGTTGCTAATCTTTTATCATAGATAATATTCTACAAAGTATATGATGGCAAATGTATATGTTTAAGCTATTTATGCGATATCTTTTGTTTTGCTGAAAATGAGTTATACTAAGTTGCTGGACACAATTGAACGATATGGTTGCTAAAATGTTAAACACATGTGTGATATGGAAGTAATGTTGTTGTTGCCATGGATCATATGTTGTTACTTTTATTGGGAAATATGTTTCCAGAATTTATGTCATGCAAACTGACTAATTCGTGTTGCATATCTGATGAGTTAAATGGTTTTGATTACATGTTATGTTTTCTGTGGTTTCAAAGTGTTTAAGTAGTGCATATGCACATCATGTTTTAATATTCCTGGTGATTGTTAGTAGTAGGGCGGAATGAATGCGCATATGGATCAATTGTTCGGAATTAGTAATAATTTTGGCTTGGGAGAGGAATTTGGTGGGGTCAATGTTAAATTATATGCTGGTATAAGTATATTCTTATGGTTGATCTTTCTAAGGTTGTTGTTCTCTAGTAGATAATGCGGGTGTTCTGTGTTGTGTGAAGGATCATAACTCCTTGTTAATATATCTTGTTGATCAAGTCGTCCCAAGTGCAGGTATGGTTAATATCTTTTGCTCACATGTCCACACGTATGATGTTCCTTTTGTGTGTTAAACAACTGGTGGCATAAGATGTTGTGTGTTGTTTATGTCCTTGATGGGTGATTTCTTGCCTTAGTTAAGTGAAGTGCGTTTATCAGTTACAAACCAAGTATATATATATTGCATGGTTAAGTGTTTCCATATATGTGCACAAGATAGTTAATGAACCCCTATATGTACCTGAAACCGAATACCTTGGCTGATAGTTCCTTTAGATGTAACGTGGGGGTAGGGTGAGGTGAGAGTACGAAGTGAAGGGATGGATGAACTAATTCAGGAGAGACAATAGTAGGCGAACTGTGATAATCTCGAGTTGACCAAAACCTTGGTACTATAACAGCTACTCTGAAAACTTGTTATATGACTTTCGCACACTTAAACGTCGTGAATGAATCCTTTATCTTAACATCCTTCTACGGTATCACCCCTGTGTCCTAATTTTTTTAGCTTTCAACTCTGTAGGACGGATCCCTACAATGTACCACCAGCGGGACTGCTACATGTCACTTGATGCTGACTTCAATGAGCATTGTGAGAAACTTTGTGCTGCCATGGACAAGTATGGCCATAATGGACACCCTGCCTGACTACTTAACTAATACTCAGTTAAGAGCGTATACCCTTATTGATACTATCCCTGACTCTGGCATACTAAAGGACAACAAACACTTCTATATGAGAGAGTTGTCCAACCATTGCATGAGGTTATGCCGTGACCCCAATTACTGCGACAGGGCCAGTTACCCGCCCGAGCATACCTTTGACTTTATATCAGGCGACCTGAGGTACGAATTTTATGCTAATGTACCTGATGCCGAAAGTACGACTGAACCACCCAAACCAGACATTGGGGAGGAGGTGAACCAAGAAGGGAATGACATAGAAGTCACAGGGGATGGAATGCGGACTGGCGAGCTTGACGATGATAACGAGCGCATCTATAGTAAATACTTTCCTAGAAAGGGCCCAAGAGTTATAGACCTGGATAGATGGGATAAGAAAGGAACGCCGGAGACTAAGTCACCAGAGTCAGATGAAGCGCGACCTAAGGACTGTTATGTTAGAGCTAGTAAAACCATGATCGGTCTGTTATGAAACCGTGTAAACCTTTGGCTCTTTTCTTGTTGTTCTTTTAGTTTGATGTTGCGTTTTTAAGTTAAGAATGAGCTAAGTAATAAGTGTTATTTGTTGACAATCAGTTAATTCCATAATAAAACCTTGTTTTCGACTTTAATGTTAATGCGCAATTTCTTACCATGTGCTCTTTTCTGTTACATGTTGTTGACAGTGATGTTGTTGTATATGTATATGAAAGTTGAAACGAGGTTACGAGGACGTAACCATGTTTTTAGTTGGGTAGGATTGTGAAATCTTAATGTTTATGTTGCACTTGGTTGTAGATTGTGGTTTTGATTAAGTTGATGTTTCGTTGTGTGGTACCTATGCAAATGAGTTCTCTATGTTTGTTTTTACTTCTGTTAGTTGGTTGAGGTGAATGGCGGTAATAGAATGATGGAATGATTTTCGTGGTGATATGTTGACAGAGTATTCTCATGGTTTCAAGTTATGCTGCGTTGAGTATGCTGTCGTAGAGGCTCTTAGTGGTATTTTGGAGCGAACTTCGGGACGAAGTTCATTTTAAGGGGGGAAGACTGTAATACCCCTATTTTATTAGCGATTACGTGTAATGTTTTATTTTAATTCGAGTCGTAAATTATCGAGTTTATATCGTAAACGATTTCTGGGTCGAGTTTAATTGAAACCGAACTTTGAGCCAAGGATCGAATTGGGTAGAATCTAATCCAAACCTTTTAACCCAACCCATTTACCCTCTTTTACGGTGATAACATAATTTACCCTAGTAAAACCCTAAACAAAACAACCGCTCCTTTCTCTCCCTCACGTTTTACACCAAAGGTTTCGCACCATCAGTCGATCAATAACGACGGCGAATTAGAGTGAGGGCGAGTGAGGTCGGGGAGGAGGCGGTGCGTACAGCGAGATCTAGGTGGTGTAGAGGGTGTTCGTTGGCGGCGCAAGGCGTTTGAGACGAACTTTAGGGTGGTTGTCGAAGAGGTAACCGGTTTTTCCCCTTTTGTTTTCGTTTAATCGAACCCGGGTTCGGTGTCTTATACGGGTCGAGTCAGCGTCTTTTGGTAAGGGTTATGGGAAGTCGGGTAAGAGACGAGTCTTATGGTGGTGGTGGCTTGTGTGTCGGGTGTGTGTGTGGTGGCAGAACGCGGCAAAACAGGGGTCTGCTCAGGGAAGGAAGGCGGTGAGGGTCTGCGTCAGGCCGGTTTGGGGGCTGTGGTTCGACTCACCGGCGTGAGTCGACCACGGTGGTGGTGACCGGTGGTGACCAGGCCAGACCTGGTGTCATGGCCTGGTGGCTGCCGGCGCTAGGTGGCGGTGGTGCGTGTTGTTCAAAGGCGGCGTAGGGTTGTTTGTTGCGTGTTTTGTACGGTTTTAATTAGTTTATCGTTTTGGTTTCTATCGGGTTTCGTTAGTCGGGTTTCGTTTATATTTTATTATTTTTGTCTTCAAAAACGTTGTTTAACAAGTTGAGTAGCAAGACGTTGTGTCGGGTTTGAGTACGAATTGTGAGTCGGGAATTATTTTAGGAAACTTCCATTTCGGAAAGGTTTCCATAAATAGTAACCTTCTATTTTGGGAAGTATTGCTATTTTAGGAAACATCTATTTTGGGAGATTTCTATATTTAGTAACCTTGCTATTTTTGGGAACGGGAATAGTTGCAAGTAAATTAATTATTGTACGTATATGTTTAGGTGACGAGAGTTTGAGTGGAGTACCTTTAAAGCATCCGCTATATCATCTCTTTGCTATCTTTGAGGTAGGGAAATACACTTGACTTATCAGCGTTGTTGTTAAATTGTGTTGACTTGTTGTGTTTCATATGACCAAGCTGTGGACGTTGACTTGTTTCGTGGTTGTTGATTTACGTTATGATTCATATACTGGAATGTGGTTGACTGAATTGATCGTGTTGAGTATGTTATCACAACATTTGGTAGCTGGCATGATTTCATTCATTGATATACATATTGTGTTGCATTGATTACTGTTGAGCATTTCACATGCATTGGAGTTGGAGGATGGTGTGGCAGTGACGATGTTGAGATACGATGTGATGTTGTGATTAGGCCCAGGCTGGTTCTGCAGGACTTGCCCTGGTGTCCTCAGCTGTTGAGCTGGTATATCGACGACGGTCGATTGTTGTGCCTGCCGGGGATCGGTATGGCCGGGCGTTCCGGGTTATGAGATATGAGTTGAGATGGAGATGGAGGTGACGGAGGAACATGCATATCATATTTTGTTGTTTTATTGTATTCCCTACTCAACCTCGTGGTTGACCCTGTGTATTCGTGAACACCTGTGATGATCCAAATATTGGTGAGCAGACTTGACAGGTTTATGAGATAGGATGGGAGCTTGATGGGCGTGAGACACTGGATCAGAAGACTTAGTAGCTAGATCATTATTTAGAAGACTTTCACTTTTATTTATGTTAGTTCTTTGTAATTTGATGTAAAAGAGGTTTTGTAATAATTAAGTTAAAGTAATTGTATAATTTGCCTTGGAGTTTAATTTGTTATTCACTACCTCGGGAAACCGAGATGGTAACAGTCCGGTTTATTAGGGAATGTCTTGCTAAAGGCTCCTTCATAAATCGGGGTGTTACATTCAACATTGTCATACAATCCGTTGGATGTAACAAAGTACAAGAAAAGAGTTTTTAAGGTAAAAACTCGAACGACAAATGCGATTATCACATATGAATAGTCAATGCCTGATTACTATTTCATATTCTATAATCTAATTTGATCTTGTATGTAGTTGTTCATTTCAATTCAATTGAAATGACATGACTCATCATGTTTAGCCTATGATTAGGCCTTGCTAAGTAGGTTTTAGCACCTCCTTGATCAACCTTGCTACATACTCGTTTTCCTTTCGTAATGCATACCTTGTATTACAAAACTTTATGAGTACATGTCTAGATCCAATCTAGACAAAAGCTCTCTAGTCATAGAATGGCTCCCATTATTTTAACAGTGTGCGGGACCCATCCCTCTCGCACATCTCATGATTGCAAGTGTACTCAATTTCCGTTGTAAGCATCTCTCATTGTTCTATATTGCCTAGAACGATTCTAGCAAATCCATTTCTTAAATAACATAGCCACAATGGTTCTTTAACCATCTTGACGTGTTTTGAATATTGTTTTGTCGGAAACCATGCGCAATCTCAATTGTCAATTGTCATTTGTGTAACACCCTTACACAAAATTGCATCAAAAACACTTTGCTTTACATCCTTAATGCTTCTGCAAGCACTTAAGGGTAATCTTTATGGCTTACTTGGTAAATATTACTTAAATTCGATTTGAAACAATTCATCATACTCAAAGTATATGAAGTGTTATACATCATTTCCTATTTAATTGATTCGGCAGCGGAAGCAAATGGAATCAATCAAATATATTCAATTCGATTGAACTAGTCATGAATCTTATCAACATAAGACTCCTTATTTGATATTAATATCATGTAGATTTATCTCCATAAATTCGGATATTAAAGATGTACTATATTTCTCCAAAGTCTTAAATCATTCGCAATGATCAATATGTCATCCGCATATTAGACTAATTAAAATTTCCGTAACTCCCACTAAACTTTATGTATAAACACAACTTCTCGACCTATCGAGAAAAGTTTTATAACATGATCAAAATGTTGATTCCAACTCATTGATGTCCTACTTAAGACAATCTCTTAAGTTGCACATTATTTTAGGATTTCAAGAATCTATAAAACTCAAGACATGTATTGAATACATTCCTTCTAATTGAAGAAGTGGGTTTTAGATTCACTCGCTATATATATCTCATAATGAAACACAATCCCTAAGAAGATCCAAATAGACTTAAGCATTTCAACTAGTGTAAAACCCTTTGCCACCAATCAAGCTTTGATATCTAACAATTCACTTGGAATTTATTTTGGATTTTCATGGCTCTAAGCCTTGTATTGAGTTGTGACTTAAACACTCTCATATAAGTCATATGCTCATTACTTTCCAGAAGCAATCAACTTGAATCAAACAATTTCTTTGTAAGTTGCAAGCTCTTTACTTTCTAAAAGTAACACTAATTCATCATCTTCAACAAGTGATGACTTTAACCTCCTAGGTTTTGAATAAACAACGTCTTACACAAAACATTCTCATGTAGCCAAGAAAGACTCGTTTCTTGCGACATAACATTCTTTGTGGCTCTTGAACAATTTCTTTCTTGCGACATAACATTCTTTGTGACTCTTGAACAATTTCTCCCACTCTGTCTTCTAGAAATAAACTTGTATTCTAGAAAGACAGCTTCACGAGCCACAAACCATTGTACTCGTGATTATAGTAAGGAAAAATTAGCATTTGTTTCTTTTGAAAAATTACAAACATGGTACCCTACCATTTCATATCTCATATGATTCGTTTTAGATTTAGTGGAAATAATTTAGACAAAATGATAAAATCCCCAAAAGGATCAAGTAACTCAAAGTAACTTGATTGAAGTCCAAACCATATCAAATAGTGTTTGATTTCTTTATCCAACCACACATAATCCCATAATGCGTGCTAAGAGAGATTAATTTGTGATACTATATCACATTTCCTTTGGCTTATATCAAAGTCTTCACTTTGAAAATCCCATCACGACTAAATCGTGATTCTTTGAACTTCTTCAAAGATTTCTCTATTTACCTTATTAAGTGAACACATTAGTGTCAACTTAAATCGTTGGTAAAAGTAAATGATCAACCTATTCTGTATCAATGATTAACATTCTCGATCTCCTTTTCAACCAAAAGCACGAGACCTCTTGCTTTGAATACAAGATACGCATATACCATAAGATTTATAATCTAATGGTTCCAAGAGTACTCGATAACTCTTTGCGTTCATCATTCTAGAATTTAAGGTTTAATCTTGGGTTACCAATTTGAGTCTTGCATCATCTACATGATATATCATTCTAGTTTGGTTTAGAATATAATCACCTTTGATAATAGGCCAGCCATACATACATCAAATCATGGTGTATAGGGTCACAAAAGTGAACCTCTTATGTATCTTAACAAAATTATATTCTTATTTAGAGTTTATTCACTTAATAGTCATAATTAAGGTATAAATATAAACCCAAAACTAGATTGAGTACACAATGACTCTATCTCTCGACATCATTGTTGCTAGTCATCATATTCTAATCATCCTATGTATCAAATACAATGATGAAAACCACCACCGGTTTCTAATATTGACGAAATAGTACTAGCAAAATTTATGTTAATTGAATAAACATTTAAAGAAAAAGGTCCCATTAGATGTCCCACAACTAACTTGTTGATTCTCCAATAATTTGGGGTAGTTTCCTTTCTAGCGTCCAACAATTAAGACAATGGAAACTTTATCGGTCGAGATTGATAGGTTTAGTATCGGATATTCTCAATAACTTTACCTTTAACATTACCTTGTATCAATTCCATTCTAATTTTACTTCTTTAAACCTCACCCTTTTCTTAATGGTTTAAGAGAATGCCCCCACTCATTTCAATGAGTCTTTGCTAAGAGAAGCAAAATTGAAATTCATGAAGACTACTCTTCATTCGTTTGTTTAGTCTTAAAACTTTCATTGAAGTGGTTGCGGTATTTTGGTCAATTTTGATTTCCAACAAATCTAGTTACCAAAATGATGTAACGTTTCAAAGTACTTAACTCAATTAAGCACATGAGAAACAATTCATTACAAAGTAGATATGTTAGTCAAAAATCAAAAACCCTTTTGATCACGAATAACTTTTATCTACTCTTCACAAGAGATCCTTTCAATGGATATTACGAGGTTTTAGAAGAAAATTCAAATTTTGTCTTTAGTTACGATGTTTTAATTGAGATTTGAACTAAAATCGAAATGATATCGTATATAAATTGAGGTAAAGAAATAGAACAATCTGATAACGGAATAATGAAAACAAAACATTTATCGTTATAATAATACTTGTAAATAATTTAACAAGTAAAGCATTTACTTAGTGACCTCTACCCAACTATGATAAATGATTCCAAGATCCAAATTCATATTAACTTGGGCACGGTAGGGCCGATTCATCCCTTATCAATATAACTCGGTGGATTAACTCTTTAATCGATTCTACTTTTAGAACTCTTGGTCGATAAAATTACATTAATATTTATCTTTAGCCCAAAACACATCCGGCAATGGTCGAGAATACTTTTGTTGAGTTCAACCCAAATTTCGAATAAATGTGTCCATGATCCAAATCCACATCAACTTGGGCACGGTAGGGCCGATTCATCCCTTATCAACATGAATTCGGTGGATAGACATGTAACACCCCCTCATACCAAGGTACCTTACCAAGGACTACCCTAGCATGAAAGGCTGTTACCATCTCGGTTTCCCGAGGTTAGTATATCAAAGTTACAATTTCCCAACAACATTTGTTAAAGTAAAAAGAATTAGCGAATACATTATCTCAAACCAACTCAAACTAAAAGTGTAAGAACTTCAATACAACTGAAATCATTGACGGCTAAACTCGTAACGGCGGAAGCTAGACTCGAGGTGATGTCTCCCCATGTCTGTCCCATAACTAAACATCTGCATTACCTGTCATATCTGCTCACCATCCCCGAATGGATCACCGCAGGTTTTACAAAACAACAACACGGGGTCAGTACTACTCAATCAAAATAAGACCGCAAACAATACAACCATCTGATCATCGATTTCACACACAGTAACCGACTACACACCGAAGTGTGTAGCCCTGCCAGATTACCCATCGCAACAGGTAATCCTCGCCGCCAGTGGGTGACCGCAGCCCATCCCCACCTAGTCCAGCTCATCAACGAGCGACTAAAAATCCCTGTCCCTTAATGTGCACATCCCCTCCCGTGACGGGTTCCACGGAGGGCGAACTAGGGTGTGAAGCCACTCCCGCAAGTGACTCCACCACAATCACACATACCACAGCATCACAGCTGTCACAACACCACAACCGTCACAACACAACCACATCACCACAACACCCATCCTCCGATGATCAGCAGATAACAACAATTATGAAACAAACACAATCTTAATCAATTAACAGTACTGAGTAGGGAAAACCCTACCTTAGCAATCAACAGCAGTATGCAAACACGGACAATCAAAAAGGCTCCTCTACGAAGTCTTCTCCTATACAATGATCATGTAACACGATTACACATTGCACAATACCCAAAATCCCCTTCCCATATAAATGTACAGTAACCCAAAAAAAATACAAATAAACATAAAGATAGAACTTACCAACAGTGCAACGAGAACTTAGACGCAAGAATCACGACGATTACCCACACGAAGACGCTACGAAAAGCTTAAGAGAAGGATTAGGGAATGATTTGGGTGTGATTAGGGTAACGTAGAAATGATAAAGCTTTCAAATGATATTAGAAACTGACGCGGAAATATAAAATACCCTAAACATTCCCTAATCAAACCGTCGAAATAACACTCCGCCAAACCGGACACTCGGTCGAGTAAGTGTATACTCGACCGAGTGTCCCATACTCGGTCGAGTGTTCACTATACTCGGCCGAGTGTTCCTCGGCAGGACCAAAACCACACACAACCTCAGCACTACTCGGCCGAGTAGGCTCTACTCGGTCGAGTAGTCACCAAGGAAAATCCGTAGTGTTACAAGACATTTATCACCCACTTCCCCTACGTAACAAGGTTTGTACCCCGGTAGGGCCGAGCGCACTCCCTCATGAAATAGGTTTTCATGGTTTCTACTTTTTGGTAAGGCTAAGTCTCAATTGTTTATTTTAGCGAGAGATCATGTTAATTTATTATCTATCACGTTTTAAATGAACTAAAGCGGTGAACTACGATAATTGTAATTGATACGGTCGATAAACTCGATTTAAAATGCATGTTTAGTTATGGCGATTTAGCGATGCATGGAACATATAAATAAAATGCAAAGCATAAAGATAAAATCCTAGTATGGCCTTCCTAAAATAGTAAATCTAATAAACTATTACAAATTCGAAAACCAACTCCTTTGGTCCCTTGAACTTCGGTCTTGGCACGCACTTCAAGGTAACACCGTCTTGATGGACAGCTTTCTCGAATGGCATCGTCTTCAAGGAACTCCGGAATAATTAAATTACAAAATGAATTACATAATTTCCTATTATACATTTGTAATTAAAATTTAAATCTATTAAATTACAAAAAGGTGATACAAGATCACAATAATTACAACCGAATCGATATTCCATGCATTTCGGGTAATACCAATTAAAACTAAGGCCATACTAAGTAAAATTACATAATTCAAAAATTACATAAAATTAAAATATGACAATCATAAATAAAATGCAGCATTATAATATGTATGAACATGCCAAATTTTATGCTAAATCGCCTTTAAAGAGCCAATATCGTATATTAATCGGTTTTTACGGATTTGCGTGATTTAACCTTTTAAAATCACAATAATTACATAAAATCATATTTATGTACAAGTTAATTATCCTAACCATCTTAGGACTCAAAATTATTCTCCACTAACATTTGACAATAATTAAACTTGATTTCTTAATATTGTTCATAAATAGACTCAAAAACACAAAATTATGCTATAAACTTCAAATTAAATCATAAAAATTTCAAATAATTTCAAAATTTGAAATTTAAACTCATGAACATTCTGGAAAAATAACATGACACTCATAATGTTCAAAACTTAGGTTAAAAATTTCGAAAATTTATCGAGAAAAACAATGTTGCGGTTTATCGGTTTTAACAATTATGACAAGTAAAAATATGAGAAAAATTATTTTTATCAACTTTTCAGTTTTAGATCTGAAAGATATGATAAAATTCAACATGTGACGTTTTTCCTTAAGTCATGAAGTATGTTTTAGCATTATTACTAATTATAGTCACTATTTATGTGATTTTTCATCAAAAATTCATAAATCATGCATAAAGATTTCATTATAGCCAAATATTTTACACACATCTTGTAATATTGCATGTGACAACATGTTAAATTTGCATGACCATATTCGAAATATAACTCATATTAACCTATTTACCCATTTAAATACGATTTTAACTTGGAAAATCCATATTTCGAGCAATACGACTTATTTTATCATGAAAATTTACAGGCCATTAGTAAATAATATATGTGAAAACATATCCAAAAACCACTGACAAAATCGAAGTTTAGCTATTTTTAGTCCAAAAATGACATTTTTATCATAAAAATCACATTTTAATGCCAATAATATATAAAATGAACAATAAAAATCCATAAATAAACCAAAATGTCCTAAAAATCACTTAGGACCAGAAAATTTTAACATGCAAAATTATTTCATGATTTATCTTCATAAATCCTAAATAACAAGTTTTATATGTTAATTAAATTAACTCGGAAAAACTAACCCGATTTTGCATGGAACAACCGTGCTACTCTGATATCACTTGTTGGACTTCATTTTTAAATATCACATATTTTGGTTTAAAGTTTTAGTCATAAAAACTTAAGGATCTTATGCATGCAAAGCATATAAATAAGTGTAGAGGAAAAACCGGTTCCTTACATTGAAAATTTCGGTTTATGGGCACAAGTAAGGTCTCCTACCTTCACTTGTTCTTGAGCTATGATGAGTAATAGGATAATACTCCAAAGACTTCAAGTATAGATGCCACTCCTCTTGATTGCACCAAAGATTATCTCTTATCTCTACTAAATAATATGTGCTAGATATTTGTTTAGTAGTTTACCTTAAAATTGATTACTAATACTCATATATTACATTAATAATATTAGTAATGTGATTGAATAATTTGGATCATCATTTCTCAAGTTTTTAGAGAAAGATGAACAACAATAAGAGAGATGAATGCATGTGAATATTAATGAATGGTTAGAGACAAAATGAGAATAAATTCCCATCATAAAAAGGAAGGGAACCGTGAAAGAGGAAGGGAATATGCGAAAATATGGCATCTCCTTTTTCTTTTTCTCTTTTCTAAATATGTAGATGTGTAAGAAAGTAGTATAGGTTTGTAAGGCTAGTCTACAATAGCCATAATAATAAATTATTTATCACATAAAATAATATAACCCACAATCCACTAAATACTCCCTCCATTTCGGTTCATTCACATAATATGGACCACCATTTTATTTTGTCAATTTGTCATTTGTCACACAATATGTCACATGTAGTATGACACATGTTATTAATTAATTTAATGCATATTTATCACATAAATATCATTTTATAAATTAATTAAATTACATATAACAATCTGACTAGTGATACTTGATCACATAAATAAAATGGGTCATTTAATTATAATTCACAACATCTTGTAATTATAATCAACCATTCATTCTCATCTCTATTGTTTCTCAAACATAAACAATTTTAGTAATAAAGCATTTTTATTACTGAAATAAATCTTATTTAATCTCATTACAATAAGAAATAATATTCTCTCTCACAATTGAATTGTTCAATTTTAAGGAATTGATCAACTTGTATCGTCATACAATTAATCAACTTTACAGATAAGGGCATCATCCTTTAGGTGCGACCTTAAGGGATCAACTAACCACCACCGTCCCACGACAGTAACGTCAAACTCTAGCAAGCCAATCGTTATCGATTAATGTTGGTCAGTTGACTATATAATTGAATCATCCCTTACGTATTCTTAAAATGAGATTTAAACATGTGATCATCATGATCGACAATTGTGATCGCATTATTGTCGGGGACACTCCAACAACTTTTCCATATCATATGTAAGCCCTCAGCTGTGACGGACATTGTTGGTTGGAATGTATGTGTAGTACTTGAATCGTCTATCATTTTTCTTGCATGCATGTTATGTAGGTCGCAGTTTAGGTGAGTGACTGTTTCTCTTTCTCTCTTTTACATATAACTCACCCTTTGCTTCATGAGAGAAGAGTGACCACGTGAGAGTCCGATTTTGTTGGTCTTGCAAGGTCGATAGGCCGACTTTATTTCTGAACAACTCATAACGCGTTTGCGTAATGACCGATATAGCTGTAACCGTTGGTTTTTGTTGCATTAAATTGATTCAAGTAGACAAGTTATAGCTAGCTCTGAGTTTTCATTTCCGTTCCATTAGTTTGTGTTTAGTTTTTAGTTTACACGAGGACGATTAAAGGTTCGGTTTGGGGAGATTTGATACGTGCATTTTTCATAGTCTTTTTAGCCTATTTTTGCACGTATTTCCATGTACTTTTGTACTGTTTATATTGCATTATTCTCTGAAATGGCTACTTTGGTTCGTCTTGTCTATTTTGCAGGAATGAACGTGGAAGTAGTAGAATCGTACCATTTTCGTCCTGTTTTGCATGCATTCTAAGGAGACGGGATTTTTAGAGCGAGATATTGCATTGGGATGCGTGAAGGAATGGTCTACGAAGCAGTCGTCAACGAGTTTGGAGCTGTTTTGGAGGAAGAACACTCGATCGAAGACTTTTCTTAGTCGATCGAGTGGTTTCACAAGCTGAGGAGTTCGATCGAGTAGTCTACTGTGCTCGATCGAAAATGCTGGAATTCGAGGTTACTCGATCGAGTGATATTTATGCTCGATCGAGTTGTTTGCTGGCTGAAGTCCACGATCGAGCGGTTTCAAAGTGCTCGATCGAGTGGATTAGGGTTTCACTGGCCTTAATTAGTCCGTGTTACTTATTTTCGTTAGTGGACTTAGTTATTTTCTATTTAAGCGTGACTTAATTAGGTCATTTAGATATTCTTATCTATCTTTCACTGCTAAACACTCTTAATTACGCTGCTTTCTCCTTTCCCTAAACTCCTTCACTGTAACTTTCCTTTTGGGGTTATGTTGCTTGGATCTTGTGTTCTTTACGCCGGAATTCTTGCTATTGTAATATCTTGCTCTCCTTTAATCTTAATCTTTCATTTGCTTGCATTAATTCTCTTGTTTAAATCTCTTAATTTCTGCCCTAATCTCTTTTATGCAATTTTATTATAATTTCAATATGTTTGTTATTAGTTCATTCATTATTATTAATCTTGACAATATTGATAGTATGAGTAACTAATTTATTTCATGTTGGGATTAGGGGACCTATGGTAGAATTGTGACGATGTAGCGAATAGGTTAGATGACTTATTTGTGAGACTCTGTCCCCATGGCAATTTAATTGTATCATCGACTTAGTTGAGTGCACGCTTCTAAGTTACCCTTTAATCTGGTTAAATTTACTTCTGGATCAGAAGATTGGACTAAATAGACCTGCTATGAACAGTAGACTACCCTGACGAGGACGGAAGTTAAGTTAGTGGAAATCTAGGATAGAAAGTGGACCGGAAGGACCTTTCAATACCCGTCTCGCAGTAATTTATCTAAACTATTTGCAGTTGAGTCATTAGGCTACCGTAGTGAACCGAAATCCCGACATGCCCTCTCTTTATTGATATTCTTATTCTTGTTTTCCGCCCTTTTACTGCTCTTATTTATTTCTCTTTCCCTTAAGCCTTTTTAGTTTAGAAAACCAAATTTACAACCTCCATTTTGTGACCAGATAGACGGACCTTTTACAGATATCTTGCCTCCCTGTGGAGATCGACCCGACTTCCCTAGCTATATAGTTAGTTTAGTTGGTTATTTTTGATAGGTATACGACTGCCCTGTCAAAGCTGTTTTTGTTGGATACTCTAATCATAGTAAAGCATATAGAGTTTTTAATAAAAGGACTTTGTGCATCGAGGAAAGTGTTCATGTTATCTTTGATGAGAATAATATGTTTGATAAAGCTGAACAGGATGAGGAAAAAGATATGAATGAACCAGATTTCCGTCTATCTAGAGATGATACTCCAGAGTTGGATGAGGAAGATAGAGAAATTGAGGGTACCAATGATAAACGTGGAAGCTCTTCAAATGACAAGGGAAAGAGAACCGAGACTATAGTTGATGATACTATAACCTCCTTTCAAAATAAGAATTTGGAAACTGAAGTTATAACTGATGAAACTATAACTTCAAATCCAAACCAAGGTATAGGATCAAGAGTTATACATGATTCTACCATAACCCCAGGATTGAACTCAGGGGGAACAATTCTTAGATCCCAATTATTTGAAGAAGGTGAGCCCAGTTTAAATGACAATGATGTGCCTCCAGTCTCTAAGAAATTTAAGGAAAAGTGTTCAAACTCGTAGAGGATTGAACAATTTTTGCTCCTTCTACTCCTTTCTCTCCACCGTTGAACCAACCAATATCAAAGAAGCCCTAGCTGAACCAGATTGGATCGTTGCCATGCAAGAAGAATTGCAACAATTCGAAAGGAATAATGTGTGGCACTTGGTTCCTAGACCTAAAGATCGATCTGTTATTGGCACCAGATGGGTGTTCAGAAAATGGCTGGATGACACAGGAGTTATTGTTCGAAATAAGGCAAGATTGGTTGTGCAGAGATACAATCAACAAGAAGGAATAGATTATGACGAGACCTTCGCTCCCATGGCGAGACTTGAAGCTATTAGATTATTAATAGCTTTTGCAGCTTACAAAGGAATGAAATTATTTCAAATGGACGTTAAGACTGCATTTCTTAATGAATATTTGAATGAAGAAGTTTTTTTTAGAGTAACCCCCAAGATTTATGGATAGCAAGTTTCAAAACCATGTTTATAAATTATATAAAGCCTTATATGGTTTGAAACAAGCTCCCAGGGCTTGGTACGATAGATTATCTAAATTTCTACTTGAAAGCAATTTTAAGAGAGGTTCTGTCGACAAGACCTTTTTCCTAAAACCTGAGGATTATGATTTATTAGTTGTATAAATTTATGTTGATGATATTATTTTTGGTTCAACTAACAATAGATTGTGTAAGTATTTTTCAGATTTGATGACCTCAGAATTTGAAATGAGCATGATGAGAGAACTCAAATTCTTCCTAGTACTTCAAATTCAACAAACTAGTGAAGGCATTATGATCCACCAGCAAAAATATATCTAGGACCTAATCAGGAAATTCAGAATGGAAAATTCTCATTCTATTCCTACACCTATGGTCACAGATAAGAAATTGACATTAGATGAAAATGGTAAGTCTGTCGATGAAATGACTTACCGAGGTATGATTGGTTCACTTCTATATTTAACTGCTAGCCGCCCTGACATTATGTTTGGCATATGCGTGTGTGCTCGATTTCAATCGTGTCGTAAAGAATTGTATATGATAGCAGTTAAGAGAATCTTGAGGTATTGTAGATACCTCATTTCTACACCTCCCGCCAACCACCCAGTGATGATTGGGCCGCATGTTTGATACGCGGAACGATTTATGACAGTCCGTAAGTTCATTGTCAAGTGATAGCTTAAACACTCAAGTCAACCCCTGGGTCGTCATCTACGCGACGATACGGTTGTTTTGACAGTAATTAGAGTTCATTTGGAGTCCGGGTCAAAAACCGCTTCATTTTCTAAAAACCGTTTAAATGCCGAGTCGGAATATCCCAGAATGTTCTAGAATTCTATAGATATGTATTCTTAATTAAATTTAATATTTTATGTAAATATCTACCGTAATATTGTGTTTCATGGAATAAGGAAGTGTAAATCTACCTAAATTCCATAATAAAACGCGGAAATCTTTCTTGCAGAGGAGGAAACCTCTGGGGAAACGGCGCAGCAAGTGCTGCGCCTCTTAGAAGGATCGCAGTGTTTGCTGCGCTTCTTCTCCAGCCCTCTTTCTGCCTTTTTTAGACTATTTCCGTGATTTGTTTCCAAATCCGTGTTATTCCTAAACTCTTCCATATGTTTAGTATAAATAGAGGCCTTCGGCCTCCATATTTGGCACACGAGTGTTCCGCCCCTTCTCTCTCTCTCTCTCTCTCTCTCTCTGAATTCTAGACCATGCTATTGCCTTTCGACGCCTACGTGCTTGATGAATCGACCACGTAAGCTCAGATCATTCTGAGTCCCAGTCACATTTCAGAGACCGACCAATTTGACCAACTCCACCTTTAATCAACCTAATCAATCTGCGAAATCCTCTAACGAGGACACTTTCCATGCATATTCCAGTCGAGAAATCACTAAAACGATAACTTTAGTCAATCTTGTTTCGTCAAACATGTAAGTCTGAGGGTGTAAATCCCATTTTATTATTGTACTTTTATTTTGTATCAATTAATGTAAATCTATATCAAGAGCACGTTCGAAAACCGATTTAAAATCCACCTTTTAAAGCCATTTGTTTTACGAAACATCAGAGGTCAGACGTCGAGAAGAAATGCAGCAACAGCCGCGCCTTCAGGAAGGATCGCAGCCTTGCTGCGCCTCTTCTAGAGGCTGCCCGCTGCTCATGCTCTTCTTCTTCTTCCTCGACATCCTGCAAGTTTCTTCTTTTATTATTCTTTCGTTTTCCTTCGTTCTTTTTGTTATTTCAGTACATAAATCTTATTTTAACAATTCCCATTTAATTACAATGCTTAATTCGTTCTTAATCCCGAGTAATTCAATACTTGCGGGTTTTCGCCGTTTTAATTCAAATCGATTCTTCGGGGTTTCGACTTGTTCATGTCGAGGTTATGGAATCCTAATTTGCTACATAAGTTTTCTTCCGAGTCTTATTTGTCCAGTTTTGTCTTAATCTAACCTCAAATTTCGCCTTTCGGTATTTCCGACACGAGTTCATCGTATAATAGTGTTATAATCATGTAAACTGCTGTAATTTCTCGTTTTAGTTTGTTTTATGACTTGTCCAGATACATATAATCGGTTAAAACACTTCAATTCGAGTCTAATATCAATAATCCATCCTAAATCTACCAACGAACGATAACGGTGTTGCGATTCTGACTTCACAGCCAGAACCCAGCTCGAGAACAGACGCATGAAGTGCTGCGCCTCTTCCAGAGGACGCAGCAGATGCTGTACCTATTCAGGGTTGGTTTCTGCCTCTGAACTCTTTCTCGCTTTGACGTAGCTCCTAATTACGGTTTAAATTAACTATTATTCGTATTATCACCTCTAATCTAACGTATTTTCATATTTTTAATTCTAATTTTTTTTTTTTTTTTTTCTTCTTCAAAATCCCGTCTTCGAGCGTGCTTTTGACTTAGATCAAATAAACCTTGTAAATTTTGTAATTTTAATTGTTGTGATTCGTTTATCGTTATTATTATGTATGATTTAATTGTATGGCATTCACATATATTGAACCTAACATTTACTTCGACCAAATTGTTTGCTAAAACACGTGTTAACTGACATAGTCTAATTTCACAAGCTAGGATTAATCAATGTTTGTTGCATTGCATGCATTACATCGACGACATATCAAATATGAACAATATCCCTAATCATTAGTAGAGCTCGCTATCGAGGCGGGCAGGATTAGGTGTTCGAATTAAAGAACTTCCTAATACGTACCCTCACCCCTTACTCCAGTTATCTCTGGACATCCGTGTCCATTGGCATCTCGAGAGTCATTCTAGACATAGAATCCTAAGGCTAACGAGTTCTTATTGTTCATGTAATTACATTGTGTCTTGACATGACATGAGGTATTCGAACGGTTTCCAACTTTTCCACAATAAATTGGGGGCGACACCAAATGCAGGCTTATTCAACCTTTTACCAGTTTC
The DNA here is from genome assembly GCF_048544455.1 of Silene latifolia. Lineage (NCBI taxonomy): Eukaryota > Viridiplantae > Streptophyta > Magnoliopsida > Caryophyllales > Caryophyllaceae > Silene > Silene latifolia. The sequence continues at coordinate 147,740,728 of NC_133534.1, read as the reverse complement.
AATGCCTCACAAATCGGTAACGGCCCATGATGTGCTTTGGCAAATCAAGGTTCCATGGGAGAAGTGCCGCCGCCTCAAAACCAGACAATGTGCGGGTGCGCGCGGTGCGGGTGGACCATGTCCACAGTTTGGCGACTCCGCTGGGGATGATGCATTTACGTGTTACCCAGGGCGAAACTTGAACAAGGTTAGGGAATAGTTTATACGAGACAGTTGTCGATTTTTATTACTCGACCTTCTTAGGTCGTTTAACTTGGTATTCCTAGGTCCTAACCAACCCATTCGACCAATCGTCCCGTCTGGACGGTCCAAATTCCTATCTGGGCCTAAAGATGGATAGCAATTGACGTCAACCATACCACGATGCTTACTTATGTTTGTATGAAGAGCTTTCACTACTCGTGCGAATGGACTAGGAACCGACCTTACTCATGTTTGGCGCAGACCTCTCCACAGACCAGGGTTTGAGTGTTTGGTATGGCAACCCACCGTTCCAAGCCAAAACCCCTTAAATGCACTCAACACACTGTTATAATGCCTGTTTGTATATGTACATTGTATGTGTTTCCAAATCAATCACGTGTCTAAATTCCTCATTTATAAACAAAACAATGTCAAAATTTTTGTGTAAGTAAAATTCATTTTTTCAAACCTTTCAAATGTCGCTTTTGTAAACCAAATAATGCCGATTTTTTCCGATTTTCAAATTTCAATTTTCCAAAAATGTCCTTTTAAAAAAAATTCATTTTGTAAATTAAATGATGTCCAATTTTCTGTAGATGCAAAATCCATTTTCAATTTTCCAAGACTCCCTTTTGTGAAATTCCATCGAATTTTAAATGAAATCCTTTTTAAATTCTCAAAACAAAAAACGTAAGAAAATCAAAAAAAAAATAACAAAAAAGTTTTAAATAAAAATATTTTCAGACAATGTAAATATAAATATGTAAATTCAATTGGGCTAAGTTAGAGTCAAAATTCAAACCGATCATGTCCTAGTCGGAACTCTGCCGAGTTATAAACCCGTCTTCCCTTATATTTTGTGTCTTTCAAATTCAAGTCAAGTCCTAAGGCGTCACGCCGTCATTTTGGACCCCCTACCCCAATTCAGTTAAGATCTGAACATTTTCGACATCTCGAGTCACACATACACAAAAGACTTAATGGGGCTCACCTTTCAAATCCATTTTCTTTCAAAGCTGTGTTTTCAAAATCCTCCTAATGACACGTTCCGAGGCTCAACACACGAGTCTCAATGGGCCTCACATTTGAGTCTAACGTCTTAAAATGCAGTCGTCTTCTTAACACCTATAAGCACACCCCGGGTATCTACACTTATACTCGAGTCTAGAATCAACACGTGTCATCAATTCCATCAATCAGGTCAACCATCTAAATGTCACTCCGTCAAAGTCAACACTCAAGTCTAAGGTCAAAGTCAAACACCTTGAGTCCAAATACGAGAAGTCACTCACGACATTTCCTGAATTCACAAGTCAAGAATCTAGTCATCTCGTCTCGTTCTCATATATTTTCTTTCGTATATCCTTTGTTTGTCGCCTTAGTATGTGTGATCCCATGCCAAATCAAGTTGTAACCCACGTCATTTTTTTTTTGGTATGAATTCTGCGATTTCCAAAGAAAATGTTCAAGAACGTTTATCTGTCATCGTCGAAGGACTAAGTGCTGCAGTCATTAAGCTTCAGGCCGCCATCGAAGACTTGAGCGCTCGTGTCATCACTATGGAAAACCAAATAGGCATGATGAAACCTTTACCATCTTCTCGTACCCCAAGGCCAGGTCATAGCTTCAACACAACTCACCCATCTAAGAAGGCCAATGAAGACAAAGGAGTCAACCTCTTGGAAACTCCACCTAGAAGGCCGGGACGAGATCATAAGGAATTCGTTGACCTCGGAACCACATATGAAGTAGCTCTACAAAGTTTCCCCGGGAAAACTTCATCCAATTGGTTCAACCCCAGACCCTGAAAAGATATTGCCTAGGTGGAAGGGCAATTCATATTGTCAGTACCATTGAGGCAGGGGACACTATACGGAGGAATGCTTTTGTCTAAAGCATATTATTCATGATATGATTGAGGATGGCAAGCTTCCTGTGCCACCTTCCGTCAAGCAATCCAAGAAGATCGACCCTCTTGGGTCTAATATATTTAAACATGACCATGTGATGTAAAATAAGCACGAGTTTTACCAAATTGATGTAAAAATACTCGGATTTTTATGTTAGTTTAAGATTAATAAAATACGCAGCGGAATTAATGTGTTTTTTTTTATGTATAAGTGACGAAAATAATAAGGGATATGATTTAGTTGTGAAAATCTCATAAGACCCCTTAACTAAAACTAGGATATGATGTAAATAAACTCTCCTTACTCGCAAGAAATTCGAAGATATAGACGAATTGTGGCTTTCACCTCGCAAAGATCGAATCACACTAAAATCTCAACCTCGCAAAGAAGAAATAAAGAACTTATAACTCGCAAGCTATAAATCACACAAGTATAAACCTGAATTAAACTCTCTCATTGATTGAATAAACTGATTACAAAGACCCTTATTTATAGTGCTAAGATTGACATCTTATTCCTAATAAAAGGCAATAAAATCTTTCCTAAATTAAATAGGAAATAATAATAACTACTCTTGCTGAAATTATGAAATTAGTTTTCCTAAACTTATTAGGAAACAAATAATAATATGCTTACTCGAATTAGGAAACTAATAACTAGACTCGATTTAGGAAAAGACGACTTAAGATAGATTCCAGTTGAGCTTCGAACATGTTGTCACGTCATTTTTGTCACCCGCATAAGAATTGGACAGCTCAACTTAAAACGACCATATCTCCTTCGTTACATAACCAAATAAAGCATGTGACCACTCGTTTGAAAGGTAGCATCATGTACTTTCATCTCCAATAGAAATCACACCAAAATAAGCCAAAGTTTTGGAGATAAATAGCTTTTAAATCAAGTAAACGAATTTGAAATGTCAAGAGTGACTTGAACTTGCATTTTAAATATATTCCCATGTCCCTCCTGTATTATTCTCCCCTTCTTCAAAAATATTCGTCCTCGAATCTTCAAAATCTTGAAGTTGAAATTTTCATCATCGGGCCCTCCAGGATCAAACACAAATCTGGTAAGCTTTTTTTATTTGTAGTTGCAGCAATCATCATAAGCGAAAGTCCTCTTGGATTTGTGCCTTCCTCTCTTGTGCTTTCCACCCCACCGCCCTCCATGCACAACTATAGCAAAATCCAAATAATAGTTGCTCGAAACAACAAGATCTTCATGAGCTTCCATAACAATTGACTTTAATAAGAAATAACCTTGACAATTCTCACCATATAACTTCTTATCAATGTATTTATCAATTGGTGATCGATATGGTTCCTTAATCTGAGAATCCAAATTAAAGTTATTGTCCAAAAACTCCTCTTTCAAGATTGGCTTAAGATTAAGATCATCATGAACTGCATTGTCATACCTTGTATGATCAATTTCTTCCACGTGAGCTTCATCATAAATTTGTGCAATTTCTTTATAAAAAACAATCGGTAGGGTAGGATCAAATAACGAAGTACCTTCTATATGGGGTTCCTCCTCAGAAGAAAATAAGGCATCTTCAATCAGATCTTCTTCGTGATCACCTTCATCTAATGATTCGACAATAAAGGTGACAATTGCATCTCCCTCCTTTGCTTCATACTTCGGAATCTGACAGCCTTTTGAACTGTTCGTTTTGACAAAATCAGGCATCTTCTTCTCCACATCTTCTACATGTTTCACTTCTTGTTCCTTGTGAGTGACATCAAAAGACAAAATTTTTATCTCTTGTTTCTTTATTTCACAAGATTCATTATATCTATGTTCCCACTTTTCATATTTGGACGCAAGATGATCAATTGTCCTTGTTATGTCCTCCCATAACAAACCGTTTTGATATTCCTCTCATGCCTTCAATGCACGTTTGATTTTCCTTCGAGACATGATTATGAACTCCCAAGACAAATTTGTTAAGAAACAAATTTAAAACCTGGCTCTGATACCAATTTGATGTAAAATAAGCACGAGTTTTACCAAATTGATGTAAAAATACTCGGATTTTTTATGTTAGTTTTAGATTAATAAAATACGCAGCGGAATTAATGTGTTTTTTGTGTTTTTGTGACGTATAAGGGACGAAAATAACAAGGGATATGATTTAGTTGTGAAAATCTCACAAGACCCCTCAACTAAAACTAGGATATGACGTAAATAAACTCTCCTTATTCGCAAGAAATTCGAAGATATAGACGAATGGTGGCTCTCACCTCGCAAGGATCGAATCACACTAAAATCTCAACCTCGCAAAGAAGAAAAAAAGAACTTATAACTCGCAAGCTATAAATCACACAAGTATAAACTTGAATTAAACTCTCTTATTGATTGAATAAGCTGATTACAAAGACCCTTATTTATAGTGCTAAGATTGACATCTTTTTCCTGATAAAAGGCAATAAAATCTCTCCAAAATTAAATAGGAAATAATAATAACTACTCTTACTGAAATTAGGAAATTAGTTTTCCTAAACTTATTAGGAAACAAATAATAACATGCTTACTCGAATTAGGAACCTAATAACTAGACTCGATTTAGGAAAAGACGACTTAAGATAGATTCCAGTTGAGCTTCGAACATGTTGTCACGTCATTTTTGTCACCCACGTAAGAATTGGACAGCTCAACTTAAAACGACCATATCTCCTTCGTTACTTAACCAAATAAAGCATGTGACCACTCGTTGGAAAGCTAGCATCATGTACTTTCATCTCCAACAGAAATCACACCAAAATAAACCATAGTTTTAGTGATATTTAGCTTTTAAATCAAGTAAACAAATCTGAAATGTCAAGAGTGACTTGAACTTGCATTTTAAATATATTCCCATGTCCCTCTTGTATCACCATGAATCATTCCTAGATTGTTCTCACCTCCTCGCTCCTCATGATAACGAAGAAATCAGTGTCCTCGAAAACGACGCTATCCAAAGCGGAATGCTCATGCTTTCCATTGCCTTCAACAATAAATTTTCCAAGTTAGAGGAAGCCATTGATAACATAAACTCTCGGCTTTCCAACATAGATAATCAATTTGCTGAAATGGGTAAGAAGCTTGAGGCCCAACCTCTCAAGATGAAAAGTGTCCAGACAAACCCTCAACCTGACAGTCCTATGGAGAAAGCAACAAGTGAGCAATCTATTCCTAGTTCTTCTCATCCAGGAATCAAAATCAACAAAGGCAACCTCATGGAGCCTTCGTCAAAGAAACCTAACAACTCTCCAAGGTCATTTACAAAGGCTTCCGACAAGAAGGATACACCTCATAGGAAATTTACCGACATTGGTATTACATACACCGATGCTCTTCAGAGACTCATGGAACGATGAATGTTGGAGCCTATCGGTCCTACACCAGATCTGTGGGCATCGGCCCACCTGCAAGCCCGGTCGATCTGCGGACGTGCATCGGTCTTTTGAAAGCCACGCTCGGTGGCGTAAAAATGCTTTCGACCGGATCGTTTTAGATCGGTCGGTTTCGTCTCGGTAAGGGTCTCGAAATGATTAGAGATGTTTGGAGTCGCCACCAAGCATTTGTGGGATGTTTGGAACCCGTTCGAATCCACTTTATACCTCGGTCAAACGAAGCACAAAGCAGGGTTTGACATAGGTACTAAAGATAAGGAATCGTCCCTCTTTAGCATCCTATCTCTAGAACGACTCTCGTACGCCCTGGATAAGGTCGTCCACTATCCAAAGTTTCTGAGTAAGAGGTGAAGGTACGTATTGGGAAGCCCTTTAATCAGACACCCAATCCCGCCCGCATTTAGCGGCCTCTACTGATCGATCTTAGTTGGTTGAATGCAAAAGTTGATAAAACGGTTTAAATGCATTAATGCGCATCCAATGTTTTAAACCTAACATGTGAGCTTTCTAAGTCGGTTGATTTAATCCAAATATCAAGTATAAGATGTCGAGTTGGATTAATGATTGATTTGGATGAAAGACGGAAATTAAACATCCATTTACCGTATTAGGTTTAGGGTGCATAACATGATCCATTTGTCTTAGTGAGGCATTTTGCAAATATGGTTTGAATAGTTGAATAGTCGTCTGATCCGTCCTATATCCGAGTTAATCGGAGTCGGGATTGTCCTAGACTAATACTGGAAGGGAACAGGCCCTATACCAGACGGCTATAAGAGGCGCGAGCCAGTCGGCGGTGTAAGGGGCCTCCCTCTGGTTTTGAAAATGAGAAGAAAAGGCCTGCTTGAGGCGCGGGTTAGCCAACGGCTGTATGCCGTGTTCTGACTGTTTAGAAAATGTTATGAAACGTATTGAAAATGGGTATTTGAACCCGGTTTGATTTTGAAAGGGTCGTTTAGACCGTATTTGTTGATTTGGAGAACTAGACTCGAATAATCATCATTGTTTGATAATATTCGATGTCGGGTTCGATTTGACAAGCTTGACATGAATAGTTTTGAAAATGATTATGGACTAATTGTTTTAAGTCCATTTTGAATGTGATTAGTCGGTACTCATCATCGTACCCGGGTTAAAATCCGGCATGGTATATAGAACCAAGGATGATTTCGTGTTGGTGACTAATATGTTTGTTTGAAAACGTAAAGAAATGAAATAAAAGGCTTTAAAATACCTCTTAAATGTCATTAACCAAATATTATCACCGAAACACGGATTTAACCGTCATGGTATGAAGAACCAAGGGTGAAAAATGCTTTATGGTTAAAACATGTGAAATGAAATAAAAGGGTTTCGAAAATACTTGAAATGGTAAAAACCGATTACAAATATGAAAATGGATTAAGGGAAATGACGAGAACAAACACGGTTGATCTCTGGTCTGAGTACCCCATTTAGGCGCGAGCCATTTGGCGACCTAAGGGGCTTCGCCTCGGACAAAAATCGAGTTTTGGCTCGTTTATTCCATGTTTTGGTTCATGTTATGCATGTTTTAGCATGTTAAAGTCATGAAACAAATAAAAACATAATAAAAGAGGATTTTTTACACCCTCATACTTACATGCTTGGTTATGGAGAGTGACCGACGTAAGTGTAACAACTTGTTTGATCGGAAAAAACTCGGTTTAAAACCGTTTTGGTAAGCAAAAGAGTGTTTTAAAAGTTTAATGATGGTGTAGTGGTCAAAGTGGTCGGACAAGTGGTTTAATGCACGATGACGGTACCAAATAATGTGTAAGGCTCGTGTTTACGATCGGTAGGTCGTAAACACGCGTCAGATTGTGACTTTAAGAAGTCGAGTCGAGAATTTTAAGGGAGAAAAGAGGGGGCGGACACTCGCGTAAGTCTCAAATGGGTGGCATTTGAGGGGTATTTATAGGAGAATGAGTGGTTGTGTGAGTTTTGAGCGACGTGGCCACCTGGGCTGCTCAAAGAGGCGCGAGCCAAATCGCGGCACTTCGAGTTGTGTTGTCACTATCACAACAAACGCAATCATGATTTGTTCTATCCTAGGTTTTCTAGTCACATGTTTGGTCCTTGACCAACATGAATCCGGGAAAACTTAAGGTAGAAGGCTTGAGATATTTTTGGTTTTTGTGTTTGACTCGGTTTGACTCGTTGTTGGAGTCGGGATTTTGAATTTTCGAGTCGGTTTTTGGTCCGGTGTCGGTTTTGACTCTAGTTAGTGTCATCGCGACCCCGTCGTCGTGCATTAAACACTCCAGGTATTTTTGAAATGTTTTGAAATGTTTTGTTTTCGAAATCGTTTTAAGTTTTCCGACGTAAAGTTGTACACAAGCTGTCGATCAAACGCCGCGATTCCAAAACATGTTGTAGTCCGATAATCATCGGGTGTTCGTTGGAGTTTCAGCAGATACCGGGTATCTACAGAGCCCCCACTTTGACTGAGGCTTGGACAGGGCGAAAGTTAAAGTAGAGTCCCCAGGTCAATCGAAGATTACAACCTGAAGACCTAAGCGACGTCGAGGCGGCTCGAAAGGATTCGGGCCAAGGACCTGCCGTCGGGAAGGGCGACGTCAAGGCTACTCGAGGGTACGAGTCAAGGACCTGTCGTCGGGAATAGTTTAGAGTCTGTCGACTTCCTGTTCGGGTCGTTTAAAGTCCGTTAGACTACGTGCAAAGGCTCGCCAGCCATAGGAAGGAGTCATACCCGAGGCATCTTCGGATATGTCCTTGCATGGTTGCGGATAAATGCTCGCCAGCTGTGGTGCGTATGAGAGGAGGGCTCGCCAGCCGCGTTGTGTTGTAAGGCTCCCCAGCCGAGACAAGGAAATGTACCCGAGGCATCTTCGGGATCTATCCTCGAAAGGGTAGCGGATAAAGGCTCGCCAGCCATGGTGCGTATGTGAGGAGGGCTCGCCAGCCGCGGTGCGTTGTAAGGGTCGCCAGCCGAGACAAGGAAATGTACCCGAGGCATCTTCGGGATCTATCCTCGAAAGGTTGCGGATAATGGCTCGCCAGCCATGGTGCGTATGTGAGGAGGGCTCGCCAGCCGCAGCGCGTTGTAAGGCTCGCCAGCCGAGGCGAGGAAATGTACCCGAGGCATCTTCGGGATCTATCCTCGAAAGGGTTGCGGACAAATGCTCGCCAGCTGTGGTGCGTATGTGAGGAGGGCTCGCCAGCCGCGGCGTGTTGTAAGGCTCGCCAGCCGCAGTGCGTTGTAAGGCTCGCCAGCCGAGACAAGGAAATGTACCTGAGGCATCCTTGGGATCTATCCTCGAAAGGGTTGCGGACAAATGCTCGCCCGCTGTGGTGCGTATGTGAGGAGGGCTCGCCAGCCGCGGTGCGTTGTAAGGCTCGCCAGCCGAGACAAGGAAATGTACCCAAGGCATCTTCGGGATCTATCCTCGAAAGGTTGCGGATAAAGGCTCGCCAGCCATGGTGCGTATGTGAGGAGGGCTCGCCAGCCGCGGCGCGTTGTAAGGCTCGCCAGCCGAGACATGGAAATGTACCCGAGGCATCTTCGGGATCTATCCTCGAAAGGTTGCGGATAAAGGCTCGCCAGCCATGGTGCGTATGTGAGGAGGGCTCGCCAGCCGCGGTGCGTTGTAAGGCTCGCCAGCCGCAGTGCGTTGTAAGGCTCGCCAGCCGAGACAAGGAAATGTACCCGAGGCATCCTCGGGATCTATCCTCGAAAGGTTGCGGATAAAGGCTCGCCAGCCATGGTGCGTATGTGAGGAGGGCTCGCCAGCCGCGGTGCGTTGTAAGGCTCGCCAGCCACAGTGCGTTGTAAGACTCGCCAGCCGAGACAAGGAAATGTACCCGAGGCATCCTCGGGATCTATGCTCGAAAGGGTTGCGGACAAATGCTCGCCAGCTGTGGTGCGTATGTGAGGAGGGCTCGCCAGCCGCGGTGCGTTGTAAGGCTCGCCAGCCGAGACAAGGAAATGTACCCGAGGCATCTTCGGGATCTATCCTCGAAAGGGTGCGGATAAAGGCTCGCCAGCCATGGTAAAGGTCGTTTATTGGACCATGGGAATAGCCGCGTCAAATGGGCTTGTTTTGAAAGTAGCGAACTCATGGTGTCGCTGTGGAAATAGTGAGCCTGGATTCTCACTATCACTGTTTTTCTGGAATAAGTGGGTTCCGCGAGGAAGCCCCCTGCTGGAATAGTGAATTTGGAATTTTCACCATTCGGTTTTGAATTTGTGGTGGCGGTCTTGATCGCCGTTTGTCTTAATTTTGAAGGAAAATAGCAAATTTTAAGTCTGCTATCACGTTTGAAGTGACGGTTTATGTGCCGCCGTTGACATTTGAAAGAAATAGTGAATTTGGAATCTTCACTATTGATTGAGGTGACGGTTTATTTGCCGCCGTTGACATTTGAAAGAAATAGTGAATTCGGAATCTTCACTATTGATTGAAGTGACGGTTTATTTGCCGCCGTTGACATTTGAATTTTGGGGAAATAGCGGTTTTTTGAGTTTTCGCTGTTATTTTGGAAGATTTGAAGGAAAATGGTGAATTTGATTTCGCCATTAATTTGAAATTGGCGGTTTTGATCGCCGTTTGCTTGAAAATAGTGAGTTTTAAATTTTCACTATTTGTTTTTGTTTGTTTTCGAGGAAATGACGATATTCAATATCATCAACGAAAATTTTGGAATTTGTTGTGGGAAATTGGGCCAAAGCCCAAATTTCGCTGAAAAAGAAGAGGGGAGGCCTGGTTTAGGCGCGAGCCACTTGGCGATGCAAGCTGGCTTCCCTATTTCTTGTTAAAAAGACGCGAGGTTGAGTTGCGGATGAATATTCATCTTCAACCTCGAAATTTCGCCAATAATCGCCATTTAAGGACCTTCAAGCTTGCTTTCATCCGTGCCTTTGCCAACAAATGTCATCTCAAGGTAAGTATTTCCTCTTGAATCCTTTCAAATTTGTTGATTGTTAGCTAGCATGAGTTAGGGCGGATTTTGCCCTAGAAATCGAATTGGGCGTTTTTGATTGAGCTAATTTCGAGTGAAATTGATGATTGCATTAGGTTAGAAACCTGTTTAGGAGTATAGGGGTGCTTTTAGTTTGCATTTTGGTCCCCGTTCCCGCTCCCTATGCTCGAAAAACGTGATTGAGGCGAGAAATCGTCTCATTTCACAATGCCAAGTTTATTTGCTTGGGTAGTGGGTCCCACTAGGTTACATTGTAGTTGGGAAAACTCGTATTTGCCATTTCAGGACCTTCATTGGATGTTTGTGGGCAAAAATGGGTTTTTGCCTTTTGCGACGGTCTTACGTCTGACAGAATAAGCGCTTGTTTGGCTTGAATTGAGTCATCAGTCTGCCTTGGAATGGACCTTATTAGTATTTTAGGTCACCTTGGAGCGTGGTAAAATCACGTTTGCCTTTTTGCGGTCGTCTTTGAATTTTTGACCGGCTCGGGCTCAAATTAGCGTATGAATTGCCTTTTTGAACCGTAGAAAAATCCCCATTGTGTCGGGAATGTATTTTGGGTTGTTGCAAGACCTTATATGGGTCTTGAAAAGCCATTTTTGTGGTTTTGACTCGTCTTTTGCTTGAAAAGAGGGGCGAGTCGTTTTTGTGGTCTTTGACTCGTCTTTTGCTTGAAAAGAGGGGCGAGTCGTTTTTGTGTTTTTTTTTGTGAATGGTTTGGGGCGGGATTGCCCCGTGTTTTTGCATTGCAGGTTGTTTTTTGTGTTGGGGTTTACCCATTTCATGCTGTCGTAATGCCGAAATTTCGGCTGACGTTTTTTTGTTTGTAGGGGAGTGTTCGGAGTAGTCCGGGATCATGGCTGCGACTTTTGAGAAGTTGCTTGGGCCTGCCCCGGGTAGTACTCCGGTTAGCACGCCTGCCATGGTCGTGGAGGACGTTACTGAGGAGGAGAGACCTCCTGAGCAGACTGTTGGGGCCTCAGGGGCCGTTGAGGAGCGTGCAGAGCCCGTTGTTGGGGCTGCTAGTGCTGGTAGAGCTCAGACTGGGGCTGAGGCGGGTACCTCCGGGAGGAGGGTTACTTCGAGGGTGCGACGTCCTCGGAGGACTAGGCGGACGTTGCGGGACGTCAGCAGGGTCGTTGACTTGGGTCCTGTCCACCACGTTGAGTCTCGCGGTCACAAGAGGCGGAGAGCGGAGACAGCTGAAGATGACGCCGACGTCGCGGCCTTCAGAGCTAGGCGAGTTACAACCCCACGGGGGTTGCTTTTACGGGCGGCGCTAGAGTGGGCCGAGGGTTTTGACGGTAGCCAGTTGTTGCTTCGACTGGACCGACACCTTTCTTACCGTGCTCACGAGGGGATGGTGATTTGCATCCCTTGGTTGAATTTGTCATTTTTGAGGTGTCGAGCCTAAATAGGCATTCTGACGTTTGTTTGTTTTTGATTTCAGGAGATCGGCACCATGAGGACTTTCTCGGGCTTTTCTACCTGCTTGGGCCTCTACGACGTTCTCCGAGCTGGGTCGAAGGTGTTGATAGAGAGGTCGGCTTTTGGGCCGTTGGTGGCCGCTTGGCGGGAAATTCATGGGTCCTCGATTAGGTCGAACCTGTGTTTGATCCGTGCTATGTTGGACCGGTACTGGGACACGACGTCGTCGTTCCACATGGAGTTTGGGGAGGTCGGTGTGACTCTAGAGGACTTTGCTGTGGTGTTCGGCCTTCCCTGTGGTGAGCTGCCCATAGAGTTTACCGCGACTCAGGAGAGAGTGTCCTCTCCTGCGGTCACTGCTTTGATCGGTACTGGTTTGCTGGAGCCTTCCGACGTCACTCCGTACCTGATTGCGAGTTCGTACGTGAAGGACCTCTTCACCGAGAGGGTGGCAGGTGTTGCTCCGGCGCCGTTGGCGAGTCCGGAGGCAGAGGCTGAGGCCGATGAGAAGGAGGCGCGGCTGTGGTTGTGGTACTTCCTGGGTGCCACGTACTTTGTCGATAAGGGCGAGCGCTTGTCGACCAAGGTGCTTCCTCTTCTTGCCAACCTTGATGCTTTGGGTCGGTTCGACTGGGTTACGCCAGCTTTGGCGAGTTTCACCCGGTACTTGCACGCGGCGGTGCGTCCGGAGACAGTGGGAGCGGGTAGTGCTCCTGCCTTAGTTGGTCCCGGCCTCATCTTTGAGGTACGAGTTTTTGTGGTAGTTTTTGTGAGTTTGATTTTGATTTTGATTTTGGCAATTTTTGAGAAATTGGCTAATTTTGTGTTTGCTGTGTTTGATTACAGGCTTGGTTGTATGCTTACTTCACCCCTCTGCGCCCGGGGACCATAGATGGTGTTCCCTCGACTTACCCTGCTGTGAAGGGTTGGACGGTGGGCCGGAAGAAGTCGACTAAGTCGACTTACGAGGACTGCAGGCGTCGCGTGAACAAGCTTCGGGTTGCCGATGTAAGTTTCTGCTTTCCCCTCTCTTTTATAGCGGTAGCTAGAGATAGGATGATCAGGCAGCTTAGGAAGCCCCCAGTTAGCTGAATAGCTTGGTTTTGAGCGCAGTTTGTTGGGCGGCCTTGGGAGCACTACACGGGTGTGCCGGCTGCTGTCACAGAGCGTTTGCGACCTCGCAGCTCCCTGCGCCTGTACTTGGAGACGGCGATTGAGCCGGTTTGGTACTTGGGCGAGCGCGTAGTTCGCCAGTGCTTTACCGAGACTTTCGTCGTGCCGGTTGACCCGCCTGGGGTGTTGTTCCAGGAGTCGACTCCTGACGAGGTTGAGGAGCACCTTCACGGTCGAGGAGGTGAGGAGTTGTTGCTGCGGAACGCCGACTACGACACCTTCCGGTTGTCGAGGCTTGCTTGGTACCCGATCGAGGTATGTTTTCCTCTTTTCCTCTGTTTTCATTGCCTCCCTTGACAAGAGGGTTTGTCATTTTTGATGTGGATCCAAATGGCAGGGAGTTGACCCGCTGATGAGGACTCAACCCCCAGCTTTCCCGACGGAGACCACTTTTCAGGGGCCGAGTGGCGAGGAGCTTCAGTTGCGCTTACCGGAGCCCGCGGTGGCCGAGGTGGCTGATGCCGACATGGAGTGGAGGTTGACTGTTCTGAGGGTGAGTTCCTGATTTGAACATTTTCTCCAATTGTACTTTGCCTTACATTGTTTTGAAGGACATTTTTGTTTTGTAGGTGACGACTGTTAGTCACCAGAACTTGTGGCGGATGGCCAACCGCTGGAGGGCGCTGGCTAGTGACCTGGCTACGAGGGAGGCTCTGCTTTCTCATGTACGTTTTGTGTGTTGTATTTCGTGTATTTGGTGTTGTGTTTCACGTTTTTAGATCTTGAGGATCTATTATTGTGTTTTGCAGAGTACAGCGGATCCGGCGGAGCTTGCTCGGGTCCGTGCTGAGTTGGAGGCAGCCAGTTCGACGATCGAGGCCCAGGGGTTGGGGATTACCCGTCGAGACCAGGACTTGAGGCGTCATGAGGACACGTTGCGGAGCCGAGACGCGGAGATTGCCTCTCTGAAGGCTCAGTTGGCTGCAGCGGAGGAGCTTCACGTCGAGATGGAGCGTGAGACGCTGGAGAGTTCCCCGGAGAGGGAGTCTGAGCTGGTGGTGGTGTCTGCGTTGGCGGCGACTCCTAGTGAGACCAAGACTGGTCCGACAGGAGAGATCGAGTAGTTGTTGTAGTTTGTCCATGTCTTGGACTCTTGTCTGTACATATTTACATTTTGCGTGAGGCGGTTTGTATATATGTGTTTTTGGATTGTGGTTTGTTTTGTGATTTTGGCTTTTTTGTGTTGTGTTTCGGAGGAGCGTTGTTGGTTGTCGACTCTCCTTTTGCTTTGCACCAGTTCCTGCATCGTTAGTGTAGAAAAACAGGCAACAGATAGCATATACGCATAAACGTAAAAACGTAAAAGCATTTGATCACGTAAAGCATTTGAAAATCAAAATTAACCAAAATGACTTGAAGTTAAAATTGAAATTTTGAAAATTCCGTGACAAATGTCGCGTTTGGAATTCAAAAGGAATTGATTGAAAATTTGAGCAATTAACTCGTGTCGCGAATTAAATTGCATCGAAATTCTTGAAAATTGACTCGAAAAAATTCAAACTCAGACCGTCAGGAACGAATTTTTAGAAAAGGATTTTTTGCGAGTACATTTGGCTTTTGAGGTCAAGACTCGAATTTGTGAGTGCTTGAGTTTTGGAGGAAAACTGATGTCGTGTTATCAATTTTCGAATTTTTTGATTTTTGATTTGCGAAAAAGCGAAAAAAATTTCGGAATTTCGACTGACATGGAAGCGATCCGCCGCGGATCGGGGCGACTAGCCCTTCCCCCTTAAAAAAAGAAAGAAAAACCCGTAGGTTTAAAGCTGCGTCATGAAAACCGTGTCGGATTTCGTAAAACGCGAAAACAAAGAAATGTGAGTGTGAAGAAACACAAAATTTCCCGGATCATCCCGAAGAGGCGCGAGGTTCCTGGCGGGAGGTTTGAGGTGTCAGGAGAAAACACATGTTGAAAGAGACAATTCAACAGCGGGAATCATGGAGAAGCCTCAAAGAGGCGCGAGCGTCTTGGCGATGGAAGCCGGCTCTCCCCTTTTTTCTGAAAATTGGGCTGATCATTTTTGTATAAATAGGGACGTTTGCGCTTCATCGTTTCAGCATTCGAAACACAAAAACATCTCTACAAAACCTTCCCTTCTTCCACAAAAATATTTCATGGATGCTTTTGAGAGTGCATTGCGACAATGGTGCCGGGATTTGTCGCCTCCCGAGAAGTATCAACTCGATTGCATGGGAGTTGGTCAATTGTTGGTGCTTCGCCAAGTCAAGGTACAACCTTCGTTTCTTGAAGCATGCTCTCGGTTTTGGGATTCGAAACATCATGTTTTCGTTTTCCCGAAGGGCGAGATTTGTCCTCTTGCCGAAGAAGTTGGAGTCATTGGTGGGTGGCCGGGTTGTGCTCCGGTGCTTCCTGCGACTCGGTTGTGCTACAAGGAGAAATTACGCTCCATGTTGGGCTTATCAACAAGCCAAGTCAACTTTCTTCTTGCTCCACATGGTGTGGATATGTTGGCTCTTATCAACATCTTCTCGAATCGGTTAGATGCTAATGTCTCGGAGGTGGCTAGGAGAAGGGCTCTTGCATTTTGCCTTGTCCATGTGTACCTCTTTGTTGATGTCTTGAAGAAGGAGGGGCCAAGATGCCATGGTAGCATGACCCTTATCCATGTGATTGAGCAAATGGAGCATGGTAGAGATCCATCATGGTTGGTGCTCGGAGAGATTATTCAAGCTTTGGACAAGGAAGGCTCCTGTGGAGAAGCTCCCTCTTTTGGATCGCCAAGGATCCTTCAAGTGTGGCTATTGGAGAGGCTAAGGTATGTAGAGCCTCCGGTTAATCCTTCTTCTTACTCCTTCCGTCACCTTACTATGAGGAAGAAGTTGTACCCGGATAGTTTTGCTTCCACCGAGGCCTATTGGGCCGCAAGATTGGCGGAGGAGGGTGGTCCTCATATCCGTTGGGTGGTGTCGTGGTGGCACTTGAGGTCCTTCACGGGGTTACCCGCTTCGGGTTCTAGTCCTCGTTCTTTGATGGTGGTGGGTTTGAAGGTTGTTTCCTTCATTTATCCCGAAAGGCTCATGAGGCAAATGGGGCGTCAAGAAAAGGTGCCCGCTCAAGATACACTTGTCCAAGAGAATGTTTTCCGAAATTCCGAGTTCGTGGAATTCTTCGAAAGGTGGTGGGCCACTCGGCCGCTTTGGGAGGTACCAAACCCCGTTGCCACGACATGGGTGACTCCCGCTTATGTCAAGTGGTCACGTGCTCCGTCCTTGGAAGAGAGATCCAAATTCCGTAAGGACGAGGTCGTCGATTTGAAGTACCGAGAGGTTGGCAAGGCCAACCGTGCCTTCTTTGAGGAGTATGTTGAGGGAGCTACTCCCGATGTGATGAGACCACCGAAGAGGAGGAACTCCGGCCCCAAGAGTTTGGTGGGCCGTGCCTTGGCTCGTCTTGGGTCAAACATAGAGTCTTGTGCTAGACAGGAGGCCGTCGCCGCCTTAGATCCGTTTAGGATCCGTTCCGCGGAGGAAGTCCATGCTAGGCGGGCCAACAAGAAGAACAAGGGGAAGATGTACCCCGAAGGAAAAGGCAAGGGTAGAATGGAAGAGTGAAGGCCTCCATTACCCACTTTATTATTATGTTGTATTATTGTTGTGAGTTTTTATTATGTTGTACTAGCTAGTTGTTGTGTGTTTTGTGCTAGTTTTACTATGTGAGGTGTGTTAGTTGACACCTTAGCTTCGACAAGTTGTTGACTCGTCGAGCTTTATTTGTTGTTGAAATTGTAATCCCTCCCATTATTAATTAAATAAGAGGATTGCTCGTGTCGAAAGTTGTGAACGCTTGTTTCTTCCATCCGTTTTGTAAAGGGAATTCGATTTGAATCGTCCTAAACAATTGCACTTGGCAAAGTGGTATTTTGTGGAAAGGGAGAAAGGCTCATTTTTGTATTTTTGTGGGGAAAGGGAATGGTTTTCCCTTCCGTTTTTTTATAGGGTTTTTTTTTATTGTGGGAATGGTTGTATCCTCCTTGTGTAAGGAAGGACTGCCTACGTATTCACCTGAAGAGGTGAAATCAAACCATGATCGTAGTTCGGAATGTTTTGTGAATTTGAATTGGGTTTTGTGGTTGTATCCCTCAAGCATAAGAGGGACTGCCTACGTATTCACCTGAAGAGGTGAAATCAAACCATGCTCGTAGTTCAGGGGTTTGGTTTTTTGTAGTGCAAATGGACGTTGCCTTTGACGGATCAAAGGACATTCGAAACGGGCAAGGTGCCGCAGCTTAGACTCGATAAAACATGCAATTTCAAATCAGAACGTATTGAGGAACTTGACTTGAAAAGGGTTGAGATCGATGCTAGTTGCAAAACTAGGCTAGGTTGTTGATTGATAGGGTTCAAGGGTAGTATTTCTTGAGTTGGTCCAGGTTGGTTGGGTTTGTAAAGTCCTCCCCATCTAGGTCACTCAGTCTCACTGCGCCCCCCGAAAGTATTTTCTTGACTAGGTATGGCCCGGCCCAGTTGGGTTTGAATTTTCCCCTCGGATCGACGGGTAATGGTGCTCGAACTGACTTGAGGACCAAGTCGCCCTCCTGGATGTTTCTGGGTTTAACCCTCTTGTTGAATGCCCGTTGTATACGTCGTTGGTATAGCTGGACGTTGTGTAAGGCGTTGAGCCGCCGTTCATCTAGAAGAGTGAGTTGCTCGTACCTTTGACGGGTCCATTCCGCCTCAGGGACTTGACTTTCCAATAGAACGCGTAGAGATGGGACCTCTAACTCTACCGGTTGAACCGCCTCCATACCGTATGCTAGGTAGAAGGGTGTGGCGCCTGTCGGTGTTCGAATGGAGGTTCGGTATCCCCAGAGTGCGAATGGGAGTTTGTTCGGCCAATCGCGGTAGTTGTCTTGCATTTTCTTGATAATGGTAACAAGAGTTTTGTTTTTCCGCCTCCACCGCTCCGTTAGTTTGGGGACAGTAGGGGGATGATCGATGTCGCTTGATCTTGTATTTGTCCAGCAAAGCTTGAGTTTCCGCCCGGAAGTGAGAGCCTTGATCGCTGATGATTTCATGGGGTACCCCATATCGGCAAATGATGTTGTTTTGAATGTACTTGGCCACTTGTTTGGCGGTCAAGACTGCATATGACTGTGCTTCCACCCATTTGGTGAAGTAGTCGATGGCGACGAGGACGAAGCAATGCCCCTTGG
This sequence comes from Silene latifolia, assembly GCF_048544455.1. NCBI lineage: Eukaryota > Viridiplantae > Streptophyta > Magnoliopsida > Caryophyllales > Caryophyllaceae > Silene > Silene latifolia. The sequence continues at coordinate 147,722,503 of NC_133534.1, read as the reverse complement.
TGCCTACCGGGTTTACTTTCCCGATGATGTCGATGCCCCAGGTTGAGAATGGCCAGGGTGACGTCATGGTGTATAAAAGGGATGGTGGTACATGTTGTATGTTGGCGAAGATTTGGCAATTATGGCAATGTTTGACGTAGTTACGGCAATCGGCTTCCATGGTTGTCCAGTAGTAACCTAGCCGCATGATTTTCCGTGTAAGCATCATTGCACTCATGTGAGGGCCACATTCTCCGTCGTGAACCTCTCCCATGACTTTTCGGGCTTTGTGATTGTCAATGCAAAGGAGGAGAATTCCTTGGGGTGTTCTTTTGTAGAGTTGATTTTGGTTTGTCACGAATTGTGATGCAAGCAAACGGATGGCTCTTTGTCCTCTTTGATCAGAGTTGGGAGGGAATTCGTTTTTGGTTTTGTAATTGAGGATGGCTTGGTACCAAGGTTCATCATAGTTTTTCTCGTCGTCGATAATGGCCCAAATGTGAGCTGGCTCGCTCCGTCTTTCGACACATAGGGGCATTGATGTCATGTCGTCAGGTATGTTGACGAGCGCGGCAAGTTTTGCCAGGGCATCAGCAAATTGATTTTCCTCTCGCGGCAAGTGGAAGTAGTCGACTAGGTCGAAGAACTCGGCCTCTTGATTGATCTTTGCTCGGTAGGGAGCTAAGCTGTCAGATCGGATTTTCCATGATCCGGATACCTGATTGGTGATGAGTGAGGAATCGCCATGGACCCTTAATCTCTTGATGCCAAGTGTGATGGCCGCTTGTAAGCCGATGAGACATGCTTCATATTCAGCGGCATTGTTGGTGACGGCGAAGTCCAGCTTGACCGAGATTGGGACATGTTCTCCCTCTGGTGAGATTAGAAGGATTCCTACCCCGAAGCCTCTCAGATTAGATGCACCATCAAAATATAGGTCCCATGCGTCGGAGTCGGCACAAAGGATGTCTTCGTCAGGGAGTGACCATGTGTCGGTCGTTGGATCCTCGTTGACGGGATTTTATGCTAGGAAATCGGCGACCGCTTTTCCCTTGATAACCTTGAGGGGTACAAACTTGAGGTCGAACTCGGACAGCATCAGTGTCCACCTAGACAGCCTTCAGTTTAGTACGGGTTTTTCGAAGATGTATTTAACCGGGTCCATCTTGGAGTAGATGTGGACCGAGTAGCTAAGCATGTAATGCCGCAGCTTCTTTGTTGACCATACTAGGGCAAGGCATGTCTTTTCCAGTTGGGTATACCTCGTCTCGTACTCAATGAACTTTTTGCTGATGTAGTAGATGGCTCGCTCCTCATTGCCAACTGTTTGTGCTAGCATTGCCCCCATGCCTGTGTCGGTAACAGTCGGATATAGGGATAGAGGAATCCCCGGTTGAGGTGGCATGAGGACATGAGGTTTGGATAGAATTTCCTTTATCATGTCGAATGCTTTTTGGCAGTCGTCGTCCCAATCGGTGTGATCGGAGGCGCGAAGCTTCTTGAATATCGGTTCACAGATCATGGTGAGCTTGGCAATGAACCGGCTGATGTATTGGACCTGACCGAGAAATCCCCGAATCTCCTTCTCGTTCTTAGGCCGAGGCATTTGTTGAAGGGCTTTAATTTTTGTTGGATCAATCTCAATGCCTCTTTTGCTGACGACATGTCCCAAGAGTTTTCCGGAGGTGACCCCGAATGCACACTTCTGAGGATTTAGTCTCATGTTATATTTCCGCAGACGAGCGAAGAATTTCCGGAGGGCATTGATGTGGCCATCCCGTTCTTTTGATTTGACGATCATGTCATCGACATATACCTCTACCTCCTTGTGCATCATATCGTGTAGGAGAGTGGTAGCGGTTCTTTGATAGGTTGCTCCGGCGTTGATGAGGCCGAAGGGCATGACCGTGTAGCAATATGTACCCCACTGCGTAGTGAACGAAGTCTTGTGCATGTCTTCCTCAGCCATTTTAATCTGGTTATACCCGGCATACCCGTCCATGAATGATAGGAGAGCATGTTCGGCAGTATTGTCCACCCAGAATGTCAATATGTGGCAAAGGGAAGTCGTCTTTTGGACTTGCCTTGTTTAGATCCCTGAAGTCGACGCAAACCCGAATTCGTCCGTCTTTCTTTGGTACCGGCACAATGTTGGCCACCCAGTCAGAGTATTCAGATACTTTGATGAATCCAGCCTTGAACTGTTTGTCCACCTCTTCTTTGATTTTTAAGGCCCACTCAGGACGCATCCGGCGTAGCGTCTGTTTCACAGGTTTAGCCCCGGGTTTAATGGGTATCCGGTGCTCTGCAATCTCTCTGTCAATCCCAGGCGTATCTCTGTAAGACCAGGCGAACACGTCCTTGTATTCGTGGAGGAGGTCGATGAACTGTTGTCTTTCCGAGGGGTCCAGGGTTGTCCCTATCCTAAGTTCTTGAGGTGTATTGTCGGTTCCTACGTTAATAGGCTCGGTTTCCTCAATGATGGGGGTTCTGGTTTCCCGTTTGTCAAGTTCTTTGGCTAAGTGAGGTGGGTAGTCACTCAAGTCAAATTCCTCATAATCATTCAGAATTGCATTGCAGTTAAAATGAGACGAGTCATAAGCAAACTTAGCGTTCATTAAGTTGACACGAGCGAAAAGCTCAGAAAGGACAGACATCTCGTGGTCAGTCAGAGGCGACACGACAGAGGAAGTGGCCCCTGGAACAGGCTCCAGGTTGTCACCTTTCATAGGAGTCGGGGTGGCCCTAGTAGACTCAGCCTCTGAATCAGCCACGACTTTGTGATAAAATAGTGGGAAGGGGACCTTGACTGGGACATCAGGAGTGTTGGGAGCTATAACAGACTCTGACTCCGACTCAGACTCAGACTCGGATCCTTCTTCACTTTCCTTCTTGAACATAGGGCCTTTTCCAGTTGTGATCTTGAGAATGCGGCCTTGGCAATCGGTCCACTTGATGGTTTTCCTCCAGCCTTGGGTAGCTTTCTCCGGGTCAGTATCGGAGATCAAGGCGGTTGGATCAAACTGATTGTCTTTCAGGGCGACGTTGATGATATCCTCATAATCGAGGCGTTTGATGTTATCTTCCCCAAAGAGTAGTGTGACAGCTTGTCCGTCGAGGCATGGTGACGGTTTGGACTCAGTTGATGCAGCTTCGATGTTGTCGGGACTAAAGTAGCAGTCCTGAAAGACTTCCACTCCCGGGTATCTAGTCTTCACCACAGGGTCATAGATTGGCTCCGGAAAGCCGTGGTAGAGTTCAGACTCTCCCTCGGGGACAAAGTATCCGTTGAGGGTTAGGTGGTATGGACGGAGGATGACTCCATGCTTCTTGCGTTTTCTGATTAGGAGGTTCATCTCCCGGATATCTTCGTCGGTAGGTTCGTATCCCAGTCCAAAGGGGATGTTGGGGACCTTTGCCTGTTTCAAGGGAGGCAATGGGTCCTTTGATGGATTGAGTGGGGACCGGAAATAACCCGACGCATCGTGATGCGGTTGATCGTGAGGTCGGTGAACGGTCGCACTCAGAGGTTGCCGATTCATCAGTTATGGCGTTCACGGCTTGGAAACCCCACATTTCATTGTCGTCCTCCTCAATGGCTTGGGAGGCTACCCCTCCTCTCATGACTGCTTTGATTGGGGAAGCGGAGATCGTGATTATTTTCCCGTTGAAGGGGACCCTGATCTTTTGATGGAGCGTTGATGTGACCGCCTTAACGGCGTGAATCCAGGGGCGCCCCAGAAGCATGTTAAAAGATGCGTCGATGTCGACCACTTGGAAACTGGTTTGTCTTTCTAGTGGCCCGGTTGCGACGGCTAAGGTGATAAGCCCAGTGACCTTACGACGAGTGCCGTCGTAGGCGCGTACTCCTTGATTTGTTGGGATTAGATCAGATTCCTTGATACCCAGCCTGTGGGCAGTTTTGAGAGGAAAGACATTCACGGCGGAACCGTCATCCACGAGGACCATTGGTATGTTCTTTTGGAGGCATTGCACAGTGATGTATAGGGCCAGGTTATAATTAGCTCCGAATAGGGGGATATCCTCGTCGGAGAAGACGACCGGGTTACTCAGATCAGGGGCGTCTCTCGTCATATGTGCCACTATTTCTTCTGGGGAAGAGGTTGAGGGAACTGTTAGTTTTCCCAAGGCCTGCAGTAAGGCTTGTCGATGCTCAAAAGACGTTGCGATCAGTTGGCAAATAGAGATCTCGACTTTTGCTTTCTGGAGCTGTTTCAGGATTGAGTTCTCAGGGGCTCTTGGCTGAGTGTCCACCTCTGGGACGATCTGGTCGTTCGTCGTTGGAACGACTGCTGGGTTGTTCGGATTCTGATAGGGACGTCCGGACCGGGTGAGATGTCCGATTTCCTTGGTCCGCTTCTCCTTCTCCGGGATGACATAAACATCCTCAACATCATCCCGCCATATGCCGTTAATTTCAGGGTCTCGAAGATACCTCGAAGGGGTATTCCTCGGTGGGTAGTTCTTGTGGGGGATATTTTTGTGAGGGCGATTTTTGTGAGGGTAGTTATTTTGAGGGTAATTCTCGTGAAGGTGGTTATTTTGAGGGTGATTTTCGTGGGGTCTATGCCAGAATGGTCGCGGGAGCAATCCATCCTGAGGTGGGTAGTTTTGAATGCTTGGGGAATTCTCCCGCGGACGTGGTTCCGGGAGATTGAAGATGAGTCGACGGTAGGCGTCGTCGAGTCGGGTGATTCTCTCAGAAAGGCTGGCAATGGCCTCCTCAACTTGCTGAAACATAGTGAGCATAGTGGCAGCACTTAACACGAACACTCCATCTGAAGGGTCTTTTTCCAGAACATTCACCTCGTCGTCAATTGGCAAGATGAGATGAGAGCAGTCTAGGGTCGGCCCATCGTCAGAGATGGCGTGAATTCCCAGAGGATTCGTCTTGTTGTTTGGCTTAGTTGGTGGGGGTATAGGCAAGTCTCCCTTCTCAATCATGTCCTGAATGAGGTGCTTGAGTTTGAAGCAATTTTCGGTGTCATGCCCTTTCCCTCGATGATACTGTCAGTAGGCGTTGGGGTTCCAAAATCGGGATTTCTTGGCATCGGCCGGGTCCGGGGTGGGCCCGATCGGTTGTAAATTCCCTTGGTCCATAATCCTTTTCAGGGCACTTGCATAAGTTGACCCTATGTTGGTGAACACTCTCTGGGGGCGTTCAGTTTTCTTTGCCGATGGTTCGACGAGGTTGACCTCATCAATCTTATTTGTCTGACCGTAAGGGCGAGATCCGGTTGAGGTGGATCCGATAACCCCTGCCTGTGGTCTTTGCTAAGACACCCTTTCGGAGGTCGTCCTCAATACGTGTCCCCAGAATTTGCAGATCTTGGAAAGTTTTGATATTTTGATACCTCAGCAAATTGGCATAAACCGGGCGGAGGTTGTTGACAAATTTCTCTACCAGAGTTGACTCACTCGGCGCCATCGACCAACTCGCACTCACCCTCCTCCAACGGGTTAGGAACTCGGTGAATCCCTCCTTGTCGTTTTGGGTTAACACCTCGAGAGTACGGGTGTTGGCCTGGATCTCGACATTGTCGGCATACTGTTTGGCAAACTCAACTGCAATCTCATCCCAGGTGGTAAGGTTTTTCGGGTCCAAGGAGTAGTACTATTGGCGAGGAATCGGCTCTAGAGAGGATGGGAAGATCCGAGTAAAGAGTTCCTGTTTGACCCCCTTGATGGCCATGTAGTCTTTGAAAGCACGGATGTGGTTGAGTTGGTCCTCCACCCCTTTGAACTTAGGCACGTCAGTCAGGGTGAAGTTGTCAGGTAACTGGTCCCCAACCGGTTCGAACCTTCGGTTATTCTCAAGGTGGATATTGTTACCCCGGGCTAGGAGTTGTTCTTCCAAAAGTTTCAGCCTCTTCTCAGTCTCCGTCAGAGGTGGGGTATTATGTTCCCCAATTTTCTTGTTTTCCAGGGCATCGATACGGGTCTCGACGCGATCCAGGGTGACCTTAAGAGCGGTAAGCAGGCTGGCTAGCTGATCAGTCGTGACATCTCTGTTGTTATCATTGTTGTTGTTGTTGGACGAAGCTGAAGACAGAGGCATGGCTCTGAGGCAGAAAAATGGCTCACATTACAACTCAATCCGACACAGCTCCAAGACTGAACGCAGACAACACAGAGGACGAGACCAAGATCGACTCAACAAGACGGGGTGACCGTGTGTGGTCCCTCGGTGCTGACTCGGTTTATGACGTGACGGTGTGTGACCGAACCTTTGACACGAGTCCAACATGACGGCGTGACGCCATTGGACAGGTCTCATGGTGAGACGACTCATAAGTAAAGACCCATAAGTACGTTTGCTTTGACTCGATAGACACGAGGCGGAATTGGAATGGTGGACTGAAGTTTTCGAAAATAGAGATTTTCAAAAAGATTCATTCGTCACTTTACTGGGCGGCTTCCGAAGATAGAAATCTCCGCAAGTCGATCAGTTGAAAAGGGTTGTCTTAAGTTTATTTGCAAAAGACGGTTTGAGCTTGAGTCGGCTCGGGAAACAGTGTGTTGCTTCCCAAAACGGTTTTGAAATTCAAAATTGTATGTTTTGAAAATCGAGTTTGAAAAGTTTGAAAAGGTCTCGGGGACGGTGCATGGTCCTCGGGATCTCGAAAGTGTCTCGAGAAAAGGGTGTGTGCTTTTCTCGAGTTTTGAAAGAGCCATTGTCGGCGCGAAACGGGTTAAAATCCGTGTCTAGACGCGGCGATTATAACGGCGTAAAAATGTGATTTGAAATGGTTATAAAAACCGGGTTTGAAAATCGTTATTACGACGGCCTAGAAAGGCGTGTTGAAATGGTTGTAAAAACCGGGTTTGAAAATCGTCATTACGACGGCCTAGAAAGGCGTGTTGAAATGGTTGTAAAAACCGAGTTTGAAAATCATCATTACGACGGCCTAGAAAGGCGTGTTGAAATGGTTGTAAAAACCGAGTTTGAAAATCGTCATTACGACGGCCTAGAGAGGCGTGTATCGGTCGGCGAAAGACCGAGGTTTGAAATGGCCATTATAACGGCGCGAAAGGTGATTTTGAAAGTTTGAAAATGACACGGAAGGACTTATGATCAAGTAGCACATAAGCACTCACAGTTTCATTACATTATGCATCATGCTGACACGGGTTTTGGCTTAAAAGGGTGGGTTACACACCAAGCAATCAAACCCCGATTTGCGAGAGGGATACCGGTCTAAACAAAATGTGTAAGGAGGGTGCCCTAGCCTAGTGCTCGAAAGTGATGAAAGCTCTTTGACGAAACAGAAATGTGTAACGTCAATGGTATGCTTGACTCAATCAGGATTCGAAACGCGGGGATGAGAGAACTCACGCCGACGAAACGAGCCAATTGGTCGAAAAGGGTTAGGTTGTGGGCCCGGACAAGGAACCCGACCGTGACCGTAATATCAAATAATGCATTCCAACCAAGACCTCGTTCGAGTCTCACCATCTAGGGATCACAAAGACGTAAGTCCTAGTTATCCCCAGCGGAGTCGCCAATCTGTGGTCATGGGCCACGTCTCGGTCCGCGGATTTAGGCCGCCTACCGGTCCGTAGTCACGGGCCACCGCACGCCGATCCGATCGGTGGACATGCAGCGGTCTTTTGAAAGCCACGCTCGGCGGCGTAAAAATGCCTTCGACCGGATCGTTTTAGATCGGTCGGTTTCGTCTCGGTAAGGGTCTCGAAACGATTAGAGATGTTCGGAGTCGCCACCAAGCATTTGTGGGATCCCTGGAACCCGTTCGAATTCCACTTTATACCTCGGTCAAATCGAAGCACAAAGCAGCGTTTTGACATAGGTACTAAAGATAAGGAAATCGTCCCTCTTTAGCATCCTATCTCTAGAATGACTCTCGTGCACGCCCGGATAAGGTCGTCCACTATCCAAAGTTTCGAGTAAGAGGTGAAGGTACGTACTGGGAACCCTTTAATCAGACACCCAATCCCGCCCGCATTTAGCGGCCTCTACTGATCGATCTTGGTTGGTTGAATGCAAAAGTTGATAAAACGGTTTAAATGCATGAATGCGCATCCAATGTTTTAAACCTAACATGTGAGCTTTCTAAGTCGGTTGATTTAATCCAAATATCAAGTATAAGATGTCGAGTTGGATTAATGATTGATTTGCATGCAAGACGGAAATTAAACATCCATTTACCGTATTAGGTTTAGGGTGCATAACATGATCCATTTGTCTTATTGAGGCATTTTGCAAATATGGTTTGAATAGTTGAATAGTCGTCTGATCCGTCCTATATCCGAGTTAACCGAAGTCGGGATCGTCCTAGACTAATGCTGAAAGGGAACAGGCCCTATACCAGACGGCTATAAGAGGCGCGAGCCAGCCGGCGGTGTAAGGGGCCTCCCTCTGGTTTTGAAAATGAGAAGAAAAGGCCTGCTTGAGGCGCGGGTTAGCCAACGGCTGTATGCCGTGTTCTGACTGTTTAGAAAACGTTATGAAACGTATTGAAAATGGGTATTTGAACCCGGTTTGATTTTGAAAGGGTCGTTTAGACCGTATTTGTTGATTTGGAGAACTAGACTCGAATAATCATCATTGTTTGATAATATTCGATGTCGGGATCGATTTGACAAGCTTGACATGAATAGTTTTGAAAATGATTATGGACTAATTGTTTTAAGTCCATTTTGAATGTAATTAGTCGGTACTCATCATCGTACCCGGGTTAAAATACGGCATGGTATATAGAACCAAGGATGATTTCGTGTTGGTGACTAATATGTTTGTTTGAAAACGTAAAGAAATGAAATAAAAGGCTTTAAAATACCTCTTAAATGTCATTAACCAAATATTATCACCGAAACACGGATTTAACCGTCATGATATGAAGAACCAAGGGTGAAAAATGCTTTATGGTTAAAACATGTGAAATGAAACAAAAGGGTTTCGAAAATACTTGAAATGGTAAAAACCGATTACAAATATGAAAATGGATTAAGGGAAATGACGAGAACAAACACGGTTGATCTCTGGTCTGAGTACCCCATTTAGGCGCGAGCCATTTGGCGACCTAAGGGGCTTCTGCCTCAGACCAAAAATCAGTTTTGGCTCGTTTATTCCATGTTTTGGTTCATGTTATGCATGTTTAAGCATGTTAAAGTCATGAAAAAAATAAAAACATAATAAAAGAGTATTTTTTACACCCTCATACTTACATGCTTGGTTATGGCGAGTGACCGACATAAGTGTAACAACTTGTCTGATCGGAAAAAACTCGGTTTAAAACCGTTTTGGTAAGCAAAAGAGTGTTTTAGAAGTTTAATGATGGTGTAGTGGTCAAAGTGGTCGGACAAGTGGTTTAATGCACGATGACGGTACCAAACAATGTGTAAGGCTCGTGTTTACGATCGGTAGGTCGTAAACACGCGTCGGATTGTGACTTTAAGAAGTCGAGTCGAGAATTTTAAGGGAGAAAAGAGGGGGCGGACACTCGCGTAAGTCTCAAATGGGTGGCATTTGAGGGGTATTTATAGGAGAATGAGTGGTTGTGTGAGTTTTGAGCGACGTGGCCACCTGGGCTGCTCAAAGAGGCGCGAGCCAAATCGCGGCACTTCGAGTTGTGTTGTCACTATCACAACAAACGCAATCATGATTTGTTCTATCCTAGGTTTTGTAGTCACATGTTTGGTACTTGACCAACATGAATCCGGGAAAACTTAAGGTAGAAGGCTTGAGATATTTTTGGTTTTTGTGTTTGACTCGGTTTGACTCGTTGTTGGAGTCGGGATTTTGAATTTTCGAGTCGGTTTTTGGTCCGGTGTCGGTTTTGACTCTAGTTAGTGTCATCGCGACCCCGTCGTTGTGCATTAAACACTCCAGGTATTTTTGAAATGTTTTGAAATGTTTTGTTTTCGAAATCGTTTTAAGTTTTCCGACGTAAAGTTGTACACAAGCTGTCGATCAAACGCCGCGATTCCAAAACATGTTGTAGTCCGATATTCATCGGGTGTTCGTTGGAGTTTCAGCAGATACCGGGTATCTACAGAAGGTACGTATTGGGAAACCTTTTAATCAGACACCCAATCCCCCCCGCTGTAGCGGCCTCTACTAATCGATCTTTGTTGGTTGAATGCAAAAGTTGATTAAACGGTTTAAATGTATGAATGCGCATCCAATAATTTAAACCTAACATGTGAGAGCTTTTTAAGTCATTTGATTTAATCCAAGTATCAAGTATAAGATGTCGAGTTGGATTTATGGTTGATTTGCATGCAAGATGGAAATTAAACATCCATTTACCGGGTTAGGCTTATGGTGCATAACGCGATCCATTTGTCTTAGTGAGGCATTTTGCAAATGTGATTTTTGAATGAGCAAATAGTCATCTAATCCGCCCTATATCCGGGTTGGCCGGAGTCGAGATCGTCCTAGACTAATGCTGGAAAGGGAACAGACCCTGCACCAGGGGGCCACATGAGGCACGGGCCTGTTGGCGGTGCAAGGGGGTCTCCCCTGGTTTTGAAAATAAGAAAGAAAAGGCCTGTTTAGGCGCGGGTCAGTCAACGGTTATATGCCGTGCTCTGACCATTTGAAAAACGTTATTAAATTTGTTGAAAAGTGGGTATTTAAACCCGTTTTGGTTTGAAAGGGTCGTTTAGACCGTATTTGTTAATTTGAGAAACGAGACTCGAATAATCATCATTATTTTGATGATATTCGGTGTCGGGCTCGACTTGACATGGATAGTTTTGAGAATGATCATGAACTAATTGTTTTAAGTTCATTTGAATATAATTAGTCGATACTCATCATCGTACCCGGGTTAAACTCCGGCATGGTATTTGGAACCAAGGATGACTTTGTGTTGGTGACTAATATGTTTATTTTGGAAATGTAAAGAAATGATGAAAGGCTTTAAAATACCTCTCAAAATGTAAAAAAATGAAATAAAAGGCTTTAAAATACCTTTTAAATGTTATTAACCAAATATTATCACCGGAACACGGATTAAATCATCATGGTATTAAGAACCAAGGGTGAAAAATGTTTTATGGTTAAAATTTCTAAAAATAAATAAAAGGGTTTGAAAACATTCGAAATGGTAAAAACCGATTACAAATATGAAAATAGATTAATGAGGAAGGACGAGAACAAACACGGTTGAGTTCTGACCTGGGCACCCCTTTGAGGCGCGGGCCTCTGTGCAGAACAAGGGGCTTTTGCCTCCGGCCAAAACTCAGTTTTGGTCGTCTATCCTATGTTTTGGATCATGTTATGCATGTTCTAGCATGTTATGGTCATAAAACAAGCAAAGACATGATAAAAGAAGAATTTTTACACCCTCATACTTACGTGTTTGGTTATGGCGAGAAACCGACGTAAGTGTAACAACTCGTTTGGTAAGTAAAAAGAGTGTTTATTAAGATTAGTGACGGTGTAGTGGTCGAAATGGTCGGTCAAGTGATTTAATGCACGATGATGGTACCAAACAATGTGTAAGGCTTGTATTTACGATCGATAGGTCGTAAATACGTGTCAGGTTGTGACTTAAGAAGTCGAGTCGAGAATTTTAAGGGAGAAAAGAGGTGGCAGACACTCGCGTGAGTTCTCAAATGGGGGCATTTGAGGGGTATTTATAGGAAAATGAGTGGTTGTGTGAGTTTTGAGCGACGTGACCACCTGGGCTGCTCAAAGAGGCGCGAGCCACGTCGCGGGTCTTCGAGTTGTCCTGTCACTTTCACACAAGTGCAATCATGATTTGTTCTATCCTAGGATTTGTAGTCACATGTTTAGTACTTGACCATTCATGAATCTGGGAAATCTTAGTATAGAAGGTTTGAAATGGTTTGTTTTTTGTGGTTGACTTGGTTTGACTCGTTGTTGGAGTCGGGATTTGAATTTTTGAGTCGGCTTTTGGTCCGGTGTCAATTTTGACTCTAGTTAGTGTCATTGCGACCTCGTCGTCGTGCATTAAACACTCCAGGTACTTTTGAAAAGTTTTGAAATGTTTTATTTTCGAAATCGTTTTAAGCTTTCCGACGTAAAGTTGTACACAAACTGTTGAACAAACGCCGCGATTCCAAAACATATTGTAGTCCGATAATCATCGGGTGTTTGTTGGAGTCTCAGCAGATACTGGGTATTGTAGACACCTCATTTCTGCACCTCCCGCAAACCACCCGGTGATGATTGGGCCGCATGTTTGGTACGCGGAATGATTTGTGACAGTTCGTAAGTTTATCGTCAAGTAATCGCTCAAACATTTATGTCTACCTCTTAATTGTCATTTACGTGCCGATACGGTCGTTTTGGCAGTAATTAGAGTACATTTGGAGTCCGGGCCTAAAACCATCTTTATTTTCTGATAACCATTGAAATGCCGAGTCGGAATGTTCTGGAATGTTCCGGATATTTCTATTCCATATTTTATAAATCTTTTAGTCTTTGGTAAATAATTTCCCGTAATATTCACACAAAATATTAAGGAAAACAAAATTATTCCGATATTCCATAAACTAAACACGGAAATCTTTCTTCCGCAGGAGGAAACCACTTGGGAAAGGACGCAGCAGGTGCTGCGCCTCTTCCAAGAGACGCAGTGCCTGTTGCGCCTCTTCCCAAGTCCTTTTCTACGTATTTTTCGTATCTTTTCGAGATTCACTTCCAAAGTTTCTCCGAAAACCCTACTTCCTCCGTGTGATTAGTATAAATAGAGACATTCGGTCTCACATATTTCTCACGCGAGTGTCCGCCCTTCTCTTCTCCTTTTGCATTCTAGACCATGTTCTTACTTCTTGGCGCCTACGTGCTTGAAATTTCGACCACGTAAGCACGGATCCTTTTGGGTACCAGCCTCGTTTTGCATGACCGACCAATTTGACCAAATACACCATAATCAACTTTAATCAATCTGTTTTAATTCCTCTTACGAGGGCACTTTCGTCTACATTCGAGTTGAGCATCACTAAACGTTAACTTAGTTCATCTCGTTTCGTCAAACATGTAAGTCTGAGGGTGTAAATCCCTATTTTGTTTATTGTTATTTATTTATTGTAATCATATTGTAAGATTAATGTCGAAAGTATTTCTAAAACGAATTACCAGAAGATGACCGTCGAGAAAGGACGCAGCAACTGCTGCGCCTCTTCGAAGGGACGTAGCACCCGCTGCGCCTCTTCGTGCGGCTGCCGCAGTTCCTGCTTCCTTTCTTCTTCCTTCGTCCTTTGATGATTCGTTTGTTTTGTTTCTTTCTTCAATTGTTCATTGTTTATTGAGGCAACTTGAGTATAATAATTCTAACATGTACATAATTCATTAGTATTGAATCCGTCATTAAATTCCCGACTTAAATCCCTTATAATTCATATTTGCGGGTTTTCGTCATTAAAATCAATTTCGGTTTCTTAGAGGTTCGATTCATCAATATTGAGTCTCTGAAATTCATCCTTGATATATTTCCCGTCTTTTGTTCATCATATCCATCGTTAATTCATCATTAATAACTTGTTTAACCTAATTAATTAGTTAGTTCATTAATTTGTTAATTAATCCTTTTTAATCATGCAATTAATTCGTCCTAATTAGTTTTGTTCCATGTTTATTGCTTTCATGACCTTAATCTCATGTAAATAATCTGCTAATCACTTCCGTCCGAGTAAATAATATTAATCAATCATTAAATTAACCAACGAACATTAACGACTTGCAATTCCGGCTTCACAGCCAGAACTGAGCCAAGGAACGGACGCAGTAACTGTTGCGCCTCTTCCAAGGGACGCAGCTCTACTGCGCCTGTTCCTGGCTGATTTCTGTCTCTGAACTCCCGTCTTGCCTCGATCTAGTTTATTAATTACGTATTAATTAACTAATACTCGTATTATCACCTTAATTCCTGTTCGTCAATTTGTTTACTTATTCTTTTTCAAATTATCCGTTTTAAAGGTATTTTCGACATAACTCATCATTAATCCAATGTAATTATTGTAATCCTTCTTTATTGTATTTATTATCGTATTTATATTTCTTGTATCACTTGCATGCCTTCACATGTAATTGAACTTAAATCCCTACTTTGACATCAATTGTATGATTAAATTACGTGTTTACCGACTTAGTCTAATTTCTCACATGTTAGGATTAAAACGTTGGATGTTGCATTGCGTGCATATAATCGACAATATATCGAGTATAGACAACTTACCTAATCATTAGTAGAGGCCGCTATCGAGGCGGGCGGGATTAGGTGTTCGATCAAAAGAGCTTCCTAATACGTACCCTCACCCTTTACTCCAGATCTCTTTGAACATCCGTGTTCATTGGCATCCACGAGAGTCATTTTAGACATAGAATTCTAAGGGTAACGAGTTCTTGGTGTTCATGTCAATACTTTGTGTATTGACATGGCACGAAGTATTCGAACGTTTTCCAATTTTCCACAATAAATTGGTGGCGACTCCACAAATGCAAACGCTTGTTCTCTCCCCAAGCGCCCCCGTGGGCCCGCGTCCACAGTTTGGCGACTCCGCTGGGGATAATACACTTACGTGTAGCCAAAAGGGTGAAACTTGAACAAGGTTAAGGAATAGTTTGTACAAGACAATTGTCGGTTTTCAGAACTCGGTCTTCCTAGATCGTTTAATTCGGCCTTCCTAGGCCCAACCCAACCCATTCGACCAATCGTCCCGTCTAAACGGTCCTAATTCTTATTTGGGCCTAAGGATGGATAGCGATTGACGTCATCCATACTATGGTACTTACTCTTGTTTGTATCAAGGACTTTAACTACTTGAGGAAATGGACTAGGAATCGGCCTTACTCTTGTTTGGTACGTGATGTGACCATAATTAGCGCATATTTAGCCCCCGAATTAGCCTTGTTCCCATGCTTTTTAGTGCATATTTGGGTCATTTATTGTCTTTAGTTCTTTGTTTTGCATATTCTTTGAGATTTTGATCCCTTGGTAGGAAAGGAGTAAGAATCTTGCATTTTCATGGCAAAACGAGACTAAATTGATTGAATTCAATGACCAAGCATCAAGGAGAGACAAGATTAGAAGGCCTTTGTACATATTATAGTAGTTGGGCAATGACGAGAAAGGATCCTTGCATCCCCGAGGAAATCCCCAAGGATTTTATGAAGAAAAGGGAAGAAAAGAAGAAGTAACAATGCTGAGCTACAATCCGAGCGGATTAACCACAATCCGCCCGTCCTCCACAAGCACGATCTGTGCGCCTTCCTTCAAAGAAGCCTGGGCAGCAAGCCCAGAAGACGCCCGGATTGCCCTGAAGACGCCCGTCTTCCCCTGCTACAATCCGCCCGTCCCGACACCAATACGCCCGGATTCCAGTACAGCGAGATTTCGTTTCTTCAAGCCTCCGTGAAAGAAGCCCTTCCTTCGAAAAATACCGGCGTCTCCCCGCTCAATCTAAAAAGTGTAATTACTAGTTTAGCCCTTCGTTAACCCTAATGCATCCACCTAATGTCCACTATAAATACCCCATTAGTCTAATTAGAAGAGGATGTTCTTCTTATCAATTCTTTGGGTAGTTAATATCAATCAAATCTCTCTTTAGTTTTGTAATCAACAATTAATCAAGTTTTAATACAAGTTTTATTTCCTTAATCTCTCTTTTGTTCATCCTTTATTTTGGGTAATTGAAGATTATTTGGGTTATTATTGAGAGATTGACAACCTCTCAATCAAGCATCAAGTACTTCTTTTATCTTTGCTTTATTATTGGAATCATTAGTAGGTATAATCCTCTTAATCCCTTTTTAATTATTGTTAATTACTTTCATTTATTCATCATGTTTCATTTTGTTGGTATGATTGACAACCTTGCTAGCATGATCAACATGATAATGAGTGAGTAGTCACCTAGCTAGGGTTAATGGGTAATTAGGGGAAACCAACATGGGGAATGATTCATGCTTAAATTAATATGCTTCCAAGGTTTATTTGCTTGCTTGTTTTGATCTCAACTCATGCACATGTTATGTTTGATGAAATGCGAGCCTATGAATCCTTGCATTTTTTACCCATCACCTATCTTTTCAATGAGACTTTTAAGACATAAACCAACTCGAGTCTCATTAGACCATGCATGTTATTGAGTAGGGAAGACTAAGTCGACTTGTAGGTGTTGTACAATCTAATCGATTCGGCTCCGGGACCCAAACTTTCCTAGGATTGTAAGATATAACCCAACTCAATCCATCACAACAATAATTGCTTGCTTATAATTTGAGAACATGTTTGTATGATCAATTCCCATGATTCCCCTATGACCCCATGGCACCCTAGTGCTTTTTATCAATTGTTTACAACCCTTTTAATTCATCTTGCTTGTTTGCTTTCATTGCTATTTAGTTTAGTGACCTTCTACATCAACCCAAATTGTGACACCCCTAAGACACCACTAGTTTCAATAGAAATCTCATCTCAATTCCCGTCCCTTGGGATCCGACCTTTACTTGCCTCTTTACTAATTATAGAGTTGTTTGTGAAGCTATAAATTGTGTTTTGATTAGACGTGACCCGACGACATCATCGCATTCCACATCAAAAATGGCGCCGTTGCCGGGGACGGTGTTAGCTTGATTTAGATTTTCTTATATTGTTATTAGTTGTGTCTTTCTTTGCCTTGGGGAAGTAAAACTCCTCAAGGTTTGTTCTAATTGTTTTCGAGTTGTTTGATATTTTGCATGTCTAGAAGGTCACAAGGTGATTTGTTACCCTTTGATCGTGAAATTGAAAGAACTTTGACAACCAATAGAAGACTTGCTAGGAGGAACTTGAGAGGCATTTGTGAGGTTGTAGATATTCAACCAACTATTGAGTTCATCAACCTTTTTGCAAGAGAAGGTGAGGAGAACCCAACACAAAATACCACACAAAATCAACCCACAATGCCTAAGTTTTCATCACATTCCATACCCACCGAGGAGAACCTACCCAATGGTACTCCCACACCACAACATCTAACCGGAAATTTTATTGCCAAATCCGCCTTTATACAATTAGTCGAAAGGAGCCAATTTGGGGGGATGCCTAGTGAAGACCCTCATTCTCATATGGAAACCTTTTGTGACTATTGTGATGCGATTTCTCAAACCGGTGTAACTCAAGACCAAATTCGATGGGTCTTATTTCCTTTTTCTCTAATTGGCACCGCGAAACAATGGTTGAAGGGCCTTGATAAGGCCACTCTCGGAATTAATTCTTGGAAGAAGTTGGCTCTAGCTTTCTACAAAAAATTCTACCCACCGGAAAAGACTAACATGCTAAGAGCTCAAATTACGGGTTTTAAGCAAAGGGATGAAGAATATTTGTATGAAGCTTGGGAGCGGTTCAAAGGAATTTGTCGCTCATGTCCTCATCATGGACTTAGCGAATGGTTCTTGGTACAACAATTTTGGAACGGTTTATATGAAGATTCAAGGAACATTCTCAACATGGGATCAAATGGAATGTTCACCGAAGTTGATGACAATCAAACATGGAATAAAATTGAGGAAATGGCGGTCCATAACTCACAATATAGTAGACCTCGCAAGGCTACTAGATGAGGAAAGCATGAAGTGGACTCCGTTACTCAATTGGGTGCTCAACTTAGTGCTCACATTGACACAATCAATTTGAAGTTTGAAAAAGCTATGGCTAGACTTGAAGAAGCCTTAAAATCACCAAAGCATCATGTTAATGCCATGACGGCATCTTCATCAATCCCAAGTGGGATATGTGAGAATTGTGGAACTTTGGGACATGACCAAAGTGAATGTAGGGGAACAAATGAACAAGTGAATGCTTTCCAAGCATACAAGAGTGGTACCCCTTATTCCAACTATTTCAATGAAAACACCAAATTCCATCCAAATCTCTCATACAAAAGCCAAAATGTTCAAAACCCTCAAACAACATACACCCCACCTCCCATGAGAAACCAAAATCAAAGACCCTTTTACAACCAAAACCAAGGTTACCAAAATCAAAATCCACACAATCACCAAAATGACCAAGGTTTTGATGTTCAAAAAGCGGTCCTCCAAATGCAAAAGAATCAACAAGAATTTTTCACTCAAATGCAAAAATATAGTCAAGCAAAGGAAACCACCATCAACAACATCCTAGCTCACACCAAAATGTTGGAAACCCAATTGACTCAACTAGCATCTTCAAGCTCACAAAGACAAAAGGGGCAATTACCACCTCAAAGTAATCCCCCAAGACATGAAACGGTTAGTGCCATTCACTTGAGAAGTGGTTTAAGGTATGAAGCACCGAAGAAGCAAGTTGAGGATGAAGTGGTGGAAGCTAGTGATAAAGAAGAAATTGTGCAAAACTCCAAGGATGGAAAACCATCAAAAGAACAAATTTCAAAGAAAAATGAATACAAGGTCAAGGAGAAGGAGCCCATTGTGATTAGACTTCCTTTTCCAAGTCGTCAAGCCAAGCCCAAATTTGATGACCAACTTGGAAAGTTTATGGAAATTGTGAAGAATTTGGAAGTCTCGATTCCTTTCACGGAATTAATCAATCACGTGCCGGCCTATGCGAAATACATGAAAGACATCCTCACAAATAAGACGTCGATCCGGAAACTTGAGACTATCGCCTTCACTAAGGTGAGTAGTGCAATACTTCATGGGAGTTCACCTCCAAAACTAAAGGATCCGGGAAGCTTCTCAATACCGTGTACCATTGGCGACACCACGATCAACAAAGCTTTATGTGATCTAGGGTCTAGTGTGAGTGTTATGCCGTACTCGGTGAGTAAAAGGTTGGGGATGGGAGAGCTTAAATGCACCAATATCACACTCCAAATGGCCGATAGATCGACGAAGACACCATTAGGGATATGGGAAGAAGTTCCCGTATGAATTGGGAAGTTTTTCATCCCGGTGGACTATGTCATTGTTGATATGGAGGAAGATTCCAACATTCCAATCATTCTAGGAAGACCTTTCTTACACACCGCGGGTGCGGTGATTGATGTAAAACATGGAGAGCTCACTCTAGAAGTGGGAGATGAGAGTATAACTTTTAACCTTGACAAGACTATGAGAGCTCCTCGTTTGCATGAACCGTGTTTCATGATTGATCATTATAGCCGGAAGGATGATAGGAAGAAGTCGGAACTCCAATGGAAGAAGAAAATTGAAGATGCTCCATTCAAAGAGCAAGTGAATTGTGACAAGGAGAGCTTGCAAAGCTCATCAAAGTCAAGCAAAGAAGAAGAGGATGGCCTCATTGGCCAAGACAAGAAATTGGGATAGTTGTCTCCATCAAATCAAAAGATTTTCAATGATCAACTTAATGAAGTTTGTGGTCTTTGGGACGACGAATTCGAAGGGATTTTTAATCCCTACATTGGTAATACCATCGATCAAGACCGACAACAAGGGCCAAGGTGTATTGAAGACCTTTATCACGATAATGAACAAGCTTTTGATTATTTCTTCAAGGTGTTGAGCAACATCAACAACACCTTGGACATGCCCCCTTAACATCTCATCAAGAATGAGAGTTTGGTGGAGTCCTCCCTAAACCACCATTTGTAAATATTTCTAACTCCCTAACTTGCATTTCAATTCTTATATTGCATTTTTGTCATTTTTGGATTTTTATACTTTGATCAAGATAATTGTCATGTTTGAGAGAAGTGAGGGAGGGACTAATGATTTCAATTGATGTGTAGTGCTTTAGCTTAGTGTGGGGATAGCAATTGCCTAGGCTATCCATGCCTTAGTAGTGCCCCCACAATGAAGAACACGAGATATGAAGAAGAATGGAAGAATGACAAGGAATATGCATAGTACACGGATGGAACTGAATCCGGGTACAAAGGGGTAGAATCCGAGCGGATTCAGGAGAATCCGCCCGTCTTCAGACAATCCGGGCATATTGGGCAGAAGACGCCCGTCCCTCTGAGCTGAACTTTTGAAATATTTTTGACTGTAAGCAAATCCGGGCGTCCTGCATCCAAATCCGCCCGTCTTCAAAAATCCGCACGTCCTGAAAGAAAGATGCCCGTCTTTTTGGCTGAGGAAAACAAGAAAAATCCCTGTAAAGGAATCCGCCCGTCTTCTGCCAAAGACGTCCGTCCCGTGTTTGCAAATCCGAGCGTCTTCACTGAAAGACGCCCGTCTTTAGGCGAGTTTTTCCCAACCCAGAACAGGCCAAATCTGGGCGTCCCGAGCAAAAACCGTCCGTCTTGCCCCTGCATTTCAAATTTTTCGGGTTTTATAAACCCCCTTCACACATTCATTTCTTCATTCCTTCATTCATAACACTACTCATAAACCTCAAAACCCTCATCCTCTCCATCACAAACACAAGATTCCTCAACAACATTCACCAAAATCAAATCAAAACATCCTTTTAACAACAAATCAATCACTCCTTTTTCAATAAAAATCAAAACCAAGCACAAAATCTTCAACCTTTGAGTCGATTTTTGAATTCATAAAGGCAAAGCCTTTCACCTTTAAATCGATTTGGGTGCACTAGAAATTGAAGATTTTTCACTCTTTTCTTGGTTTAATCATCAATGGCAAGGACTAAGGGAGCAACAAAAGCAACAAAAGCAAAGGCACCAAAGGCAAAGGCACTTTCATCAAGGCAAAAGAGTCTTCAAGCAAAGAAAGCATTGGCTATGGTGGTAGAAAACCCAAACTTGGAAGTGCAACAACAACAACCTCCCATGGGAGCAACAACATCTACTACTCCGGAAATTGATCAACTTTCGAACTATCCGGAGGTAATTTTCATTTCCAAAACCCATAGGGACACTTTTGCCAAGTTTGCTAGGAAATCATTTCTATCCACCAAGTTTATTTGTGAAGATACCTTAGATAAGTTGGGTGTCCTTGAGCAAACTAGAGCCTTCTTTAAAGCCATGGGGTTGGAGAAATTGTTGGAATCAAAAGAATTGACATACCCCTCCCTTACCTTAGAATTTTTGAGTTCTTTAAAAGTTAACAAGGTTGAGACTATGGAGACCATCGAGTTCCGTCTAGCTAATGTTAGTAGGTGCATCTCCTTTGAGGAAATGGGTAAAGCTTTGGGTCTTAGTGATTCACCGAGTTATTTTAAGAATGTTGGCAAATATGACCTCGACCCTCTTTGGGAGGCGATTTCCGGAAGGAAATTTGAGGACTTTCATGCTAGTCGTGCTCTTTTAGTCCACCATCCGGGCATAAGAGTATAGCACAAGGTCATAGGGAACACCATCATTGTAAGAAAAGACACCAACCATTTCACCAAACTCGATTTTGTTCTTCTTGAGTTGGCTTTGAACATTGGAAGGGAACACAACAAGCCTTTCAACTCTCTAAGGCTTTTGGTGGATAGATGGCTAAGCATTGATTGTGGGAAGAAAGGCACTACCGTTATTGTGAATGGAGGCGTAGTCACTATCCTAGCTAAATACTTTGATCCAAACTTCAATAAGGATAACAAGTATGAGGCGAAAGAGGGTGGTCATCTCATTGATATTAATACTATGATACACAAGTACAAGTGGGTTACCCATAACCCTCTTGACACCAAGTATGGATGGCTCACTAGTGAGGCTAAATCTTTCACTTTGCCTTCGAAGATTTGTCGTTTAAGCGTCCACCGGACCAACTATCTACTTCCCCTTTCAAAAGAGGCCGAGTACATTATCGGACAACAAAAGGGTGAACTTGAAATACCCTCCTCTTCAATTGTCACACCACCCTACCCTTTCGAGTACCAAGAGTTCTAGCCCGATGGCGTTGAAGCAAGAAATGATTATTTGACTCTTCTCATGCAAGAAATGCACAAGCAAGCTTTCGAAGACCGGAAAAATGCTTAATTAGCTCAATATCCACCCCTCCTATACTTAGCTAGGCAAGGACTACTTGATCCTTCATGTCCTTTGCCTAGTTGGGCGGATAGAGAAGTCTTCTTTCCGAGTGCATCTAGGGTTGTTCCGGGTGATAATGAGGTTATCGGTAATGAAGAGGTTGATGATAACATTGATGAGGAAGCTAGTGAAGAAGGAGAAGAGGATGATGAGCAAAGTGAAGAAGAAGGTGAAGAAGAAAGTGAAGAAGGAAGTGGCAATGAGACCACTTATAATGAGGAAGGTGATGATAGTGATGATATAATGGAAGATTAGCAAGCTTTGGAGGCTCCTACCCTCTCGAGGTTTGTTCTACTTCTTTCTTTGTTTTAATTATTTTTCTTGATCATTGTTGGAGTAGTCCTAGCACCATAGAGGACTCACACCTCGGCCCTATTGAGGTGTTCTCATTCTATTGTTCCCACTTTCAAAATCCAAAATGACAAAATTAGTTTCATGCATTGCATAGTGTGTGCATGAACTACACCCATCCTTAGGACATTAGCAATAGTGTCTAACTCGGTTTGGGGAATCCAATGCATACACAACGGTAGGTAATCTAAATTATCCTCTCCGTCATAAACAAAAAACCTTGCATCATGTAGTGTAGATTAGTGTAGATTGCATTTAGTGTAGAAATCATGCATCATGTTTGCATAATTTCCCATCATTTTGGCCATTGAGGACAATGCCCATATTAGTGTGGGGATGGGGAATTCTAACTTAACTTTTATTCAAAAATCCAAAAAAATTGAATCGAAAATCCATAAAAATTTGAAAATTGAAAAGCCAAAAACATGTTTATTTCCTTTGTAGTGTAGTCTTGTATATATTATTGTATATATTGTGTTTGTTCTATACTTGTTCACATTGATTAACTACGCCACATCCGAGATATGAGGATATTGAAGACCGCATGGTATGATCTTTCCAATCTCCTTTTTCCTCTTTATGTTAATGACTATGTGGCTTTATTTTGATTGATGCGGTATAACAATGTGAACTTAGGACTTGCATTTAGTTTATATGTCATATTAGTTGGTAGAATCACTTGCATTAAGATGTATATAATAGTTGCATCATGGCATATAGTTGCATTTAGATAAAAAGTTTTGAAAAATGCCTAATTGGGAACTTTGACAAGAGCAACTAAGACATTACAAATACTTTTTCAACTTAAGACTTCGCCTACTAGAATGGTTGTAAAACACCCTAGATTGTGTCATACTAGTGTCTTTTGACCCATGACCCAAAGCCTAGTCAAGGGTTTGCATGTGAGTCACATATCCAACCCCGTGATGCGATGTGGACTTGGTTAACTTGTCTAGGTGACCTTGATTGACCTAGTGGTAAGGCAACCCAAAAAATACTTTCTATCAATAAGTTTGAAGTGCTCATTTCGAAAATTTTGTTATGTGGAAGTAATTTAATGCCAAGGAAACATCAATTGTTATGAAATGTTGAAATGTTGAGAAATTTAGTTGTTTTGATGGAGGCGTACCACTTCGATGTGCTTTGGAGAGGGATCCATTGAATTGGGCCCCCACACGGTTGTGAATTCAACCGCCCAGAGACAGAGTGACTATCACCCCGAAAAGCTATTGTCTAGAGGTTAACCGGTTGCCTAATAAGCGATTGGCGAAAGCAAAGGACACTAGCCCGGAAGGGACAAACCCCATCATAAATTTTTGAAATGTGAAAGTTAAACGAGGTCAATTTTTGAATACTAGTCATATCCACCCCTTTTTTATAACGATTTGAGCATTTCATTCCCAAAAGCCTTTTTGTCAAGCCACTTTGTCGAGCTTGGGACGATCCATGACCTTTACTATTGTAGAGAATTCGAGACTTGTCATGTCATTTGCTACTAGCATCATAGGGATCATCATTCCACCACCATCCGATCGCCCTTGACGAAAGCATTTGGAAATTGAGGACGAAAGTAGTCTAGTTTAACACAATTTGGAGGTGATTTAGTGCCATCCTCTTAGCCTTAGTGATTTGTTGAACTAGTATTTGTGAAGGATTATATGCTCTTAAATTTGTTCCTCTTTAGTGCCTCCGCCACTCGATGAGGAAGTGGCTATTCCTTTTGTATATGCATCCATTATTTGATTTTGTGTGATTAATGTTTGGATGTGTCGCCATTTTAGCAAGACCCACCTTGCCTTGCAAGAAGGCATCCTACCTCATGGTTGTCTTGTTGTGAGTTGAAGGGGCGGAGTTAGACCCGCTAATTGTCTCATATCGGCTATGTTATTAGGTTAGGTTAAATAATGCTACTAGTCTTTGTCACCTCTTTACTCGGGACGAGCAAAGGCTCGGTTTGGGGATATTTGATGTGACCATAATTAGCGTATGTTTAGCCCCCGAATTAGCCTTGTTCCCATGCTTTTTAGTGCATATTTGGGTCATTTATTGTCTTTAGTTATTTGTTTTGCATTTTCTTTGAGATTTTGATCCCTTGGTAGGAAAAGAGTAAGAATCTTGCATTTTCATGGCAAAACGAGACTAAATTGATTGAATTCAATGACCAAGCATCAAGGAGAGACAAGATTAGAAGGCCTTTGTACATATTATAGTAGTTGGGCAATGACGAGAAAGGATCCTTGCATCCCCGAGGAAATCCCCAAGGATTTTATGAAGAAAAGGGAAGAAAAGAAGAAGAAACAATGCTGAGCTACAATCCGAGCGGATTGCCCACAATCCGCCCGTCCTCCACAAGCACGATCCGTGCGCCTTCCTTCAAAGACTCTCGGGTAGCAAGCCCAGAAGACGCCCGGATTGCCCTGAAGACGCCCGTCTTCCCCTGCTACAATCCGCCCGTCCCGACACCAATACGCCCGGATTCCAGTACAGCGAGATTTCGTTTCTTCAAGCCTTCGTGAAAGAAGCCCTTCCTTCGAAAAATACCGGCGTCTCCCCGCTCAATCTAAAAAGTGTAATTACTAGTTTAGCCCTTAGTTAACCCTAATGCATCCACCTAATTTCCACTATAAATACCCCATTAGTCTAATTAGAAGAGGACGTTCTTCTTATCAATTCTTTGGGTAGTTAATATCAATCAAATCTCTCTTTAGTTTTGTAATCAACAATTAATCAAGTTTTAATACAAGTTTTACTTCCTTAATCTCTCTTTTGTTCATCCTTTATTTTGGGTAATTGAAGATTATTTGGGTTATTATTGAGAGATTGACAACCTCTCAATCAAGCATCAAGTACTTCTTTTATCTTTGCTTTATTATTGGAATCATTAGTAGGTATAATCCTCTTAATCCCTTTTTAATTATTGTTAATTACCTTCATTTATTCATCATGTTTCATTTTGTTGGTATGATTGACAACCTTGCTAGCATGATCAACATGATAATGAGTGAGTAGTCACCTAGCTAGGGTTAATGGGTAATTAGGGGAAACCAACATGGGGAATGATTCATGCTTAAATTAATATGCTTTCATGGTTTATTTGCTTGCTTGTTTTGATCTCAACTCATGCACATGTTATGTTTGATGAAATGCGAGCCTATGAATCCTTGCATTTTTTACCCATCACCTATCTTTTCAATGAGACTTGTAAGACATAAACCAACTCGAGTCTCATTAGACTATGCATGTTGTTGAGTAGGGAAGACTAAGTCGACTTGTAGGTGTTGTACAATCTAATCGATTCGGCTCCGGGACCCAAACTTTCCTAGGATTGTAGGATATAACCCAACTCAATCCATCACAACAATAATTGCTTGCTTATAATTTGAGAACATGTTTGTATGATCAATTCCCATGATTCCCCTATGACCCCATGACACCCTAGTGCTTTTTATCAATTGTTTACAACCCTTTTAATTCATCTTGCTTGTTTACTTTCATTGCTATTTAGTTTACTGACCTTCTACATCAACCCAAATTGTGACACCCCTAAGACACCACTAGTTTCAATAGAAATCTCATCTCAATTTTCGTCCCTTGGGATCCGACCTTTACTTGCCTCTTTACTAATTGAAGAGTTGTTTGTGAAGCTATAAATTGTGATTTGATTGGACGTGACCCGACGACATCATCGCATTCCACATCAGTACGAGCCTCTCCACAGACTTCGGGTTTGATTGTTCGGTATGGCAACCCACCCTTTAAAACCAAAACCCTTTTAAATGCACTCAGCATCCCGTTATAATGCTTGTATAATGTTTGTATCATATGTGATCACCATTTTCTAAACAAAACCATGACGAAATTTTGTAAAATCAAAAATCTTTTTCAAAATATTAACATTTTCAAAATAGCGCAAAACAAAGCCGAAACTCTGTCCAAATGTCAAGTCAAACTTCGGGCTTCAAACCCATTTCAAAACCCGTGTAAAAAAAGTCCAAAAAAAAACAAAAAAAAAAAGTCAGAAAAGAGAAAAAAAAAACAAAACAAAAACGTTTTAATCAAAATATTTTCGAATCGTGTAAATGTAAATATGTAATTTCAATTGGGCTAAGTTAGAGTCAAAGTTCAAAGCGACTATGTCCTAGTCGGAACTCTGTCAAGTCATAAACCCGTCTCTCTTTACATTTTGGGTCTTTTCAAATTTCAAGTCAAGTCCTAAGGCGTCACGCCGTCATTTTGGACTCCCTACCCCAACTGAATTAGGAGTTAAACATTTCCACACCTAGTCTCACACACTTGAGGCTAACACATCGAGTCATTCCCATATCCGTTTCTCAAATTCTCCTAGTACACGTTTGGGACACACATACCCGAACCTCGAATCAAGTCTGTCTTAAACCCACGAATTAGAATTAACACGTGTCGCCAATCCTGTCAATCAAGTCAACCACATAAATGTCACTCTGTCAAAATCAACACTCGAGTCTAAAGGTCAAAACACCATGAGTCTAAACACGGGAGGTCAATCACGACATTTCCTGGATTCACAAATCAAGAGTCTAGTCATCGCGTCTCGTTGCATGTCCTTTCACAACAAGAAAAACTAAAACAGGCGACCGAAATTTGGCGACTGATAATGGTAGTCGCCAAATTGGCGACTGATTTACAATTTGGCGACTGAAATCAGTCGCTAATTTGGCGACTAAATTTTTTTAAAAGGGAATCTAATTTGGCGACTGATATGTCAGATTTGGCGACGGATTTTTATGTAGTCGCCAATTTGGCGACTGAAAATCAGTCGCCAAATCAAAATTCAGTCGCCAATTTTTTTTATAC
Organism: Silene latifolia; assembly: GCF_048544455.1. Taxonomy (NCBI): domain Eukaryota; kingdom Viridiplantae; phylum Streptophyta; class Magnoliopsida; order Caryophyllales; family Caryophyllaceae; genus Silene; species Silene latifolia. The sequence continues at coordinate 147,695,458 of NC_133534.1, read as the reverse complement.
AAACCAGACCCCCCTCTCTCCTACTTTACTCTTTCGAAACCAAAAAAAAAAAGGCGATTGTTCCTACGACGACGACAAACGGCGACGAGACTACACTACCACCACCACTTCCACCGCCATTTCCACCGCCACTTCCACCCTCTTTAATTAGGTTAGTTTTTTTTTGTTTAATTTCAGTTTAATTAGTTTAATTTGTTAGATTAATTTGTAGTTAGTTTGATTAATTTGTGGTTAGTTTGTTAGATTTATTTGTAGTTAGTATGTTAGATTAATTTGTAGTTAGATTTAGTTTAATTTATGTTTGAATTAAAAGGGAATGATTATGAGGTTTGTCTTTAGGTTTAGGGTTATGGGGGGGGGGGGGGGGGGGTTGGTCGGGGAGGGGTGTGGTGTCTTTTGTGGGTGGGTGGGTCGTGGGGTGGCCTTGGGTGGGTCGTGGGTGGTGTATGGTGTTTGGTAGCTAAGTGAACCCGTCTCATTATCATTAGTATTAAGCTAAGTGGAACCGTCTTAATTAATATTATTATTATTATTACTAAGTTAAGTGAAATCGTCGTATTATTATTAATATTAAGCTAAGTGAAACCGTATTTTGCATTAATGGAATTAGCTAAGTGGAACCGTCTTTTGGATTAAGAGAAATTAGCTATTAGCTAAGTGGAACCTTCTTTAGGACTTGATTTTGATAAATTTAGTTTGATAATTCATGTTATTGATGAATTGAGGTTGAATAACCTTGTTTTTTTTTGTTTTTCTTTTCTCTTTTCAGGGTTGTCACCGACCGCTAGGCACCACCGCACGCGTAGTAGTTGTTGCTTCTTGTTTTCTTTTCATTTTTGCTTTTACTTGATTAGGTAACCTCCTCTTACCAGTTACCTTTTAAATTTACTAATTTTAGTTCAAATTATGCTACGGACTTTAGGATAGAAACCTTATTATGTGGTTGAATTGTGCTATTGATTGACTTAATTAATTTAGTACTTGATTGTGTTGTTGTTTGATTTGATGTTGACTTAGTACCCGTTCAAGAATTACTCATTAGGAGTAATTCTTGAATAGTCCTCATTTTGGGACTGTCTTTGTACGTTTCAAGTCATTTAGGTAGTAAACACGTACTTGTGATTTATTAATGAGGAATGAGTTTGGTGGCGATCCCTTTAATGTTCTGCGAATACATGTATATGTGGAGTAATTAGTTATTCTACATAGATGTGTATTTGGAGAACTGAAGGGAATTGCTGCAGAATTTTTTCCTCATTAATAAATTACAAGTGTGTTTGCTAGTGAATTGAAACGTACATTGACGGGTTTAGGTTGGAGTGATAAGGACCCCATTCGAAGATGGATTACTTATTGACAATATTTATATATTGTTTTCATATGTTTATTGTATAATGTGGAGTATAATGTTTAAATTTTGTATGTAATATTATTGTTATTTTTTAAAAATGTTTAAATTATTGTGGGGTCTTCTTTAGATTAAAATGAAGATATTGGAATGTTCATGGATGTATGAAGGAAGATTAGACCATTCCAATAAGAAAAGACGTCCTACCGCTAGATTTATAAAGGGTGTTAGCGAGTTTATTGAATTTGCTAAACAACAAGATGAATATGACTTGGTAGACAAAAAACTTAGGTGTCCTTGTACCAAATGCAAAAACCTGAAATACCAGCTTGACATTGTAGTAGAAGAACATCTCATTATAAACGGGTTTAAGCCAAATTATTACAATTGTATTTCACATGGAGAAGCATATTCTCCAATTCATGAACAAGCTCACACCCAACAAATACAAAATGATGAGAACCCATATAGAGAGATGGTTGTTGATGCTATGGATTCCACTATTTTTAATAGTGATGACCATACAACCATTTCTGAAGAACAACCGCCACACCCATAAGCAAAAGCCTTTCTTGACATGTTAAAAGCCTCAGAAAAACCCTTGTATGAAGGAAGCAGAATGACATTGTTACAAGCCGCTTCTAGGCTAGTTACCTTGAAATGTGAGTTTAATATGCCATTTTTTGCTGTTGATGGCATTGCCTCGTTCCTTGAGGAATCTTTCCCCGATGATAATATCATGACCCAAAGTTTCTATACTACCAAAAAAGTAGTTAAAGGTCTTCAGTTACCGCATGAAAAGATTGATGCATGTCCTGAAGGATGTATGCTATTTTGGAAAGATGATGCTTTGCTTGACAAATGTAAAGATTGTGGGGCGGATAGATATGAGACAAGTGAAGGAGATACAGTTTTGGTGTTGAAAAAAGGCAACGGTAATAAGAGGGCCAAAAAGGGTAAGAAACCAATAGCATGTAACCAATTGTTTTACTTTCCTCTCGCACCAAGACTTCAAAGGATCTATGCCACCAAAAACATTGCCGAACAAATGAGATGGCACAAAGAAAACCCACGTGCTCCGGGGAAGATGAGTCATCTTAGTGATGGGGAAGAATGGAAACGATTTGATCAGATGTATCCTGATTTTGCCAAGGAACCCCGCAATGTACGACTTGGCTTGTGTACAGATGGATTTGATCCTTTCGGTAATTTTGGGAGGAAGAATTTTTGTTGGCCCATTATGGTCACACCATACAACTTACCACCTTGGTTATGTATGAAAAGACCATTTATCTTCTTGTCACTTATTGATCCCGGACCAAAAAGCCCGAAATGTAATTTGGATGTTTATTTACAACCATTGGTGGAGGAGTTGAAATATTTGTGGGAAGTTGGGGTGGAAACTTATGATGTGTCTAAAAAACAAAATTTCCAACTTAAAGCTTCCCTTTTGTGGACAATAAATGATTTTCCCGCCTATGGTATGCTATCTGGGTGGTCTACACAAGGACAAAAAGCATGTCCTTGTTGCATGGAGGAAAGTAAAGCATTTTGGCTTCCCAATAGCAAGAAAATAAGCTGGTTTGATTGTCATAGATGCTTCTTACGAGAGGGAAATCCACATAGGAGGAACAAGAAAGCTTTCACAAAAGGTAAAGAGGTGCTTGATGCCCCTCCGAAACGAGTGCCTGGGGATGAGATATGGAAGACAGTATGTGATTTACCATCCCCTATTGATGGTACCGAAGAAGAATTTAAAGAATTGAAAAAGCAGAAAAACGGTTGGTTTAAAAGAAGCATTCTTTGGGACCTTCCTTATTGGAAGACAATGTTGATAAGACATAATTTGGATGTAATGCACATAGAAAAGAATTTCTTTGAGCAACTAATTAACATGATCATGGATGTAGAAGGTGAAAGATGTGATAGCATTGCTTCTAGAAAAGATTTGCAGAAATTTTGTCATCGTCCCAAATCACACATTGGCGGCGACGGGTATAAGCCAACATCCATTTTCACTCTCGACAAAGCTAAGAGAAAGGTATTGTGTGAGTGGTTACAAAATTTGAAGTTTCCTGATGGGTATGCATCAGATTTTAGTCGATGTGTTGATCTTAAGAAGCTGAAGTTGCAAGGCTTGAAAAGTCATGATTGTCATGTATTCATGGAGCGATTATTACCCGTTGCTTTAAAACACCTCGTGCCGACAAACGTTTGGAATACAGTTGTTGAGATTAGTCAATTCTTCCGAGATTTATGTGCCTCTTCAATATGTGTTGATGACATGATTCGTCTGGAAGAGCAAATACCACAGATATTGTGTAAGCTTGAAATGATCTTTCCTCTGCATTTTTTAACTCCATGGAGCATCTACCGGTTCATTTGCCATATGAAGCCAAAGTTGGGGGACCCGTCCAATATAGGTGGATGTATCCATTTGAAAGGTAATTAAGATAATCTAGTTACTTTTAAATTAAAATTAATAATAATAACTAATCTATTTATTATATGTTAACTTTATTATTAATAAAACTCATCATTAACTTTTATAGGTTTCTTAATCATTTGAAGAAAAAAAATTGGTAATAAAGCTAGGGTGGAAGGTTCTATATGCAATGCTTATTTAATGGAAGAGATTGCAAACTTTTGTTCTCGTTACTTTGAAAAACATATAGAAACCAAAGCAAAAAACTTGAATGTTGAGAAACCGGATGAAATAGACGGAAGTTTACCCGAATTTTTTTAAACTCAAGATGATGAAGGGTGTTCATCAAAGGGGCAAACAAGATATTTGGATGATAAGGAGTATAATCGTGCCCACCTTTACGTGCTATCTAATTGTGACCTCTTGGAGTCATACGAAACACAGTTTGTTAATGATTTCATTCAGAGGAATCCTAATATAAGTAAGGATGATGTTTGGGACAAACATGAGGACCAATTTCCAACATGATTTCAGAAACATGTAATTGAGTTGAATATTCAAGATGATTTGATAAGAAGTTTGGCTTTTGGTCCTTCAAAAATGGTAAGAACGTGGAATCGATACTCGGTTAATGGGTTTAATTTTCAAACATTCAACCACGGTAAAGGTAAGGCTAGGTACAATTGGGGGGTTACTATTTCTTCTCTTGATGACAACGAATACTATGGTATAGTTGAAGATATCTTTGAAATTAGTTATAATGGACGTGACCGAGCTTATAAAACTGTCTTATTCAAGGTTGACTGGAAGGATAATTCTGTGGCTGGAATGAGAGTACATGAACAATACAAGCTTGTATAAGTGAATCGTACTAGAACATACTCTAAGTATGATCCATTTATACTTGCACATCAGGCTCATCAAGTGTATTTTGCTACTTATCCAAGCACAACAAATGATAGAAATCAAAATGCGTGGTGTGCAATCTTTAAGACAAAGGCACGGTCACAAGTTGATACAACTTTTTTCCATGAAGAAAACGTTTCAAATGAAACACTTTTGTCTCCACCCGATGAAATCAACTATGAGCATGAGAATAAAGATGGTGAAGACATGGAAGAGGAAGAATATTATGATGTGGAAGAGAGACTGCCGGGGGAGGATGAGGCGGAGGAGGAGGAGAGAAGGGAAGAAGAGGAGGAGAGGAGGGGGGAAAAGGAGGTGAGGAGGAGAAGGGAGGAGGAGAAAAGGAGGAGAAAGGACGAGGGGTGTGGAGATGAAGATGATTATGATGATGATGATGATGACGATGATGAGGATGAGGATGAGGATGAGGAGGAGGACGACGACGATGATGAGTATGATTAAATTGGTATAATTTTGTATTCCTCAAGAGTAAATAATTAAAATTTAGAAGTCCGTATAATTTTCATTTATCATTATTTGTGTTAATTTTTATTTGTATTACTACAGATGGCTGGAGCAGGTCGAGGTAGGAAGCGTGGAGGCTTCTTAGGTTCAGGTTCTGGACAGAGTACGCGTGCGGAGGAGGAGGAGTTTGTGCGCGAGGATCCGATGCAGACAGACGGTGACGGTGACGGTGAGGAGACTGACGCTACCGACGAGCCAGTACTGGTGCTGATACGGTACACTTCGGATCATCGGATGATTCTTGAGCCGGAGGGATTATGGTAAGTCTTATTCTTTATTAGTCTACTATTATTATTATTATTTTTTTTGTAAAATAATAATTGTTTCTAATTTTACATGTTCAAAATAAATGCAGGTTTATGGATGATTGCGTGATACGAGGTGTCACGAAAAGCACGAAGACTAATTTCGTGGGTCCAATTCCTACATCATGGACACAAGCTTCTAATGCACAAAAAGAGGCGTGGTTCAATAACTTTCGGGTATATATTTTCCGTAGTTCTTTGTTTTAGAAACCAAATAATTAATTTTGATAATTTTATTAAGAACCAAGGTTAGACTTTTATTTTATACTGATATGAAATTTTGTCGCCTTTTTTTTGTAGCTATCATTTGCTTGGTCACCGTCTCAAGAACAGAATGTCCGTAACAGGTACAATGACGTCGGTACTCGACGATATCGGGACGTGATCTGGAAGACGATCAGGCGCCCGAAGGAGCCAGAGAACATGAAAGGTATTTAATTAACTTGTTGTGTTATTTGTATTAATTAGCATATACTCTCTTATATTATAAATAATATCAGTAACTTATTAGTTATGATTTCATATGTGTAATTGTAGGTGAGAAGTATGAAGGCTTAATAAAGCATACCAAAAGTGAAGCTTTTCAGAAGAAGTCTAAGCAAGCATCCCTCAACAAAAAAGGAGGAAAGGAAGATGTCGTGAACGAGCCTACTCATTACGGGGGATCACGATCGTTCTGGGATCGTGTATTGGGCGTAAGTTTGTCTATTATTTCACACTTTTTTTCGTTTTCAATGCAACATGTTTATTTTATGTTAGATTTTTTGTTAATTTTCTAACATGTATGTTTTTTTTTTTCATTTCAGAAAGGAAAGAATAAGTCAAAGCCGATTGCGATGGTACCGGAACTGTTTCTGGACACGCATTCCAGGGTTGACCACAAAGGGGTTAGAAGTTGGACTAAGCCAAAAGACAAGCAATTATATGTAAGTTTTCCCTAACACTTAATTTTTGTTAATTTATTCTCTTTTAAAATGTCGTATATATGGTGGTTACCATATTAACTTACAACCATTTGTTTAATATTGTAGTAAGCATTTGAACAAGAAAAAGCCGCCAATCCAGAAAAACCGGATAATGACATATGGTATGAGTTGGTGAATGGCTTCAAGAAAGGGCACGTTTATGGTACCGGAAGTTCAACACCGGCTTTCTATGAGAAAACGCGTAGGAGATCGACTTCAACAATTCCCAGCACCACGTATCAACCGGGAATTATTAGTCAACTTCAAGCTCAAGTAAGAGAGCGTGATGAACGTGAAGCCAAACGTGATGAAGAATTCCGCCAAATGAAGGAAAGAATGGCAATGTTTGAGAATTGGTGGCAAGGTTGTAACCCCGGACCTAGACCCAACTACGATCCAAATGATCCGCATGGTCCACAAGGGGGGAGTGGAGCCGGTGTTGGCTTCCAAGTAAGATTATTTTAGCATGTAAGCTTGTAAAACTTGAACTTTGGACTTGAACTTTAGAATAGCTTAGCTTGTAAAACTTTCATTTTCAATATATGAAATGAAGTTTGAGAAAATGGGTGGTGTTGGGTTGAAATGTATGGTGTTGTGTGTGTTGAAATTTGGGATATATGGCGTTGTGGAACATCGGTTTGTATGCAAGTTGTAAATATTTGGCTAGCAATGAAAACCAAAAAAAACCACCAAAACATACAGTGGCTTTGGCGACTGAAAAAGGGATTTGGCGATTGAAATTCAGTCGCCAAATTTGGCGACTGATTTAGGGTAGTCGCCAAAATGGCGACTGAATTTCAGTAGCCAAATCCCTTTTTCAGTCGCCACATTTGCTCAGTGATATTGGCTACGTCACCCAAATTTGGCGACTAAAAACAAATTTAGCGACTGAAATTCAGTCGCCAATTTGGCGACTACCTCAAACCAGTCGCCAATTTGGTGACTACCATTTCAGTCGCTATTTTTGTCATTTGGCGACTGATTTTTCAGTCGCCAAATTTGGCGACCGACATTAGTCGCCAAAATTAGAAAAGGCGACTAAAGTCTGCGACTGACGTTTGGCGACTGAAATCAGTCGCTCTGTCGAAAAATTTTATTTGAAACTTTTGAAAGAATTTTAATTCTTACGATAAGTAACCTTTTAAATGTTTTGGTTATCGATTCCAAAATCCAGTTTTATTTTTATAACCTTTCATTTCTATTTTCAAGTTTCGAGGACGAAACTTTTTAAAAGATGGGGTGATTGTAACACCCGCGAATTTCCCACTTTGACATTTAAAATTTATTAAACCGTTTGATTACTTTATTTTATATTTTTGAATTATTCAATTTAATTAATTTTATGTCAAACACGATTTTCATAAAAGTAATATATAAAAGCTCATTTATATAAAAATACGTATTATTAAATTATATTTTTGAGGCATAATTTATATAAGAATTTATGTATACATATATTTAGTCGGACAGTAGTAATAATAATTCCCGTCTTAACTTCCGTCTAGCTATAAACCGTCACATTTCCACTTGTGAGACTAATCTTTTCTCGACCTATCCTATATTGACAACACACTCACCTACCCTCTTACACCCTACCTCTAAATATCTCTTTTATATATATTTATATATATATATATATATATATATATATATATATATATATATATATATATATATATATATATATATATATATATATATATATATATATATATTATATAATTCTTCTATTATTATTATATATTATTATTATTATTATTATTATTATTAATATTAATCTTTTGTTGTGGTTCTAATGAAACCGTGACCCACCCCCCTTATTCCTTACTCCTTCCTTCGTCCTTTCCTCCTGCAACAACAAAAGCAGCAACAACAACCACAACCAAAGAGAACCGTACCACACCATTTCCGCCATCCTCAACCTCCGTTTTCTCCCTCGTTCCTCAATCAAATTCCCTAATTTTTACACCATTAGCTTCCCCTCCTCATTCTCCTTCTTTGTATGTAAGAAAGACGACACCTTGCCCTCTTTTTCTGTTCGGTCGTCCCTTCATAGCTCGATAATCCTTGCCAAATTCGTGTATGGTGATGCCTAGAAGCAAGCTTGGACGGTCTGGAGTAGCTTTGAGTCAAAATCGAGTTCGTTGAAAGAGTTAAAGGTAACGGTGATAGGTTACTCGACAATGAGTCGATATTTTCACCCTTTCTTACTCGGCTTTTCCTTAATTATCGTAAAGTTTATTTCTTTACTGTATTCCTCATACATGGAGTCGATTTTGTAATGCTTGTGGTTAGTTTACATGTGTATTTTGCTGTTTTCCATAGCTTAATTCCCTTATGTGAAGTTCGACAATGACCATCTCGGAAACTGTTGTGCTCTTCTTTGCAGGTTATGTTGGTCGTATCTGTCCGGGTTTATTGGGTATTATTACTGGTAAATCGGACGCTATTTAGTGATATCATAGTTATGTTTATTCCCGCCTAAATTCTACTCCCTGTTCCGTCTTAAGTTTGAATCGAATGGTCTGTTTTTGGGACGGTGTAGCACCGGTTTTGGGACTCTGTTTTGGGGTTGTGAAAGGGATGTTGAGCTAAGGTTTGGTTGGGCCGTTTTAGGGACTCAACAAGTATGGTTTTGGGTGGTTTGTTGGGTGGTTGTTTGGGTTGTGTTGAGTGGGTATGGGAAGTTAATTTGGGTAAGTGTTTGTGGTTGTGTGTTAACCACGACTGGTGCCTGCCGTGGCCTGCTGTGGCCTAGCAGTGGCCTGCCGTGGCCTGGCAATGGCCTGGCAGCAGCCTAGCAGTAGCTGGTTGTGGCCTGGCAGCAGCCTAGCAGTAGCTGGCAGTGGCCTGGTCGTGGCCTAGGCAGTGGCCTAGCTAGCTATGGGTTAAGGCCGCGTGTGGTTTGTTGTGAGGTCGAGTTTGAGGCTGCCAAAATAGCTTGTGAGTCATGTTTATAAATTGTCAGGCGCTAGTTTGGTTTATGTAAAATATTATTAATTCCCGTCTCGTGTTTTATATAACGTAATCCGATAAATATTGTTCTTTATATATATATATATATATATATATATATATATATATATATATATATATATATATATATATATATATATATATATATATATATATATATATATATATATATATTTCTCACATGATCAAATTGTTGGGCTTCACATGATTATATGTTTGAATTTTACATGAGTATTAAGTTGGGTCTAACATATCTTGTTTGTTGGGCTTAATGTGAATTAATTGTTGGACTCCTTATAATTTGCTTATTGGGCTCATAAATGAGTCACTTGGACTTGGTCACATTTTATCCCGTATATTTCATATAACGTAAATTATTCATTATCACTCATTATATCTTATTTAACCGGCATGTTAAATTATAAAAATGGATTGTTTAGTAATATAACACAAGTATCAGATATTTATTATAAGTACTGGTAAGAGTCCTATTCTAGATAATGTATAGTATTGTTCGGTTGTGAGAGTCTTGATTCTATCGGACACTAGGGGTGAGCCATAGACCCTCTAGTTGCGATATGATGCGTCGGGAGTGATGTTCCCATCCGTACTTATGGTGATGCAGGCCATAAGTATGAATGTCACATTAATCATCCCGTCCTAGAGTCTTGATTCTATCGGACACTATGGGTGAGCCATAGGCCCTCTAGTTGCGATATGATTTGTCGGGAGTGATGTTCCCATCCGTACTTATGGTGATGCAGGCCATAAGTATGAATGTGACATTAATCATCCCGTCCCTGAGTCTCGGTCCTATCGGATACTAGGGGTGAGCCATAGGCCCTCTAGTTGCGATATGATCGTCGGGATTGATGTTCCCATCCGTACTTATGGTGAGATGCAAGCCATAAGTATGAATGTGACATTAAGAATCCCGTCCTAGTGCTTGTTTGTTGTATTTGGCCATGTTTTAAATGTAACCGCTGAGCCAGATACTTGTTTGTTGTGCCTCGGACATGTTTTAAAGGTAACCTCTGAGTCGGGCACTTGTTTGTTCTATTTGGCCATGTTTTAAAGGTAACCGCTGAGCCAAATACTTGTTTGTTGTACCTCGGACATGTTTTAAAGGTAACCTATGAGTCGGGTACTTGTTTGTAGTATTTGGACATGTTTTAAAGGTAACCGCTGAGCCAGATACTTTATATGTTGTGTCTCGGACATGTTTTAAAGGTAACCTCTGAGTCGGACACTTGTTCGTAGTATTTGGAAATGTTTTAAAGGTAACCGCTGAGCCATATACTTTATGTGTTGTGCCTCGGACATGTTTTAAAGGTAACCTCTGAGTCGGGCACTTGTTTGTAGTATTTGGACATGTTTTAAAGGTAACCGCTGAGCCAGATACTTTAGAGTTCGTGCCTTGGACATGTTTTACAGGTAACCGCTGAGCCAAGGTACTTAAGGACTTGTGTCTCGGGCATGCTTTAAAGGTAGCCTCTGAGCCGGATGCTTTGCTTATTATGTGATGTTAATAGTCCCATTTCATGTATTGTATGTTGTTTGGTTTTCAAAGTTGGATGTATCATATGCCTTGTCTATGATTGACTACGCATGTTTTGAATGTTAGTCTCATGTTTGAGTGCTTGCATCAAATAGTTATATTCATGATGTTCTAATATGTTCTTGTTTATCTGTGTTTCGACATTTTGTGGCTGGGAGAACCTTGAGTTACTCCCCACTGACTGTGGCGTTCATGTTTACATGAATGACAGGTTGTGAAGATGCTTACGTGGGGAAGACGTGTGGGCTAGCGAGAACTAAACCCTCACTACTACAGATACAGGCTATAACAACGGGTAAAAACCGTTGTAAAAACAAAAGGCGGACGTTGTTAAAGCGGCCGTTGTAGAAGGTATTTACAACGGTTTGGTTATTTAATGAAACCGTTGTCTAAAGTATTAACCACGGTTAAAAGCCATTGTTGTTTGGTGTTCTCCGTTGTGGAAAGTGTTTCAAAAATTTGGAGGGAATAATATAACAACGGTTGTCGTATGTATAACCGTTGTTGTAACTTTCCCTCCAAAATTGTGAAGTCTTTTGACAACGGGTTTATGATACATACCCGTTGTTGAAATTGTTAGTAACAACGGTTCTTAGTTGAAGCAAACCGTTGTTGTAACTTTACCTTCAAAATGTGAAGACTTTTAACAACGGTTCTTCGTTTAAAACATGTTGTTGAATATTATGTGCGGGTATTTGTGAAAGTCATTCACAACGGTGTTTTTTTTTAACCGTTGTGAAAGGTCTTCACAACGGTTTTTTTTTGTAACCGTTTTTATTACGAACTCCTAATGTTTTGAAAAATTAAATTTGTTTCATGCCATTCAAAAACCTGCATATATCGCAAAGACTATATACCAAAGACAAAGATAAATCACATTTGGGTTCATCGAACTCAATAGATTCAATTCAACCACAACGGCGGCATCATATATATATATATCTATATATATATATATATATATATATATATATATATATATATATATATATATATATATATAATTACAAGGAGTTGAATTTACATGAACTAATCATTCCCTAACTTCAACAAAAAATTTACTAATAAGTTGATCTAAACTATGAGTATCATGCATTTCTATATTCTAAGACGTAGTTGCCCCACATGTCTCTTACCTCGTCTATATCTATACTTGAGTACTGCTCAATCTGTTGTGACGGGTTGATTGCATACTGCGGAAAAAACAAAGAGAAGACATTATGGTATATATAGCAGCAAGCAAGACAACATTAGCAACATCATGGTATATATAGCAGCAAGCAAGACAAAATTAGCTCTAATTTAAAAAAAGTAATAAACACATTATTAAATTACTAACCTTTTCTGAAATAATGAGATATCTTCGCCTAATAATCTCCAACATGAACCGACAAGCGTAGTATCCACATTGTATGCTATCTGGCTGGCGAGGGGCCTATTATTACATAAAAAAAAAACAGACGAGAGAAGGCTCACATCAGAATCTTGAACTTTAGGTATTGTATTAGTATTAAACACAGATTTTGCACTTAATGTTATTGTATTTGAGCACGTACCCCTGTTATCGTAATAAAATCAGGGCCAACATCAGAATATTTCGTGGGTTGATCCTGCTCGTTTGCTCTTTTCTTCTCAAAGGCCCTTTTTTTTAAAAATAAAAAAGGAGGCAGAAACTCATTTTTTTAGGGGTAAAAATGAGCTTTTTTTCTATAAATAAAAATTGAAACTTAATGTTATTATAAATAAATCAGTATTATAAACTTACATATTAATCAAGCGCTTAAAAGTCTCGCTTGGTTGATGATGTAAAGAGTCCAACCAGAAAACTTTATTCCTTGTCGGCATGATGGCTGCTAGCACCCAATGAGTCCTACATCAAGAGACATCATCATTATTAACAAGTACATATATTAGTTATGAAAATGCAATTGTAGGGGGAAACGTAATATTAATTTGTTTATTACCCTTTTTCATTATAAGCGCCAAAAATCAGCTTCTTGGTTGTCGCCAATTGCTGAGCAATATAATCTACCCGTTCTTGGAACGTGAAATCCGCAATAAATAAAGATAAAATATAGGGGCACAGGAATCCGTATTGATCAAATGGAATATTCTTCTCGGGGATCACTCTCAATTTCAATATCCTACATTATTACGATATTAATTCCGGTATTTAAAACACTATCTAGTAGTCAGAATATTAGAATATGAAATTATTTATTAAGAAACTTACTTCATCCAAACAAATACGTGTTGGATATCGTCTGGTCTAGGCCAGCCCATACGGCTAGCATATCCCATGATAGATGTGCTTGGCGCTCAACCCCTAGAATATCCTCCTCGAGCGGAATAACTATCAATTGCTCGGTGGCTATGTGATGGCCAGCCTCCTCATGCAGTTTCCTCATCGTCACCGTTCTTACATATCCCATGTAATCCTTCCCTTTATATTGTGTGTCGTTTAAACTCCTAACTTTCAATGATGAGGTAGTAGTACTAGTAGCAGGTAAGACTGGGGACTTAGGCTTATCAGTCTTTTTTGTCCCCTACACAAAATTACCATGCTTTTTATAAATACAGACAAAATATAAATAAAGGGAGCGAGGTTTTTAAAAAAATGGAGAAGCTAAGTTAATTAAATACCTCGTCAAGTTGTTGTCTCGATGAGGTCGTTGGCATGTCTGTGGACTTAGGCTTATCCGCCAAAGCCGGCTTTTTTGTTCCCTACAAAAAAAAATAACATATAAATTTAACATATAAAAACATTCAACAATTAAAAATTTAACATATATATAAAGGTATTTCTTCTAACCCCAACTGCTTTCCGCTTCTGAGGCGGAGACGTCCGAGCCAAGTAGATGTGAGTTTCAGGCCATTGGATGAAACTTCCATGCGCATCTCCCAGAATGGTAATGTCGTCACGAACTGGGACAGGCAGTTGCAAGTTTTCATGGCCTGGTAAGACTGTAGTTATCTCTACTTTGGTATGATTCGGCAAAAGTTTTTCGCCATGAACTACAGTTTCCGCTGCTGCAGATTTGGTGTGCATTTCTACGAGACCCCGGCCAACACGCACATGTGGCTTTTCGGTTCTATTAGGGTCAGCAAGAATAACTGGCCTCTTGTTTACGGCCTGAAGAATATACACATACATTATCATATCTTTGCAAAAACGCTTCAAAGATTCGAAGATTTTGCAAAAACGCTTTGTCTCGGGCCGATTTTTGCACAAACTTCAGCATTCATATAAATTTAACTAATTAAACACTTCATGCATACCTTACTGAAAACAGGGAACGAACTTGAAGGGGATGTATCTTTGTTTTCCATCACCATCTTCTCAAGTTGCATCTCCTTTTCGGACCCATTATTTACCTAATAAAATTAACCAATGGCACCATGTCAGAAGTTATAGCATTAGAGTGGCGGGGAACACACCCCCGATCTTACCCAAAAAAAAAAAAAAAAAAAAAAAAGAAAAATAAGGAAGTATTAGGTACCTGATCGGCTTTAGTTGTTACAACTTCAGAAGCATTATTAGGTACCTGATCTTTCTGAATCTCGTTGACCGATACTTCCTTCTCATGTATTGCCAAGGTAGTAGCGGCCTCTTGACCAATCTGTTGTACCTTATTATTACCCCCTTTAGAAATGACATCCTCCATCATCTTCACTTCTTCTTCGGAAAGCTTACCTCCAGCATTCAGCTTTAGTAGTACGGATGCCATTAATCAAGTCGCTTGCCAAGAATGTAATGTGTCACAATTTTTATCCCAACAATAACATGTGAATTGAACTTAAATGAAAATAATAGAATAAATGTTACCATGTCGGCCTTCTCAGACTTAGTCTTCCTTTTCTTCTTTATCTGGGCAGTTTTCCCATAATATTTCGTTACTCCAACTCGTAACGGACGCCCCTCAAACGACCTGGATGTTCGGGTCGGCCGATCGCTCTAGCAAGAACGTCATTACGACCCTTTGGGAATGAATTTCCCTTCTTCTACCTCTTTCAATACGTTGTCCTATAATATATTAAATAAACTTCAAATTATATTTGTGACTAAAATAATAAAGTTAGTAATGAACTCGTCTTAATAAAATAATGCTTACTATGTTGGCCAAAACTTCCTCATCATATTTGTCACGCGACGACCGGGATCCTTTAGGCGTGTGCCCTTCTTTATAAGTTACATGCCGATCCACCTCTTTCACTACCTTTGCCACCTACACATTAACATGGTAACATTTATACACGTAAATGTGTATCAATGCAAGTCCAAGTGTGATTAAAAAAATAAAGTCTCACAGGGGAATAATGCATGCTACTTACGAGGTTCTCTTCTATCTTTTCAGAATCGCCTCGAGAACCATACCATTTCCCCTTCTTGCATGAAATGTTAGCACGATTTCTTCTGCTAACGGCCTTCAAATGATTATATAAAAGCGCAAGTAGATGAGATAATAAAAAGATTATATAAAGGACTCATTAATTAAAAAAATGATAGGTAAATCGTTAAAAGGCGAGGATATTTAACCTGAAACTTCTCAGTAGTTCTCATCTTTTTGAAAAGATCCCATTGTTTCTGCTTGATGGTGGGACACTTGTTTTCCGGTGGGCTCTTACGCATCTCCCCGTTGCCTTGTCCACATACAACCAATCCCTAGCAACGTCACACCTCCACCGCTGTGGACATCCGCCGCCTTATGCATTAAATACGGATCATGGCTTTCATCGGGTATAATAAAGCCTTCCTTTACACGAGCCAAGTATAACTCCGCCAATTTTGGATTCAAATTTCTAAAATCATCTAAATGGATAGGCACAAACTGTCTTGTGCAAGTACCAATCCAACTGGAGAAAAGACCCGCATTTGGACCAGTAGGGAAACCCATCTCACTCCATGTTATTTTGAACGGTTGTTTAGCGGCTATAGCTGCAAGGACTTTCTGGCACTTCGTAGCACCCCTCTCACCAGGCTTATTATCACCAGGCTTATTATTCTTTTGACTTCTTTTACGTTTTTCACACATGATAATCCTAAAACCCAAATATGAATGATATAGGAAATGAACAACTTAACAACGTACATGCAGAGTATTACCTAAAACCCTAAACCCTAATAGGAATGAAAATTTAAAACAACAAATTGAGCTTCTAAAATCCTAAACCCTAATAAGAGGAGTGAAGTAGATGATGCGGGATGATAAAGATAACAAAGAAGACGAAAAACAAACAGATGCATGAAAAAGAAACAAGATGATCGTCTTAAAACCCTAATGACGAAACACAAAATTAAAGTGAACATACCTGATGATGATGATGATAAAGAGAACGAGCAGGATGATAAGGGAAGGCAGCGGAATCTGGACGTCGGAAATTGGGCGACGGCCGGCAACGAGAATGTAGAAAGCGAGGAAGAGAGAAGAATTAACTCAGGATACCAACGGTTGAACTAATGTTGTGTGTGTTTGTGTATGGCATGCTGTATGGGTTTCTAAATTAGTTTTTTATTAAGACAAACTATTGACAACGGGTGCTCAAGCAGAACCGTTTTTATATGTTAATAACAACGGGTCAATAAAAGTCAACCGTTGTCAAAAGTTTATTACAACGGTTAAAATATACCCGTTGTAATATATTTTCACCAAATTTGCACCAAAATGAAATATGTCAAAAAAAATCATTGACAACGGGTAGAGGTACTACACCCGTTGTTGAAAGTATTAACAACGGGTAATTTAAATATAACCGTTGTTATTGTTGAACCTTTTTTTTTTTAAAATTACTGTAATTCCAATACAGTCCAAACCTGTAACATATCTTTTGCAACATTATTCAAAGCAATTTCAACACCAAAGATCCACATCTAATAATAAGATCAAGAAAATAAGACAACACCAAAGATGCATGCATACTGCATATCTAAGCTACAGGATTTACCATGCCATGCAAATTTGGGAATTTTTATTTAACAATATAATGACAATTATTGATTTACCAATAAATTAAACCATCAAATTATTGGTCTGAAAATGACTCAAAATATTGGTCGTCCATATCACTGTTTCCTGATGAACTATCTCAGGATCGGGGACGTTTCTTGGATGTCATAGTTTCTTCGTTAACCCAAATACCTTCACCATGGTCATCACGCATATAGATGCTTTCAGTGTCCTCATGATCAGTGTCAACATCGTCGAAATAAGATACAGTGGTAGACTGATCCATTCCCTCAAAAACGACATCCTGATCATCATCACCATTATCGTATGGACTACTCCTTCTACTCCTTATAGACAGTACAACAGACCACTTCTTATCCATAGGATCGGTGACATATAACACTTGTTTAGCTTGGGATGCCATTATGAAAGGATCATCCTTATTATTGACAACCTTACCCAGATTGACCAACGTAAATCCCATCTTATCCTTTCGGACACAATGGATGTTGTTATCAACCTTGATTACATCGAAACAAAGGCATTGTGAAATCAATGTAATCTAGTACCAATATTTCTTGAATAACACCATAATAAAGGCATTTTCCCCAAATAGGCTTTTTATCTTTTGAAGTAGCAAAGTGCATTGCCTCAAATTCAGAACTCACACCACTATTTTGCATTGTGCTCACCTCATCTTGCTCGCGGGTGTAAAAAGTATATCCATTAATGGCAAAACTGTTGTAAAAGGTGACCCGGGCATTTGGACCTAAACCAAGACGTAGTAACCTAGGAGAGATGTCATCACCAGTTTGATCAAGACATAATTGTAAGACAATATTCCTAAACCGCTCCGCAAACGTCTTCGTATGCTCGTTCGCAATCCACTTCTCGGTCTTGTTTTGGTGATCGTATTTGAGCTCATCTTTGTGTTGTTGAATATAAGGTTGCACCTCATCTTCGTTGTTTAGCACATACATGTGTGCTAAATGCAACATTTCACGTGTCACAATTTTTTCAACCCGGCCCCTAATACCTTTTCCGGTCATCCAGTCACTATGACGATTCTTAGAAACGCCAATCAACTCCTCAGGGAGAGATGAGCGTAACAATATGAAAGAGCTTCGTCTAAAATAGCGCGTTCAGCAATACAACCTTCCGGACGATACCGATTAGATGTATAGTCCTTGTAGACTTTCATCAATCTTTCGAAAGGATACGGGTATCTCAAGTACACGGGCCCAAGGTACAAAATCTCCCTAACCAAGTGAATGGTCAGATGAATCATGATAGTGAAGAAAGAGGGTGGAAAATACATTTCCAATTGACAAAGAGAGGTTACAACGAGGTCCTGCAATGAATCCGCGTCATCGGGATCGATGACTTTTTCGCATATGGACTGGAAGAAGAGACAGAATCTAGTTATAGCATATCTTACCTTTTCAGGTAAAATGGAACGAATAGCCACAGGTAGTAATTGTTGCATCAAAGTGTGACAATCATGTGACTTTAACCCGGTAAGTTTTAGGTCTTGCATCGACACTAGGCTTTTGATGTTCGACGAATAACCATGTGGCACTTTAATTCCATTCAAGCATGCACATAACTCTTTTTTCTCATTCCGTGAAAGGGTATAAGCTGTTGGCGGTAAAAATGTACGATTACCTCTCTTCTGTGGTGCCAACTCTAGCCTAATACCCATCATTTTCATATCATCCCTAGCTGCGGCGTTATCCTTTGTTTTACCAGGAACATTCGGAAGGGTATTGATAATATTATCACAGACATTTTTCTCAATGTGCATGAAATCGAGGCAATGCGACCTCCAGTCGGCCAATATGGAAGTTTATCAAAAAATATGGATCTTTTCTTATACCCACGAGTAGACAATTTAGAGCCGCTCTTCTTCCCATAATCTATCTCAATATGCTTTACTTTCTGATAAACTTCATGCCCACTCAAAATTCTAGGAGGTTGACGAAGTTCTTGTCTTCCATTGAATGCTTTCTGCATCTTGCGATAACAATGGTCATGAGACAAGAACCTCCTATTTCCCATATACACATACTTACGAGAAGACTTCAAGTATTCAGACTCGATATCCTCCCCACACAATGGACAAGCCTCTTTCCCATGGACTGTGTGCCCAGAAAGGTCGCCATAAGCCGGATAGTCAGTTATTGTACACAATAACATCGCTCTCAAATTGAAAGTTTCGTTCTTATATGCATCAAATACTTCTATCCCACTATCCCACAACAATCGCAAATCATCTAGAAGAGGTTTCAAATATACATCTATATCATTTCCAGGTTGTTTAGGGCCGGAAATTAACGACAATATCAAATACAACGACAACATCTTCAGCTAGCAACTATTTAGATAATGGTAGGATGTGGAGTTGCAGAGGTATGGATAATAGGGGTCGATCAAAATATAGCATGCGTGTTAGGATTGTGCCTCTTTGTTTCAAAAACCAGTAAGACATTATTACTAATATATACTCCCTCTATCCCGGTCATTTGTTGTCCTATTTCATTTTTCGGTGTCTCAGTCAATTATTGTCCTTTCTGTTTTAAGAATGAACTTAATGAGCAATTTGATCATTCACACACAAATTGGTCCACTTGTCATTTACTAATTGGCCCCCTCATCTTTCTTTGGTCTTTGTGCCAAAACTAAAGGACAACAATTGACCAGTACGCGGAGGGAGTACTTGATATAAACTTCTTACACTAAAATATTAAAGCATATATGATATACATATTTACTTCACTTTTTGTTTCTAGTTCTTAATCAGGCGTGCCTCTTTGTTTCAAGTTGTACCTGCAGTTACTAAGCTCCTTGTGGAAGTATTGATGATTTGGCAGGACTCACGAGAGATGAGATGCAGTGGGAGGGTTGGATTAGAATTGAAGAGTGTGTGGACATGTATTTCCAGATTGTTCAACAAAATGTATTTCCGTTGTAGATGGATGTATATTTGATTTTAGTGTGTTATAGAAATATTTCAACTTTGGATGAGTTCCATTTTATGGAGCTTTTTTCTACAAACATTGTACGTTTTATTGTGTATATGTAATATTTATATGAAATTACTCCATTCCTTGCACCCACGTATCAAAGAGCGTCTAAATTATTGTATTCTATACGCTTTTTATGATGCCATTTGGTTAATTTAGACGTTGATAGTGACGAAAGCATTAGTAGCAAAAACTGTTGAGGGACAGAAAAAAGCGTCGAGAAGCTTCCAATTCATGACGCAAAGAAGTGTCGTGCACACTGACACTAAAAAGCGTCGCTACTTGAAAAGATCCTTGACGCAAAAAGGCGTCGACATGGTTGACGCCAAAAAGCGTCAAAAAATCCTGACGGCCCAAAAACCCATGCTTTTTAAAGCGTCGAGAAATAAAATGTCGACGCTTTAAAGCGTCGAAAATTGGCTAAAAAGCGTCGAGAATGTAAGGGATTTGTAGTCGGGCCTAAATTATTAATGTGGGACAAATAAAATACTAAGAAGTAAGAAGTACACCATCTTTTTTCGCACCTAGTTCGACATCCAACCCGATTAATACTATACTATGTTCATACGTTTTTTTTATCATAATTAAAATATGTGCAAATGATAAGAAATCTATACTCTAATGATAGCATTTTTTTATCACGAATCTAATTATATAATTTTCATAATTTTCATAACGATACTTTTGCAAATGAAATGTAAAAGTTTTTATATAAAAATTATAAACATTACTGAATATAATATAGAAAATATATATTATAATAATTAAAACATCCTCCACATTATTTTTTATATAATATTTTGGAGATAATGATACAAACTCTTAACTCTTAAGAACCCTCTAAGACAATACTTGAGAGACTCAGAAGATTTTGGGTTGATATCTGACTTCCAAGGATGTCTTCTATTTATAATCATAGGATCAGCTCACCTTATGTTAATCTTTCGATGTGGGAGAATTCTAATATTTATACATTCAATATAGAACATATAATATATTAAGAAGTACATCATCTTAAATATGTGCAAGTTATATGAAATCTATACTCTAATGATAGCATTTCTTGCCACGAATCTAATTATATTATTTTCATAATTTTTTACCGATATTATTTTGTCAAATGAAATGTAAAAGTTTTTATATAAAAATTAGAAATATCGCTTGACTATAAAATAGGAAATATATTATTATAGTAATTAAAAGATTTACCACTTTATTTTTTACATCAAAAATATTATTTATAAAACTTTCCTAAATTAATTTGTGATGATGTGGATAGCCTAAAATCGCTCGAAAAACTCTCTTTTATATATATAGACTAGATGTAATGCCTGAGCGATGACCGGGCCAATTTGTAATATTCTGTGATTGTGATGTAACAATACGCTAAGGTCCTTTTCGTTTGGACCTAATTTTGCTGAACTGAACTGTAATTATAAGAGCTTAATTTTTCTAAACTAAACTAAATTTATACTCCCTCCCATCCACACCAAAGGTTACATTGACTTTATCACACTTGTCGAGGCGTGTTTTGCAACGTGCTTATCTTTAGTTACACATTATTAAAAATTATAAAAATTTGATATTCTTATAGCATTCATTACGATAAATCAAACAAGATCTCACATGACTATATTTTCTCTTATATATTACAAATACTACCAAATATTCTCTACAGTCATGAATAGTGCCAAAAAGTCAATGTAACCTTTGGTCTGAATGGGAGGGAGTAATAGCTTACCTTTTCAGATGAAGTAAACTTATAAGAGCTTAACATTTAGGATTTGAACTTGTAGGAGCTTAAGTATTCTCAACTGAACTTTTTAAAAATTACTTTTTGTTACTTTCTAGGGTGGTTTTTCTTGTATCTTATACTAACTAAGTAGAATACGATCTTTCATGTTACTCATTAACTATAGTACTATTTCCTTTGTTACATTGAGTTTTTCATGTATCTCGTTTCGAACCGGTCCATTTAATTTTTTTATGTTTCTATTTTTAGTTACTTACAACCTTTCTAAATGTCTATGATACCCTTACTTTACCCCCTCTTGCTTTGGGGTATTAATTTGGCCGTTCTTAATTTTCTAATGTTCATTATTTTAATCCGTAAATTATCAATAAACTATAGGAAATATTATATTTCGTAAAAAAAAAAAAAGAAGTCGTAAATCCATTTATTTTTTTGACCTTTTTTCAAATTTTCAAATGAACATTTAAGCACATCAGAATTAAAGTTCTATGCACATATATATGTATACTACAATGAAACAACATTTCATTTTAAACTTTAGAATTAAACTCATTTAGGATCCATTTTTGTAAATGTAGAATGCTATTATGTAATTAAATTTTTTCATATTTCTAGTGGATCCAAAGACTCATTACTCTTTGGTTATGGATTATAATGGAATAAATCAAAATGGCTCACTAAAGTGGCTGCGCTTCTTTCTTTTGTGAAGTAGCGGTCCTTTGACGTAGTTCTCGACGCAATTTTCATCTTAGGTCGTTCGGAAACAGCCTCTTTGTGTTGCTAACACAAGGATAGGGCTGCGTACATCTGACCCCCTCTTACCCCGCAATTTGCGGGAGCCATTGAGGCATTGGGGTAATGTTGTTGTTGTAATAAATAGTTGGGTGGTGACGGTATAAATTTTTAACGATGAGCTTTATCATTATCGCTTATGTTTTATTACTATTGACTCAAATACCCATAACTTGGAAAAAAAACAATGTTTAGCCTTACAACTTGCTCTCGCATTCGCATGAAACTCTTTTTATTAACTACCGTCGCCAAAGGCTGAAAGCACTGGAATAAATGTGTATATATCTAACACAAATTCTAAAGCTTGGGTACCATAAATTTGGCATGAATATAAAATTGCTTTTGAGGATTTAACAATAATTGCTCATTAGCACTACATTGAACAAACATGAAGATTAGTGGTAAAAATATCAACTTTTAAATCTGCATGACTATCAAATTACAAACATTTACAATATAATCCAGCGTTTCAAATTTCTAATATCATGACTTTGATATAAGATGGAGGGATTCTAAATATGAGTCAATATTAACAAACGCCATATAAAGGCCAGTAACATTAAACCGAGCGATACACTTAAAAAAGAATTTAAACCCATGAACTACAAAAAAAAAAAATCATACGTACTGTCAAAGTATTACCTTCCCTGCACAATAAAAACTACTCCGTAACCCAGCCATATCCTATGTTAGTAAGTACATATAGATTATGAAAAGTAACAAATAAAAAAATAAAAAAATTATAATTATAATAAAAACCCTTAATTTAATATGATTTTTGTAAAAGTAACATAAAAAAATCGTTTGTTAGGGGAACAATTATAGTTGCCATTTATTAAGATGATGAATATAAAGTTACATATTATAGTGAATAGAGTCATGCTTAAAACGGCGTATATTATAGTGAATAGAGTCATGCTTAAAACGGCGTATCTATTTTAACGGTAAACCGGATCAAATACTCTTACATGCTTAATAAGAGGATGTAGTTATTAACTTACCGTCAATATCATTGTTATGACTTATGATGACCTTTATTGTTACCTGAAAAAATAGAAAAAGTAGAACATTAGATGTCATATTATAATTATAAATAAAAGTACATTAGGATGACAAAATTAATGCAATGCAAACAGAACAAAAGTTAAGTTTAATGTTGAATGCATAAATAAACTACTATACGAAAATATCACAATCTAAATTCTAAAGGTATTCCTTTATTTTTTGGAGATGGGTAAGATGAGATGTATTTATAGAATATTTTTAGGGTTGGTTTTTAACTTGAGATGTGATATAATTAAGCTTCTATAATAAAAGATAATGGGTGGTGCTCATTCATGTACGAATTTTACTCAATCATGGACGTACATGACCATAATACCCCTTATATTTTAATGAATTCATTTTCATACCCTTGTTTCACACACACCCTCTCTCTCCTTCATTTACTCTTTTCTTACTCTAACTATCACCATCTAACCACCACCCGCCCGCCACCATCCACCACCCTCACCGTCACCTCCCTGCGTCACCGGCCATCAGTCGATCTCACATATCCGCCTCCCAACGATTATACGGTATATATCAGGTTTATTTCTCTTTACTTGTTTATTCGGTTCGGTTTGATCCGACTCAATTCCAATTACTGATCAATCATTTAATGACTAAATATACGATCTACAACTCATTTAGTTCCTTTTGACATCCTTAATGAAAAAACGTTGTGTTATTGGAAATGGAGTTGTGCATTTGCCTGGTCTTTTTCAAGAAACGATGTCCGGAATCAAATGGAGTATCTTGTGACGGTTGTATAAAGCTATTGCATAGTGCATTCTTACAAGCAGAGAAACAACTGCACGATCCATGTTCTGAAAATTATTTAAAGTTTGATTGAGCAACATATGGTGTAGTGGTGTACCTAAGCAAAATTTTTGGGCAACATAAAAAACAAAACATCGAAGGCGGAAGAATAAAACTACGATTTCGGAGTACATGAAGAGTCCAGTATCTTACAATTACAAACCCTAATTAATTAGTATAAATCTATTTCTTAATTTGGTATAATACAATTAATAAAATTAAGAATTAGAATTATTACTAGATTGATTCGAGAATTAGTATCCATAATTGTGAAACTTGACGGATTTGATTAGTTTTGTAGATTTGATTAATTTTGTGAGCGAGAAAGTTAGAGAGAATTAGGCAAAGGGTATACTATGGAAAAGTAATGAAAAAAAGTACATGAATGAGTAAAACTTGTACATGAATGAGCAACTACGAAGATAATTACACTTTGAGATTTAATCCTACTAAAACTCATCATACGATTAAGATTTCATAATAAAAGATAATAATTACACTTTGGTTATTATTTCTTAATACACAGTTGGTTTTTAATTTGAGATGTGATACAATATTTTATCCTTTTGAATATATAGAAAATTAATTTTACATATTAGGGTATTATCTTTAAGTAATAATTTTATTAAAATTGTTTTGGGTGGTTTTTAAAGGTTGGACTCTCTGTAATCGCTCGAAAAAAAGCTTCCTTTATTAATATATATATATATATATAATATATATATATATATATATATATATATATATATATATATATATATATATATATATATATATATATATATATATATATATATATATATATATATATATATATATATATATATATAGAGCGAGGATCCGGTGAGTTTGCCATTTTTCGTGAGTTACCCCGCATTTATATACCATTGGATCTAACAAGATCAAGGGTTGAGAATAACCCACACAAAAATACACAACCTTAATTTTTCTTTCTCTCTTCCAGTTCATTCTTGTTCTACGTTACCCTGCTTACTATTTTTCCCCTCCCTTTCTTCATTCTTCCCCTCTTTTTCCTATTTTCTTCCAATTTATGGCATAATCCAATCAAAGTTTCTCAAAACTTGAGTAATTCAAGTTGAAAACACAAAATTAATTTATTATCTTCATTCAGTTTGATTAATACACGCATCAATCGTCAATTTTTGCCCAAAATTTGCGAAACCTAGCGCAAATTGACAAAACGAAGGTAAGTGTAGATTATGTAAGTGAATATATGTTATTTTGCGAGTTATTTCAATTGTTACTCCGTTAATATGCTTGTCTATCATACCGTTGGCATTTGATTGGTGATTTATTATCATAATCCTGAAAAATGGTTGGTAATATAACTTAGCACACCAATTGTATGTTATAATGTCTAGTTCAATATAGAAACTCAATTATTGTAATGAAGAAACGTGGTTATTTAATAGTTATTCAAATGCGTAAAACTCGATTATTGTAATGTAGAAACTCGAGTTATTGTAATGTAGGATGTCGATTATTGTAATGTATAAACTCGTTATGGTATGTAGAAACTCGATATTTGTAGTTATTGTAATGTAGAAACTCGATTATTGTAATGAATAAAGTCAGTTATTCTATATGTGATTGATTATTCACTCGTTAGTTGTTTAAACTCAATTACGTTATTTTATAGTCTAGTTATTATAATATATTGACCGAGTCATTCTATATGATGTTCTGTTAAGTTATATTCTTCTTTTTGGTGATTTGCAGATTGAATCAAGATAGACGCGGATAATTGACGTTCAATGGAAAAATTGATGTATTTACTTGGTCATTTGTTGTTAGCTTTCATCTTGTTTAATTGAATAGCTCAATTATTGTAATGTAGAAACTCAGTTATTGTAATGTAGAAAAGCTCAGCTATTGTAATGTAGAAACTCTGGTATTTGTAATTATTCCAATGTAGAAACTCAGTTATTGTAATGTAGAACTCAGTTATTGTAATGTAAAACTCTGGTATTTGTAGTTATTGTAATGTAGAAACTCGGTTATTGTAATGAGTAAATTGTGTTATTGTATTAAGATGAAACTCAAATATATTCAAATATCTATCGTGTGTTTGTTTTCATCTTCTTTAATTGAATAACTAGTCATTTCCATTCAATCAATCATTGAGATTGGTTAATGCAATTGCAAAATCTGAAAAATGAAATAATCATATATAACATGGCTAAAACAAATCACTTACTTTTATTATATAACTATTTTGTTTCCAACACATTACACTTAAATATCTACAACAAATTATAGCTAAGCATCATCATCATTACATCTAAGCATTTCAAATAATACATCTAACAATAGTACATCACAAATATTACATATATTTATCTCTATTACAACGTCTAAAAATATTTCTTCCAACGAGAACCGTGTCTTGCCGTTGTGTTCACGTTTCTTCCACCGATATTTCTTCCCGACGAGAACCATGTCTTGCCTATTGATGTGGGCTGAACTAGCAGACAACAAAAGCTCACTGAAAGAAATAAAAACAAAAAGGGAGTAAGTTATAAATTACTATACAACTATAAGCAGATTATATAAGACCACAACAATAATTACAAATTTAAATAACTAAGTTAAAACAATACAATAATTGAGATGTAATATTACTATAACCAACTTAAACAGATTATATAAGAAGACGTCATCTTGCAACAACTCTAATTTGAAATAACTAATTTAAAACAATACAATAATTAAGTTTGAATAATACAATAATTCGGTTAAAGCAATACAATAATCGTTGTTAATGATTAAAAAGAAAAAAAAAAAGCGCAAAATACAATAATCGAGTTTGTATAATACAATAATCAGTAAAACAACTATAAAATAACTGGATATTTTAGAGAAGTAAAGTATACTATTATAACCGACTATAAGCATATTATATAAGACCACAATAATAACTCCAAATTGAAATAACTAAGCTAAAACAATACAATAATTGAGGTGTAATATTATTATAACCAACCTAAACAGATTATATAAGAATACGCCATCTTACAACAACTTTAATTTGAAACAACTAAGTTAAAACAATACAATAACTAAGTTTGAATAATACAATAACTCGGTTAAAGCAATACAATAACTATTATTAACAGAATATATTCAAACATAGCAAACAAGAAGTAAATACAAAATACAAAATACAATAACTGAGTTTGAATAATACAATAACTCGGTTAAAGTAATACAATAAATCGCTATTAACAGATTAACGAGAGAATTCGAGATATTATCAAAGATACAAAAAACACAATTGAATAAAAAAAAACCTACTCAAACACCTTACAAACAAGATGAAAATGCACAAATCATTTAGAATTCTCATCTCAAACTCAAAACCTTAGAAATTATTGGCAAAAACAATGAGAGAACAAGTAATTTAACAACAAAGACATAAGAACAAGCAGATATACAACGAATCAACGAAAATGAAACGAACATTAGATAAGAACGATAATGAAAACGCACAAATCAGATCTGGAAAAACAAAATTAGTACTTACCTATTGTGAAATTGAAGAGAAATACGAAGATGAGGCGAAAGTGACGACGAAATCTCCTTATTAATTGATGACGAATTTGAATGAGTATGATGAACACTGAGTTTGTAGCTGTAACTTGAACGAAATTGATGAAGATTGAATTTCATAATTCTTATCGATTCTTTTTTTTTTTTTCTGGTTTTTTAGAGGTTGAAAGAGGAGAGAGAGTGATTTTTTCTAATAATGGGGGATATTGAGGAAAAAGTGGGTATTTGTAGGTTGGGTAAGATCTAATCTCAGCCATCCATCTTAGATTAGATTAGTGGTTCAGATTTAGAGGGGTAACTCACCAAAAAAACCAAACTCATATGATCCTATTTCTATATATATATATATATATATATATATATATATATATATATATATATATATATATATATATATATATATATATATGCGGGATCTCGTGAGTTGGGTTCTTACTGATGAGTTGTGAGTTTGGAAAATCTCAGCCACTAGATCAAAAGAAATCAAGGGCTGAGATCAAATGACAAATAAAAAAAAAGGAAAATACAAAAAATACAAAAGCAGCTCAAACACTAAACAGAAACTTCCATTGATACGATATTTCTTTCTCTCTCTACATCTCTCTTCAAAATCAAAAAATAAAAAACACAAAGAGAATCGCAGGCAGTCAAATCTTCTGATCAAAAACCTAATATAATTACCGAAATCAAGCTGCAAACGAATTACAGGTAAGGTATTTTCGAAATTAATGACAAATTCGTTGATTTTTATTATATTGAATCGTTGATTCACATGCATGTTTTCTGATTAAAACATATTAACGTAAAATTCGTAAAATTTGTTGATTTTAATTGAATTGAATAGTTGATTTTACTGTTTTCAGGTATAAAAGATGGACAACGACATTAATAACAATTCTAGCAAAGAAATCAACTCCATAGTAAATATGGAAACAGGTACTAACGATTCTTATCTGTTTCTCAGCTGTTGTTTATAATACTCTTATTGATTCTTATCTGTTTATCAGTTGTTGTTTATAATACTGTTATTGATTCTTATCTGTTTCTCAGCTGTTATTCTGATATTATTGTATTGTCTGGCTTGTATTAGAGTAGCAAAAAAATCTTGTTATTCGATATTAATGTACTATTATTTAATAAAGACAAAGAACATGATTATATTATTGTACTGTTATTGTGATATTATTGTAATATTATTGTGATATTATTGTGCAGTAGCATGAAAATATATGGCTTATAAAAGAGTAGCATAAAAAATTCAGTATTATCTGTATTATAATAGAGTAGAATCAGAGTACTGTTATTCTAATATTATTGTACTATTATTGTAAAAGTAGAGTAACATGATGATATTATTGTACTGTTATTCTGATATTATAGTACTATTGTTGTGATATTATTGTGCAGTAGCATGAAAATATACGGCTGATAAGAGAGTAGCATAAGAAGAACACATTTAGTATTATTGCGATGTTAGTGATTGTCGTCTGTTTCCCAGCTGCTGTTATCATACTGGTATTGTCACATTACTGCAATGTTGATCTCTCCCCTATGCTACTGTTATTGTGATGTTATTGTCATTTTGTTGTCCCCTGACTGTACTCATTATAATAATTTACTGTCATGTTTCTACTATCTCTATTGTTGGGAAAAATGCAATCGTAACTATTGGGGATTCTTCTAATAACAATATATTCACGAGCCCAACTTGTTCAGACGAAGAAAACGATGAGTCTGTTCCAACTCTTCATTACAGCAGTACACCCGGGGGTACTGAGCAGTGGGTAAGAACTGTTGAGAGTGATTTTACGCCTAAACGTGGCATGTTCTTTCTTACCTTGGAGGATGCAATATAGTTCTATAACATATGTGCATTGGCTTGCGGATTTGATGAGAGAAGGTACACAAATGCGAAATATAAGGGGGGCGTCAACGTAAAATCACTACTCTGTAACAGACAGGGGTATAGAGATATGAAAAGAAAACTGCGACTTGAAGCAAAAAATCAGGAAGCTGGTAATTCGAGTATAATAGAGAAGAAAGAGTGAAGAATTAGACAACCAAAGAAGCATGCTCTGACAAGGTGTGGCTGCAAGGCACACATGAGGTTAAGAACCTGTGAAAAAACAGACGACAGACCGGCTGGATATATTGTGGACGTCTTTATAGACGTCCACAATCACTCTCTTTACTCTGTCAAAAATAGAGAGTTCCAAAAGCTGTCAAGGGACGTCCATGATTACATTAAGAGGACCATTATTGATCATACTAAGCTAAACATAGGTCCAACATTGAGCTTCAGAATTCTCAAGGAATACTCAAATGGTTATCAGAATATCGGTTCCTCTTTGCAAGACTTCAAAAACTTCAAACGAAATATCAAGTGTTACATTGGGGATAAGGATGCTAAAATGTTCATTGAGCATTTCAAAATGCTAGCTGAAACAAAGGGGTTCTATTTCGCTTATGATCAGGATGAGAACAAATGCTTGACGAAGGTTATTTGGGCTGATAAGGAAGGGATAAACAACTACAAGTTATATGGAGACACAATCTCGTTTGACCCTACTTATGGGACAAACAAATATTTCATGGTGTTTACTCCGTTCACAGGAGTAGACCACAACAAGAAGACAGTAAGTTTTGCGGCTGGATTACTTGAATTCGAGAGTCAAGATTCATTTGAGTGGATTTTTACAAAATTTCTGGAAGCAATGGGGCAGCAGCAACCTCAGTGTATAATAACAGACCAATGCCCTGGAATTAAAAAGGCATGCCCAAACATTTTCAAGAATTATATGCACAAGTACTACATGTCGCATATCATGCAGAAAGTGCCTGAGAAGGTGGGAAGGGCAATCTGCAATGACACGGATTTTATGACAGACATAAATGCTGTTGTTTGGGATGTCGACTTAAAACCAGAAGAATTCGAACAAAACTGGCAAACCGTTATTGAAACACATGGTATGCAAAACAACCGCTGGTTGAAGTACGTATTCTCAATCAGACAAAAGTGGATACCGGCTTACTTTCGCGATCTGCCTCTAGGTTGTTTGCTAAGGACAACCCAGAGATCTGAAAGTTCAAACAGCTATTTCAAACAGTTTGAAAGCCACTTTGGAACCCTTGTCGAGTTCTGGATGAGGTACAACTCTGCAATAAAACAACAAAGGCATTCACAAAGGCGGATGGACACTGCCAACGAGCATATTATGCTCGAGAAAGTAGGAACAATGAAGGTAGAGATGCATTCCTCACTTGTATACACACATCCTATCTTTACAGACTTTTAGAAGGAAGTCAAACATGCGATATGCAGCATGGGAGTCAGGGGTTTGACAACAATAGGGGTAGTGGAGTACCATGATGTTCATGATGGACTAAAGAACAGAAACTTCCGAGTGGAATATAACATCCAAACTAACGAGAGCAAATGTGCATGTAAGCTGTTTGAGAGGCATGGCATTGTCTGTCGACATATACTGTGGGTGTGGAATGGTAGGCAGGTATACAAGATACCTGAGCCTTATGTCCTTGCTCGATGGACAAATAAATCCTACAAACCAATTGTCCAAGATGAAACTAGAAACGTCATAGAAGACATTGACAAAGCTGACATCAAGAAAGCTGAGATGTCAAAGGTTTGGTCTGAGATTTATGCAACTGTCGGGGTGATGGACACTTATGCTACGGTTAAATATATGAAACAACTACAGAAAACCCTGAGACAGTTCAGGGAGAACATCACAGGACCAATTGAACCGAAAACTAAAAGCCAGGAAATCGAGGATCTTCTTGGCATCACAGCTTCAAATGATATTGACCTTCGACCGCCAAACAAGGCCAAGAATAAGGGAAGTGGCAAAAGATTGAGGTCATCGAAAGAAAAGGCCAAGAGAAAGCCAGAAAAGAGGAAGCGAAGATGCGGTAACTGCAAGAAGTGGGTGAACCACAACAGTAGAACTTGTAATCTTCCTTTTGCTGAAAGTCCCCCTTCTGATGACGATGATGAAGAAGAATCAGAAATTGAAGAGGTATGAATCTGAACTATTATTCTCTTATTATTCTAATGTTATCCTGTAATTCTACTGCTATTATTCCGGTGTTACTCTGTTATTCTACTGCTGTTATGTTATTCTACTGTTATTCTACTATTAATGTGTTGTTATTTTGCTCTAATTGTTACGTTACTGACACGTCTGTCGCGTACCTGTCAAAAATAAACCTAACGGTCTCAACTAAAAATGTAGTAGAGGCAGTCGAGTATCGAATCCTCAGGGAGGTAATGCAACTACAGCTATCTATTTCTAATCCTATGGTAACAATTGGGGTTGATTAAATTTTTGGTTCTAACTACGGAGTTGAAGGAAGAGAAATAAGGCAAGAGCAGTAAAGCAAGAAATGAATTAAACTATCAATAAGAGGGGGACATGTCGGGAACTCGGTTCACTACGGTAGTACAACAACTTAGCAGTAAATGACTCAGACGAACTAATGCGAGACGGATATTAGAAGGTCCTTTCGGTCCACTTCCCACCCTAAAATACCACTAACTTAACTTTCGTCCTCATTAGGGTAGTCTACTGTTTATAGCAGGCCTATTTAGTCCAATCTTTCGATCCAGGATTAATTGTAGCCAGATTAATGGGTGACATAGAAGCGTGCACTCAACTAGGTCGAGAATTACAGTTATATTGCTATAGTGACAGAGTCTCTTATGTCAATTCGTCTAATTCATTCACTACGTCGTCATTATTCTACCGCAGATCCCCTAATCCCAACATGAAGGGAGATTAGCTACTCATGTCTATTGTTAAACTAACAGCATGTAAATTCCCAGCAGAATACATAACGAGATAATAGTAAAATTCAATAATAGAAATTAGGGCAAGAAAGAATAATAACAATAACAAGAATTGAAAGCAACAGAAGGTTAATTATTATTAAAGAAGAAAGGAGATTACAATCTAAGCGATTCCGGCGTAAAGAACAACCGAGTCCGAGTGAAATAATCCCAAAATATAAGCAACAGTAGAAGAAAAGAGTAACGTAGGAAGGTAGCAGTAGTTCTAATGTGAAAATAGTAAAAGAGATAGTAAAAAGAATAGTAATGATCAATCCCCAATAACCTAGTAAAACATAGGTTAAATAGCCAAAACCCCTAAGTGTTTATGCGGAAATAATAAAACACGGACTGATTAAGCCCACGAAGTCAAAATCCTCTCGATCGAGTAGGCTTAACCACTCGATCGACCAATGTCTCAGCAGAAGGCCCTCGATCGACCAACAGGTCACTCGATCGAGGCCTGGATCATGTGCATCTTACTCGATCGAGTAAGGAATAGCTCGATCGAGCCTTGGGGAGCTTGGGAACCACTCGATCGACCACCAAACAGCTCGATAGACCACTTGGATCTTCAATTCTGCTCACGTCTCCACCCAAGTGCCTCGTAATGTGTGCAACGACGCTTCCAAGTGCAACATCTCACTCTGGGACAATCCTGTCTCCTCTAAATGCATGCAAAAGGACGAAAAGGAGCATGGTTCCACCACTTTCGCGATCATTCCTATAAAAAGGACAAAATACACCAAAGTAGCCAATTCGGGGCAAAATACTATAAAAATAGTATAGAAATGCATAGAAATACGTGCTGAAATAGGCCAAAAAGACTATACATTAGGCACGTATCAAATCTCCCCAAACCAAACCTTTACTCGCCCTCGAGTAAACTCAAAACTAAACTAATGGAACGGAAATGATAACTCAGAGCTAGCTTAACTTGTCTACTTGAACCGATTTAATGCAACAGAAATAAACAGTTAAAGCTAGGCAGTCAATACGCAAACGAATTATAAGCTGTTCAGAAATAAAGCTGACCTATCGACCTTGCAAGACCAACAAAACTGGACTCTCACGTGGTCACTCTTCTCTCATGAAGCAAAGGGCAAATGTTATATGTAAAAGAGAGAAGAAAAGACAGTCACTCGCCTAACTGCGACCTACATAGCATGCATGCAACAAAAATGAAAGACAATTCAAGTACTAATGCACACACTCCAACCAAAAATGTCCGTCACAGCCGAGGGTTTGCAAATAATATGGGAATAGTGAGGTTCAGGTGAGAAAAGGCAAAACAAGTTATGGAAATGTGGAGGTAAAAGCGTCAAGCTAGTTCCTAACAGGACCATGATAAACCATCCGAATCTCAACGTATCGAAAGACTAAACACAGTGCCCTTCACTTGGCACAAAACTCACTAGACTGAAAGCACAATCTCCTCAAAAAATATAGAATAAGAGTGGAGGAGCTAGACGGTCACAAAGTTCCCTTTTTTAAACACCGTCTGATACAACTAACTGGAACAACCAACCCTCTCGTCGATTGTACGTCTTCAAACATCTTCTCAACTCTGACAAGAGGGTCCAACTTTTTCAAAAAAAAATTTTTCTTCCTTTTTGTACGTGAATCTCATCATGTTTTTTTTCATTTTTCTTTTCTTTTTTTTTTCTTCTTCTTCTTTTCTTTCACGTTTCTCTGTTTTTTTTCTTTTTCAATATATTTTTTTTTTCTCTTCCTCCTTCCTTAATACAAACACCAACTCCAGACGGGAATTACGGACCAAACTGCAACGGAAAACATACCACAAAAGGACAGACTAACTAGCTTGACTAGGCAGGCTTAGTTTGGAATGTGGCTAATGGGTCAAAAAGGCAAGTTTTGGTCAATGTGGAGCTAAATGGGTGAAAGATGTAAAGAAGGGGGAATTTGCAAGACCCTCCCTGCATGTGACACCAATCGCAGACCCGAATATGTGCATTTGGCGAGAAATTGAATGTCATAAATGTGCAAAAGAGACGAACATGCTATGCAAGGAGTACTACTCTCAAAATTCCTAATGAACTGGTCATGAATGGCACCAGTTATAGCTCTAAAACTCAGAATTTTTAAGTAGTTTGCCAATTTATCAGGTCAAGTCTAAACAGTCAGCTATTATTTGAACAGAAATTCGTAGACTATGCGTATTGACAAAGCTAAAAACCATCAATAAAGTGCAAGGCTCAAGTGAATTGACAAGTTAAGTGCAATTTCATCACGGAGATCTACTGTTCCGACTCAACCTATATGCAAAAATAAACGTGAATATTTTTGAGTTTTTTTGAAATTTTCTAATTTTTTTGGATTTTTGATTTTTTTGAAGATAAACATTGAAGATAAACAACAAATGCAAACTGAAAAATTAAACGTGAATGCAAGAAAAATGCAGATGCAGACTCAAAAGGATGCAATACCCTCCCCAAACCAAAACGGACAACGCCCTCGTTGTCCTCCAGCATACACCAGCAGAAAAAAATGGGGGATGGGAGTATACAGCCAATAAAATCAAAAAATAAAGGAGACGAAATAAAAAGAGTGAGAGGACATACAAAACACGAACTTCCCCAAACCAGCCAGAAAACTGGGGAAGTGAGTAGACCAGTAGCTACTCGTCGTCGGCACCGCCGTCTCTCAGGTACTCCGACTCAACAAAACGGTCTCCCCAAACCAGCAACAAACAAGGGGGAGACTCAGTCGTCATCTCGGCCGATCCTCCGGACCGGCACGAACGGAGGGTCACTCTCCTCCTCTCTGGCAGCTCGGTGTGCCGCCGCTCCGCTCTCGCCAGAATCGCACCTCTCGTGCTACCGCTGTCTCCTCCACCTCCTCCTCTGAGTCAGAAGGTAGTGGAGGGTACCCGTCCGCTGGGTATCGGTAGAAGGAAGGATGCGGCCACCCCTCTGGAATCGGTCGCCGGGCTCGGATGTGGAACTCGTAGAGCGGGAATACCGCCAAAGCCATATCCCGTCTCATCTCAGTAATGTACCTGCACAGATCCGAAAGCGCGGCATCACGACGCCCTTGGTCCATGACCTCGGGCGCCTCTAAGATAGGAGGGCAGACAAAATTGGCCGGAAAAACCGAACCAGAAGGAGGGTCAAGTGGAGGTGGAGTATGAGTCTGAGTGGGTGTAGGCTGAGGCGTGGGGGTCGGTCCAGCCTGGGCCTGAGTCTGAGCCTGAGAGCTAGAAGAAGCTCCGGCCTCCCGCTTCCTCTTCTTAGAAGAAGAAAGGGGGGGTGAAGGTAAGGTGGTAGGTAGGTGGAGGTGGCCTCGCTCCCTCAGCAGCAGATGAGAGCGGTAAAAGTGGGGGAAGGGTAGAGCACGGCAAGGTAACAGACGTGGAGCCACAGATCTTCCACGTCCTCGCACTCCCCTTCGCCTTTGGGAACCAGGTCAAGTCAGCCATGGCATCCAGGTCAAGGTGAGCCATCTCATCAGGTGAAGTGAGTGAAGGGTCAGTGGGGTAAAGGTGGCGGGCGATCCTAGTCACTAGCCCGCCACAGACAACTGCGGTCTTGACCCGAGTCCCAATTCCGTTCCAATGCTGAGCTACCAGATAGGCAATGTTTAGAACAAACGGGGTACCGTAGTCAATGTTGAGGTACCCCGCGAGAATCGCTAGCTCAGTGTTGGTCACGTTATTGGGCTCAGGGCGCCCAAAAATGGTCTCTTCTAACAGACGCAAGTAATAACGGGGCGCAGGTAAGTGAACGTGAGCTCCCTTCCGTGTCTGGAAGGGGGTGTGAGAAAGAGCAGCCCAAAGTGGCTGAAGGAGGTCTCGAGGTGGGGCGGTGGGACCGTCACTAACTAGTCCCAAAACCTGCCCAAACTCGGCCAAGGTCCAGTGGTGCGACTCATTGCGGAGTCGAAAGTGAATGCAGGAACTGGAGTGGTCAGCAGCGTAAGAGTCGGTGTCAAAGGAATAGGAGCTAAAGAACTCGTACGTAAGGGTACGAATGGTAGCCTCCTGCATGGTAATCAAACCCGACATACCCGTCCCGTTCAACAAACTATAGACCTCCTCGTAAATGCCTAAGGTCTCTAAGTCAGTCCGCGCAAGGAAACGGGTGGAGGAGAGGGGGCAACGAAGTAAGGCGGCTAACCGTTTCCGGTGAGCCTCTGAAGTGAAACGTACCGTGGGCATCTTCGGTAGAGGTGTGAGAGCGCCCTCTCTCGTAACAACAGCCTCAGAAGGGCTGGAAGTGATGGCTAACTGGCTAGCCTGCTGGTGTGGTCTCGGTGGCAAAGATACCAGTGCATTGGAAACGGGGCTTGAATCATGATCCAAAGAAAGAGAAAGGCCTAGTAGGAGTAGTGGTCGGTGAAGCCTGAACTGAGCTCCCGGCTGAGCTGGGTGCGGTGTGAACTGTCCCTGCAGCTGAGACAAGCAGAACTGGTGCTGCAGTGGTGACCAAGGCAGAGCTAGTGGCAACAGCATCGGCCACGGACTCGCTTACGGACGAGCTGGAGGACGTGCTAGTAGAAGGCAAAGAACTCGCGTCCATCCTGCAAAGTTTCAAAGGGCACGAATAAGAGAAGATGCTGTTAACCGTGGTTAAAACAACCGCTAACCAACATGTGACAGCAAAAAGGATGGCCCTATTGGTCGAAACAGTCGACGTACAGCAATCAAAACCAACAATTCCTCAAAAATTCGAAAAACAGCATGTGAGTGGTGATAAAATGATAAGGCAGTGACTGCAAAAGGGCTAATACAGCATGAAAACCAGAAATGGGGGCATGTATGACTCTGGGCAGTCGAGAATAACCACTCACAGCGCGAGATTCCTAATAATTCACAGCATATAAAGGCGATAGGGGACGGTAACGGCAGTTAACAACAGCGTTAAGTAAGCATGGACTGAAGTTAAGCAAGCAAGGAAACAGGGAAACCGTCTGACAGTCGACACATTCGACTCACAGGGACCCTAATCGCGGAAATCGCGCAAAATTCGAACTTAATATGCAAAAACAATGAGGAATTGCGAAAATATCATCAATAAGCTAATCAAGGGCAAATAAACACAATTTAATCGAATAAATTCGACTAGGCAAGGAATTTTCGAACCCTAATTCAATCACCTCAAGAATTTCAAATTAATTAAAGATAAAATGCAAAGAGTGTGAAAGAAACACTTACTTGATGATGAGGATTCTATAGAAGCAATTAAACTTCAAATAATCAAGCAACAAAGGCGGATTTTTCGATTGAAAAACCGCAAAACCCTAATTCCCTTTGAAAACCGTGAAAACGAACACAAAATAAGGGGAAAACAAGGGGCTATTGAAGAATTAAGTGCTAGTGATAGAATGTTGGTGGTGGATTTGATAATTTTGGGCAAAAATTGGGGATTTGGGGGAAATGGGAATCGCAATTAGGGGGAGGTTAGACGGGATTAGGGATGAAATGAAATAAAATTAGGGAAATAAAGAGTTTTAAGAAAGAAAACTCCCGTCGTCCCTGTTCATTTCACTCGATCGAGTGGTTTTAATCACTCGATCGAGGACTTTTGCTGTCCCTTTTCCTCGATCGAGTAACAGTCCTCTCGATCGACCTGTTCGTCCTTGGCCTTCCTCGATCGAGTAACCAGCAAGCTCGATCGAACCAACTTCCACTCGATCGAGTACAAAAGTACTCGATCGAGGACTTCCTCGTGTAGACTTCTTTGAATTTCCGTCTTTACTTCCTCGAAATGCGTGACAATTCCCCAAACCTGCGTAAAACATAACCAAACATATCCCAAAATACCAAAAACGCAGAAAACACAGTCTATAGTCTCAGTCTAAGCTAAAAAAAATGTCTAAACTAATTGTCCTAATTAAAAACGTAATAAATAAATTCAAAAGAAATTCAAACGAATATCTATTACAATTTGTTACACGGGGCATTTCCCCGTTTAATTCCCATTAACCTTCAGTAGCCCCTTCGTGGGCTTCTGACTGGAGGACGTCACTTCAGCGATACTGACCGTCCTCTTTGATTTCCATGAGCTTGAATTACTGTTTGCAAGAGGAGGAGGAACATAGTTCCAATCTATGTAGGTTCGAACTGTCTTCGTTCTCGCCCCTCTGTCATCTTCCTTGGCATCCTTTGCTCCAGTTTGATTGATAATGGTTGTACCACGTCCTTTGACAACTCCTTTCTTGCCTTCATCTGTACCTGCAGTAAGGAAAACAAACGATTTTTCCTCCTTTTTGCTCTCAGTAAGAGGCGAAGGGTTAGCATAATAAACAATATTCTCCAAATTTTCATCCGGAGTGTCAATAATAGGGTCAATGAGAAGAAAGGGAATTGCAAGGCTGAGCTTGCATGGGAGCCCTCCGGAACTTGGACTGATGAAAAGTCAGCTCCTCGTCCCCTACCTGGAAGGTCAAAGTCTTCCCCCCGACGTCTATCACTGCACGGGCAGTGGACAAAAATGGTCTCCCTAAAATGATAGGGGTGTGCACATCTTCGGGGATATCTAGGACGACAAAATCGACGGGAATAAAGAACTTCCCGATCCGAACAGGTACGTCTTCCGCTACACCTAGTGGCCGTGATAAACTACGGTCGGCCATCCGGGACATGATCATGTTGGTGCAACTCAGTTTTGTCACACCAAGTCTCTTAGCTAGAGACAAAGGTAAAACACTTACGCTAGCGCCTAAATCGCATAGGGCATTATCAATCAATTGCATACCTATGTGACAAGGGATCGAAAAACTACCCGGGTCTGATTGCTTAAGAGGTAGCTTATTTTGAGACAGGGCTGACCCCATCTCAGTCAAAGCTACGGTCTCATTATCATTAATGGTCCTCTTACGTGCTAAAATCTCTTTCATAAATTTTAAATAAGAGGGTACCTTGGTTAGCAATTCAGTGAACGGCACGGAAACTTCCAAACTCTTCAAAAGCTCAACAAATTTGCTAAACTGTTGATTAATCTTGGTATTCTGCAGCCGCCTCGGGAAGGGAACCGTGATTGGAATCTCAAGTCCCTTGTTTCTCGCCTCCAAAGTGTCTTCCGGAGCAAGTTCGGTGTCATTTGGACGCTTCTTACCTCTCGAACGAGGCCTTTCTGGTAATTCCTCGCTTGAACGAGCACTAGCAGGCTCTCGAACAAGCTTCCCGTCATCAATATCACTCGATCGAGCAATGTGTTCACTCGATCGAGCACCTTCTTCAGCAACTTCAGTCGATCGAGCAACATTCCCACTCGATCGACCATCTTGACTTCGATTCACTCGATCGAGCAGAAAGACTACTCGATCGACCAGATTCTTCACCATTTCCACTCGATCAAACACCTGATTTCAGTCGATCGAGTAACTGCTTCGTCGTGAGCCCCTTTTTCTTAACAGAACACTGTTCATCATCGCTTCTGACTATTTCAGTGTCCGATTTCTTCATTTCTGGTCCCTCATAAGAAAGACCGCTTCTCAACTCTATCAGATGCACCGTCTCATTTGGGTTCTTGTCATTTTGAGTTGGCAAATGACCGGGCTTCCTTGAGGATTGATTTTCAGCCAGTTGGGCAACTTGAGTCTCAAGTGCCTTGAATGCCGTGTCCTTCTGTTGTAATTGCTTTGCAATGGACTGCATCATGGACTTTAACTCACCTATCTCACTCACCCCACTAGATGACGAAGCACCTTGGTTAGGAGGGTTGAAAGACGGAGGCTTCTGATAGCCTTGTTGCTTCTGGTGTGGAGGAATATAGGGCTGCTGCTGCTGATTTGGAGGAGCGGTGGGGTTGAGTACGTTGTTCTGGTTACTCCACCTCAAATTGGGGTGGATATTCGGCTCGTAATGAGTGTTGTTTTGCCTGTAGTGTTGAAAGGCAGCACATTGCTCATAAGGACTAGGACAATAATCAGCGACATGTCCATCTACCCCACATCTCGCATGCACGAAAGGACCGTCTGTCATAGCATTAACCTGGTACATCCTTGGCTTGAGAGCTCCCCCTAGTTCATACTTGTCGAACCTCGCGGTAAGGGCTTCTAATGCGGCATCGAAGAGGATTCAGCAGCTCTCCTTTGGTTTCCTCTTGAATTCCCGTATTCAGCCCTATGAGTGGCTAAATCATCTATGATTTTCCATCCCTTCGTCGGCCCCAAGTTGTCAGAAAATCGACCATTGGCTGCCGCATCTAGTATAGCCCTCTGATCATCATATAAACCATTGTAAAAATGGTTACATAAGCTCCATTTTTCGAAACCATGATGCGGTATGGTCCGCACCAGTTTCTTAAATCGAAGCCATGCCTCGTGGAAGTTCTCGTCGGGCCCTTGTTTGAAATCGGTTATCCGAGCTCGATGGCTATGGTTCTCGCGTAGAAGTACTTTTTATAGAACGCCAATGCTAGCGAATTCCAATCCGTTATGGCGTGAGCGGCTCGGTCCAAATCCTGTACCACTCCTTGCAAAGATCGCGGAGTGAGAAGATGAACATGGTTTCTTTTTTATCCGATCATTTGTCACGCCCCGGGAGGAGGTATGGAGCAGCGTAATCGAAGGTCTCCATATGCCGAGTGCATCTTCCTTCGCAGACTCCCGAACGATTTTTCTCGACCATGCTAATGTAAGAAGGCTTCGGTTCGAACTTCCTAGCATCTCCTGGTAATTCGAACCCTTTATAGAGATTGTCGGCCGTGGGCTCGGAGTGACTAGCAATGGTTGCTTCCTCAGCCATTTCGGGAAATTTTGGGAAAGTGATAGACTCAAGTGATGAATTGGAAGCGGAGAAGACGGTGGGTTGTCTTGAAAAGCTCGTTCTCGTAAAAGTTACCACGAGAACTAGGCTCTTCCTGCACTGTTGCTCTTGAAATAGTCTCCTTTTTACGCGCAGAGATCTCTCAATCTCGGGATCAAAAGGTAGTAGTGGACCACCTTGCGACCTGCGCATAAGACGAAACTACAGACAAGATATGAGAATAGTCTAAGGAACGATGTTCCTTAAACTAAAAGAAGAATTAAAAATAAAAAACAGCTAATAAATTGAACAATTGCCTCCCAAGCAACGGCGCCAAAATTTGACACGTCGTCGCGTACTGTCAAAAATAAACCTAACGGTCTCAACTAAAAATGTAGTAGAGGCAATCGAGTATCGAATCCTCGGGGAGATAATGCAACTACTGCTATCTATTTCTAATCCTATGGTAACAATTGGGGTTGATTGAATTTTTGGTTCTAACTACGGAGTTGAAGGAAGAGAAATAAGGCAAGAGCAGTAAAGCAAGAAATGAATTAAACTATCAATAAGAGGGGGACATGTCGGGAACTCGTTTCACTACGGTAGTACAACAACTTAGCAGTAAATGACTCATTTAACTAATGCGAGACGGATATTAGAAGGTCCTTTCGGTCCACTTCCCACCCTAAAATACCACTAACTTAACTTTCGTCCTCATTAGGGTAGTCTCCTGTTTATAGCAGGCCTATTTAGTCCAATCTTTCGATCCAGGATTAATTGTAGCAGATTAATGGGTGACATAGAAGCGTGCACTCAACTAGTCGAGAATTACGTTATATTGCTATAGTGACAGAGTCTCTTATGTCAATTCGTCTAATTCATTCACTACGTCGTCATTATTCTACCGCAGATCCCCTAATCCCAACATGAAGGGAGATTAGCTACTCATGTCTATTGTTAAACTAACGACATGTAAATTCCCAGTGAGAATACATAACGAGATAATAGTAAAATTCAATAATAGAAATTAGGGCAAGAAAGAATAATAACAATAACAAGAATTGAAAGCAACAGAAGGTTAATTATTATTAAAGAAGAAAGGAGATTACAATCTAAGCGATTCCGGCGTAAAGAACAACCGAGTCCGAGTGAAATAATCCCAAAATGCAAGCAACAGTAGAAGAAAAGAGTAACGTAGGAAGGTAGCAGTAGTTCTAATGTGAAAATAGTAAAAGAGATAGTAAAAAGAATAGTAATGATCAATCCCCAATAACCTAGTAAAACATAGGTTAAATAGCCAAAACCCCTAAGTGTTTATGCGGAAATAATAAAACACGGACTGATTAAGCCCACGAAGTCAAAATCCTCTCGATCGAGTAGGCTTAACCACTCGATCGACCAATGTCTCAGCAGAAGGCCCTCGATCGACCAACAGGTCACTCGATCGAGGCCTGGATCATGTGCATCTTACTCGATCGAGTAAGGAATAGCTCGATCGAGCCTTGGGGAGCTTGGGAACCACTCGATCGACCACCAAACAGCTCGATAGACCACTTGGATCTTCAATTCAGCTCACGTCTCCACCCAAGTGCCTCGTAATGCGTGCAACGACGCTTCCAAGTGCAACATCTCACTCTGGGACAATCCTGTCTCCTCTAAATGCATGCAAAAAGGACGAAAAGGAGCATGGTTCCACCACTTTCGCGATCATTCCTATAAAAAGGACAAAATACACCAAAGTAGCCAATTCGGGGCAAAATACTATAAAAATAGTATAGAAATGCATAGAAATACGTGCTGAAATAGGCCAAAAAGACTATACATTAGGCACGTATCAGTTACCTCAATGACAAATACTAAGTAAAAATTACAGGAATATGAATCAGATACATGAACTGAGAAAGACACAAGAGACGCAAAAGACAAGGGCTATGATGAAGACCTCGCTTAAACGTCAAAGACTTTTACTATTTGTCATTGTTTGAATTACATTTTAACCTAAAATGTTACTAGATAATAAAGTGAGACCTACATTATATGAGAATTATTACTAGTTACTTTAATTTTTTTTTAAATCTTATCTGATTGTCTTCCACAAACCAACCATAAATAAAACTGCATTTAACACTACAATAATAGTTGAATAACAGATTAGTATTATTTATTAAAGGCGGTTACACTTTTTAGTTTTCACAACAGTTACCTAATCTAATCTAATTAGAAAAAAACTGTTTGTATCCCACAACCACCTATAAATACTTCTATTGGGAAAAAAAACACAGACTGAAAAAGTTCATTCCAAAAAACCTCTTTATCTCCTTTGCAAAAGGTAATTTCTTATCTTTCTATTTTTTATTTTTCTTTGGTTACACTATACTGGATACTGCAGAAAGGTAATTTTCTTTCTTCTGCTTTGCTTTGCTTTGGTTGAAATATTTTGAACATCTTTTTATAATGCAAAAGTTTCATACTTCCAATGCTACAGAATGAGTGACGTAACTGACGATAACCGAAGGTCTCCAACAAGG
This sequence comes from Silene latifolia, assembly GCF_048544455.1. Lineage (NCBI taxonomy): Eukaryota > Viridiplantae > Streptophyta > Magnoliopsida > Caryophyllales > Caryophyllaceae > Silene > Silene latifolia. The sequence goes on along the minus strand of NC_133534.1, from coordinate 147,651,423 downwards.
GAGGAAATCGATGAAGTGAAACAGAAAATAGAGTCACTTTCGGTAGAGTTGATCGATACACGAACAAATGTAGAGGCAGCAGAAAACCGTGAAGAGGCCTTAATAACAGAGCTCGAAAATGTTAGAGCACAATTGAAGGTTGCTGAACTTCACAATGAACGTATGTGTAGACAGTTGAAGGAAAAGAAAAATAGGAACTACACAGAAGCCAACATGGACAATCAATTCATCGCTGGTGTGAATGCTTTGCAGAAGTCTTACGCTGAAGTCTATCCTTCAATCTTTGACAATTGGACACCAGTTCTGAAAGCCATGGAACTTATGGACGGATACAAAAACCCTTTTAAGGATGAGTCAGTGGAAGTTGAGAGCCTGTCCAAGGACCTGCGTGCAGGCGTCAGAGAACAGAATAAAGATATAAAAATCTATCCATGATGGTCCAGGATTCCTGCTTTAAAATATATGTTTAAAATATTTGTTGCTTCAAAAATAATGTTTTTAGTAATAGTAAAAAGTGGGATTTCTAGAGAGAGTTTTCTCTGACTTCTCTCTAGGGTTTCTGGGATTTTGACTTGCACAATGGCAAGGAAATCACAAAAAAATCTCAATCAAAATCTAAATCACGACCTAAAGCAAAATTAAGACTTTCTTTCTCGCCTTTTTCTGATCTCAATTTAGACATGGATCGTCCGGAATCTTCTCAAGGTACTGTTGTTATGCCGCAATTGTCTGAAAGTGTTGGTGTTCCCCAATCATCTGATTCTCAGAAAACCAAGGAATTGAGTGAAATTGTTGGCATACCGGTGCTGGTTATGGATGATATTGTTGATGCTCCTCATCTTTCTGTGCCTGAGCAGGAAGATGATGCAGCGGCTGAGGAATGGACACAGGTGAAAGGTAAGCGTGCTGTTTCTCCTTGACCTAAGAGTCCTATTGCTGATTCATCTCGAGATTTATTGCAACTTACTAGTGAAGATGTTAATTCTCAGATTGAATACTGGGATACATCGGTTGTTTGTTATGTTCTTGGTAGTAATCCTCCATGGGAGTTGTTATCAAGATTTGTTCACAAATTATGGGGGGTTTACAAATTTGATAAAATCTCTTTCCTTCCTAATGGGGTGTTTTTGGTGAGATTTCCAACCAAAGAGTGTCAAAGTTTGGTATTATAACAAGGATTTCCAATGTTTGACAATAAACCCTTAGTTGTTAAACCTTGGACTGAATCATGTAGTTTGTTGAAAGAACGGGTCAAGTATGTTCCAATCTGGGTTCGATTATGTGGTTTGCCTCTTAAATTTTGGAGCAAGTCTAGCCTTGAGAAGCTGTCTGGTCTACTGGGTAAATTTATTAAGAGGGATGCTGCAACTGAGGAAAAGACAAGATTAGGATTTGCTAGACTTTTAATTGAGGTGGAAATTGGTCAAGATTTTCCTGATAAGTTGTTTTTTAAAGATGAGAAAGGCAGTGAGGTGAGTATTCTGGTGGAGTATGAGTGGAAACCAACAATCTGTGGCAGTTGTAGAGGGATTGGGCATACAAGGGAGATGTGTAAGAATAAAACAGTAGTGCCTGCAGCTAAACCTATTTATGGGCAACCTTCTAAACCTATTCAGAAAGTTTGGAGGCCTGTTCAGAAGCCAATACAGAAGGCTCCTCAGGTGGTTGCACCTTTTGTGGATCAGGTTCCTGCTGATATTCCTTTTGGAGGGATTACATATCATGACTCGTCTAGAATTATTTCTTCTACTCATGTCATTCAACAGGTAACTAGACAAGAACACCAGAGCCTAAGAAAGGATATCTCTCCAACTAAGTCTTATGTGGAGGCTTTGAGTCCTTCAAAGGTACAAATGAGTGAGAGATTGGAGGAGCCACCTGGATCAAATGTTAATGGATAGTATTGGATGTTGGAATGTGAGGGGAATAAATGGGATCAATAAGCAGCAGGATGTTAGGAAGTTTCTGCATCATAATAATATTGGTCTCTATGGTCTTGTGGAAACCAAGATTAAGATACAAGACTTTTATACTGTTTTGAATAATTTGGGTACTCACTGGTCTGGAGTGAATAATAGTAGTTATCATAATGGGGGTAGAATTTGGATAATTTGGTCTTCACAAGTTTTCAATGTTACAACTCTTTTAATGAATGCACAAGCTATTACTACTAAGGTGACTGAGCTTGCAACTGGTGATGAGTTCCTTTTTTCTGTAGTTTATGGTTTTAATGAGGATACTGAGAGGAATGACCTGTAGCCTCATATGAAGCACATTAAGGATTCTTACTGGCCTTGGGGGATTTGTGGAGATTTTAATAATGTGTTGAACTTCAATGAGAGGATTGGCAGAGATATTCAGTGGTCTGAGATAGCTGAGTTTAGAGAGAGTGTGCAATATTGTGGTTTGACTGATATTAAGGGTCAAGGAGCTTTTTACACATGGAACAATAATCAAGATCCCATGTCTCGAACTTTCTCCAGAATTGATAGATTTCTTATTAATTCTGAGTGGCTGGACTTATACCCTAGTTGCTTTTGCTCACTTTTTACCTGAAGGTCTTTTTTACCACAATCCTTGTGTGTGTTATAGGAGTCAAGTGAGGCTTCCCCCTAAGAGACAGTTTAGGTATTATAATATGTGGAGTCTTGATGAGGATTTCCCTAGGGTGGTGCAGCAGGTGTGGAGAAGGTCTGTTTCAGGTACTTTGATGTATCAATTAGTTATAAAATTGAAACAGTTAAAGAAACCTCTGAGAGAATTGAATAGAAATAAGTTTTCTGACATTGAGAAGGCTGTGGGAGTTGCTCAGGCTCTACTAGAGAGTATTCAGATTCAGATGCAGACTACCCCTACTGATCATATCCTGATAGCTGCTGAATGTGAGGCTGTTGATTCTTTTAGGAAGCTATCTAAAATTCAGCATAGTTTTCTCTGTCAGAGAGCTAAAATTGATTGGATCTGTAATGGGGATGAGAATACTAGGTTCTTTCATCCTCAGATTCATTCTAGACAGATTCATAATAGAGTCATGAGCATCATAGGGCATGATGGTATTCTATATAAAGACCCCCATGACATTGAACATGCTTTTTTGGCTTACTATCAAGAGTTATTGGGTACTTGCCAGCCTACTGCTCCTGTCCATATTCCTACTGTGAGGAGTGGGAAGCTGGTCACTGCTCATCATACAAGTACTCTCCTTGCTCCTGTTACCCCTGAGGAAATTAAAGAGTGTTTGTTCTCTATTCCTTCTACTAAGTCTCCTGGTCCTGGTGGCTTTTCTAGCCAATTTTTCAAGGATTCTTGGGATGAGGTTGGGGGCGATGTTACTCAGGCTATTCAAGATTTATTTATGAGTGGCCATTTACTCAAGCAGGTGAACACTACTACTCTTACACTTATTCCTAAAGTCCATAATCCTTCTAGTGTGTTAGAGTTTAGACCAATAGCTTGTTGTAATACTATCTACAAATGTTTGTCTAAAGTCTTATGCAATAGGCTAAGTAAGGTTTTGCCTGACATTATAAGTGAGAATCATGGAGGGTTTGTCAAAGGGAGATCTATTGTTGATAATGTTTTAATTTGTCAAGATCTTGTGAGGTTGTACAATAGGAAGGCTGCTTCTCCTAGGTGCTTAGTTAAAATTCATCTTAAAAAGGCCAATGATTCAGATGAATGGGGTTTTCTTGAACAAATGCTACAATCAAGCACTTAGGTTTCCTAGGAGATTTATTGATATGGTCATGACTTGTGTGAGTACTCCTTCTTATTCTTTGTCTGTGAATGGGGGGTCTTTTGGTTTTTTTCAAGGTAAGAGAGGACTTAGGCAAGTAGACCCTCTCTCTCCATTGCTCTTCACTATATGTATGGAGTACTTGTCTAGAATTTTGAAGGCAGTTGATTCTCAGGATAGCTTCAAATTTCATCCTATGTGTGGGCATCTCTAATTGAATCATCTTCTTTTTGCTGATGATTTACTTAAGTTCTGCAAAGGGAATTAGAGTTATATTATGTGGCTACTTAGAGGGTTTGCTACTTTCTCTGCTGCCTCTGGACTTCAGTTGAACAAGTCTAAGTCTGAAATATACTTCAATGGTGCCTCTAGCAGTATTGTGAATAATATCCTACAAGTGTCTGGGTTTAGAAGGGGTTCATTGCCTTTTAAGTATCTTGGCTTTCCTATTTCTTCTAAGAAACTCAATAAGAATGAAGGTATGAAACTGGTTGATAAGGTTGTGGCTAGAATCAGAAGGTGGGGAACTAGGCACTTATCCTATGCTGGTAGACTTACTCTGGTCTCTTCTGTCCTATCTACCCTTCATTCTTATTGGGTAACTATTTTTCTGATACCTAATGGGATTATGAACAAAATCAATGTTACCTGTAGAAATTTCTTATGGTCAGGTAAGGCTGAGTATAGGAAAGCTCCTGCCATCAGTTGGGATTCTTGTTGTTTACCTAAGGCAGAGGGTGGTTTGGGGCTTAAGGATGCAAAAACATGGAACAAAGCTTTGTTAGGGAAGTATGCTTGGTGGCTTGGAGATAAAAAGGATCACATTTGGGTTAAATGGGTTCACCATGTGTATATGAAAGGTGCAGATTGGACAGCTTATTCTCCTCCTTCAGACTGTAGCTGGTCTTGGAGGAAAATTTCCCAAATTCTTACTCTTTTTGCTCCTGCTTATACTAATAACAATTGGTTGAATTCTGCCAAGCCATACACTGTCCACGATGGGTACAACTGGTTAAGACATGTCAAACTTGAAGTGCCATGGAGGTTTTTATGTTGGAACAGACTCAACATTCCCAAAAGCTCCTTTATTTTCTGGGCTGTTCAGCATCAGAGATTACTAACAAAGGATAGACTTCAACGGATGAGTCTCATAATTGATGGGGTCCCTGATGTATGTAATAGCTTCCCTGAGGATCATAGGCATCTGTTTTATGCTTTTACTTATAGTACAGCTTGCTGGCAACAGTTACATCAGAAGCTGCATTTTACTCTTCCTATGGACAATCTGGTGAACTGGTTCTCTACTGCAAGACTGTCAAAATTGCAGAAAAGATTCATTGGAACTTGCCATGTTTATCTTTTCTATCTTATTTGGAAGGTAAGGAATGAAGCAAGACTCAAATCTTATGTACGAAGACCGGAGGCTTTAGTTCAGCTGGTACTGAGTGATGTTAAAGTAAGATTATTTCGCTGTAACACAAGTAAGATGAAGCAAAGAGATGACCTATGGTTTCAACACTTGTAATTTTTTTGTGTAGTTTCGTTGCTGAGTTTATTTGCTTGTATATAGGTTGATTGAGTTGTAACTCCAACATTATTCTTTGATTTAATATTATTCTTAAATTTCCCCAAAAAAAACGTTGATGTTTATTGTGTAACTACTATGTTTAAGTACTATTTACTGAATAACATTGGAATAACAGAAGTCCTTATCAGAATAATAGTGCAATAACAGCAGAATAACTGCTCATTATGCGGAATAATACTGTAATAACAGCAGAGTAATGGTAGAATAACAGTGGACTAAAAGCAGTCTAAAACGACTGCATTTACACTTAACTAAATTTACACTTGAATAAAAATGAATAGTTTTAACAAAATAATGCTGGACTAACAGTGGAATAATGTCGGACTAATAGTGGAATAACAGTAGAATAAACTAGTCCTTATGCGGAATAATACTACAATAACAGCAGAATAAACTACTTATTATGCGGAATAATAGTGTAATAACAGCAGAATAACGGTGGAATAACAATAGAATCACAGTTGAGAAAAAAACCGCCATTGACAGTTGAATAGAAATGGATACTGTTTGTAGAAAGCAAAGGTAATAGGAAAGCTTAATTAAACTAGAATAACAGTGGAATAAGTGTAGAATAACAGTGGAATAACAGCAGAATAACTGCTAATTATGCGGAATAATACTGCAATAACAGCAGAATAATGGTATAATAACAGTGGACTAAAAGAAGTCTAAACCACTGCATTTACACTTGACTAAATTTACACTTGAATAAAAATGAATAGTTTTATCAAAATAATGCTAGACTAACAGTGGAATAACAGCAGAATAAACTAGTCCTTATGTGGAATAATACTGCAATAACAGCAGAATAAACTACTTATTATGCGGAATAATAGTGCAATAACAGCTGAATAACGATGGAATAACAACAGAATCACAGTTGAGAAAAACCGCCATTTACAGTTGAATAGAAATGGATAGTGTTTGTAGAAACCAAAGGTAATAGGAAAGCTTAATTAAACTAGAATAACAGTCGAATAAATGTAGACTAATAGTGCAATAACAGCAGAATAACTGCTCATTATGCAGAATAATACTGCAATAACAGTAGGCTAATAGGGGAATTAGAATAAAAATGGATAGTGTTTGAAAAAAGTAAAAGTAGTATGAAAACTCAATTAAATTAGAATAACACTGGAATAACAGTAGACTAATAGGGGAATAACAGCACAATAAACTACTTATTATATAGAATAATAGTGCAATATCAGCACACTAATGGTTTAACAAACAGTTTACACTAACTAGTAAAGCATAACACCAGCTTCACAAAAGTACAACTGAAAATTAACTTAAGAAAAACGATAATACTACTTCAGTACGATATACCAAAATACATATCAAATACTTAATCTGACTCTATTGGATACACAACAGTCAGCGGTACAGCATTCACTACGGCGCCTGATTCTTCACTTGTAGCAGAAGATTTGGGTTTCAAGTCTTTCAACTTGTTCTTAGCTGACGCCAAACCCAAGGTCTTAGGCCTCTGATTCTCACAATAATCCACCTTATCAAGGACTAACTGCCTATAGACATTGATATCAGCCAAAATCAGAGAAGCCGATATTTCTACGCAAAAGCTTCGACGAGCTACCTTGCTGTGAAGATTGGACTCAAATACGCTGCCACCATATTCAGCCATTGTATACAACAAGAAACAGTCAGACTCGGTATCCAGCGGTTCCTTCTTTTTCCATCTAAATGGAACATCCACGACTTCAAAGTTGCGGCAATCTTTATCTTCATAACATTATTAGACTCCAAAAACACATGCATATGGTTTGCCACAATCTCTGCCAATCTCTAACAATGAATAAAGAGCATCCTCCTAAAAAGAAAGCATAAACAACAAAAAATAGTGCACAAGTGTTAAATTTATATCACTACTTATGAGTAAATAAGTAGATAATAACGCAAAATAGCAAAGGAAAAACCAAATACCATATAACGAAGTCCGAAGAACATTGAGCTTGGTTCTGAACGTTCCTCAAACTTCAACGAATTCAAAAGAGTCGACCAAACGTCGACTACTCTTGTTGACATCATAGCAGTTACATCTACTATGGAAACAATATCCTCCCTGTCTAAAAACATGCCGACGTCCTCGTTGTACACCACTAACATCTCACTGTATTCACAAAAATAACATATGATAAGAACAGTGGAATTACAGTGGTATAACAGTAGAATAACAGTTCAATAACAGCTGAATAATAACGAAATTAACAGTGGAATTATAGTGGACTAACAGTGGAATAATAGTGGTATAACAATAGAATAACAGTTCAATAACAGCAGAATAACAAGGAAGTTAACAGTGGAATGACTGATACTATTTGGCACTAGTACTTTGACAAAATAAAAGCATAATAACAGGAGATTAACATAACAATAACAGTGGAAAACAAAAAGACTAACTGAACAGGAACACCACAATCAAAGAAATGAAAATCGACACATACTCTTCTTTCAAGCGAGCGTCTTCACGAAGAACAAAGTCCACCACTTGCTTCCGCACCTTTAGCATCTTAGAGAACTGTTTTTTGTTTTTCCGAAACAAATCCGACACAACAACAAAACTACTGTCCTCTGGCCTGCAATTCATAGAGCAACCAAGCCCATCGTCTGACCTACCCCTTTTACGGCTACCAAAAGCCAACTTTGGACTCATGGTGCTATCGACAGCCATGCTTCCCACTTGATGGCTGGCAGTAGGGGTGTTTGTAGAGAATTGAGTGTTATCGGTGACAGTAGAAGAAACGACGGGCTCGACAACAGGCTGCGTCGTCTTAACCTTTTTATCAACAGTTTTCACCCTGCCAGCATCAGGACGTTTCTTAGCGCTTTGAGAAGCCCTCGCTTCTGTATCCTCAATACGCCGTTTCTCTTCAAGCACACTCAGGGTTTCCTTTCTCGTGTTGTTCACCTCCTCTAAAGTTTTCAACACATCACGCCTGGACTCGTTCATATCAGACAGCACCAACAACGCATTGATCTCAGCGCGGTAAATGTATCTTGAATCACTGTGGACGCGGGCCCACGGGGGCGCTTGGAGGAGAACAAGCGTTTGCATTTGTGGAGTCGCCACAAATTTATTGTGGAAAATGGAAATCGTTCGAATACCTCTTGCCATGTCAAGACACAAAGTAGTGACATGAACACCAAGAACTCGTTATCCTTAGCATTCTATGTCTAGAATGACTCTCGTGGATGCCAATGAACACGGATGTTCACAGAGATCTGGAGTAAGGGGTGAGGGTACGTATTAGGAAGCTCTTTTGATCGAACACCTAATCCCGCCCGCCTCGATAACGGCCTCTAATAATGATTAGGGAAAATCATCTATACTCGATATATTGTCGATTATATGCATGCAATGCAACATCCAATAGATTAATCCTAGCATGTGAGAATTAAACTAAGTCGGTGAACAAGTAATTTAACATACAATTAAGTAAAAGTTGGGATTTAGATTGATTTCATGTGAAGGCATACAAAGAAATACGATAAAATAAATACAATAATAATACAATAAAGAAAATTACAATAATTACATCGGATTTAATGGTTTATGTCAAAAATACTTTTAAAACGGATAATTTGAGAAAGAATAAATAAATGAATTAACGAACAGGAATTAAGGTGATAATACGAATAATAGTTAATTAATACGTAATTAATAAACTAGGTCAAGGCAAAACGGGAGTTCAGAGACAGAAATCAACCAGGAACAGGCGCAGCAAAACTGCGTGCCTTGGAAGAGGCGCAGCAGTTGCTGCGCCTGTTCCTTGGCTCAGTTCTGGCTGTGAAGCCGAAATTGCAAGTCGTTAATATTTGTTGGTGATTTAATGATTGATTATGAATAATTAACTCGGATGGAAGTGATTAACATGTTATTTACATATGATTAATGGTCATAAAAGCAATAAAACATGGACAAAACTAATTAAGACGAATTAATTACAAGATTAATAAGGATTAATTAACAAATTAATGAACTAACTAATTAATTAGATTAAACAGGTTATTAATGACGAACTAATGATGGATATGATGAACAAGAGGTGGGAATATATCAATGACGAATTCCAGAGACTCAATATGAACAAATCGAACCTCTAAAACCCGAATTTGATTTTAATGACGAAAACCCGCAAATATTAGTTATAAGGGATTTAAGTCGAGATTTAATGACGAATTAAATACTAATGATGATGAATAATATGTTACATGTCAAATTATTATGTTCAAATCGTTATATTAAAGAATCAAAGAACAAACGAAAACAAAAGAAAAAACAAACGAATTAATAAAGGACGAAGGAAGAAGAAAGGAAGCAGGAACTGCGGCAGCCTCACGAAGAGGCGCAGCAGATACTATGTCTCTTCGAAGTGGCGCAACAGTTGCTGCGTCCTTTCTCGACGTCTGTCTTCTGATAATTCGTAAAAAGGGTTTTAAAGCGTAGTTTTAGAAATCGGTTTTAGCAATACTTTCGACATAAACCTTACATTATGATTACAAAAGTAAATAACAATAATAAAATAGGGATTATACACCCTCAGACTTACATGTTTGACGAAACGAGATGAACTAAGTATACGTTTAGTGATGCTCGACTCGAATGTAGACGAAAGTGCCCTCGTAAGAGGAATTAAAACACATTGATTAAAGTTGATTATGGTGGAGTTGGTCAAATTGATCGGTCATGCAAAACGAGGCTGGTACTCAGAAGGATCCGAGCTTACGAGGTCAAATGTTCAAGCACGTAGACGCCAAAAAGTAAGAACGTGGTCTAGAATGCAAAGGGAGAAGAGAAGGGCGGACACTCGCGTGAGAAATATGTGAGACCGAAAATCTCTATTTATACTAATCACACGGAGGAAGTAGGGTTTTCGGAGAAGCTTTGGAAGTGAATCTCGAAAAGATATGAAAAGATACGAAAAATACGCAGAAAAGTACTTGGGAAGAGGCGCAACAGGCACTGCGTCTCTTGGAAGAGGCGCAGCACCTGCTGCGTCCTTTTCCAAGTGGTTTCCTCCTGCGGAAGAAATATTTCCGTGTTTTGATTATGGAATAACAGATTTATCTTGTTTTCCTTAATATTTTGTGTGAATATTACGGGAAATTATTTGCCAAAGATGTAAAATATTGTAAAATATGGAATAGAAGCATCCGGAACATTCCAGAACATTCTGACTCGGTTTCAGAAAATGAAGACGGTTTTATGACCCGGACTCCAAATGTACTCTAATTACTGTCAAAACAACCGTATCGGCATGTAGATGACAATTAAGAGGTAGACACAAGTGTTTGAGCGATCACTTGACGATAAACTTGCGAACTGTCACAAATCGTTCCGCGTACGAAACATGCGGTCCAATCATCACCTGGTGGTTTGCGGGAGGTGCAGAAATGAGGTATCTACAGAGCCCCCACTTTGACTGAGGCTTGGACAAGGCTAAAGTCAAAGTATAGCCATCAGGTTAATCGAAGATTACAACCTGACGACTATGGCGACGCGAGGCGGCTCAAGGGGTCTGAGCCAAGGACCTGTCGTCGGGAATATTTTAGAGTCTGTCGACTATCGGAGAGGGTCGTTTAAAGTCCATTAGACTACGTAAGGAGGTTCGCCAGCCATAAGAAGAGACCATACCTGAAATTCCTTGAAACTCCAGGGGAAACAAAACGCAATATTGGGAGAAGACAGCAGGATACAGTCTGGAACTGCTGGGAGAAATCTGCTTGTGTTCGGCTTCAAACAAACTTCGGAAGGGTTTGGGGTCGATGTTGATCTCCATGTCTCGAGAGGGAATGACTGTCGGTCGTGAACTCTTGCTGGGGGAACATAATCGGGAACTGATCTCCATGTCTCGAGAGGGAATGTCTATCCGTGTACTCTCGCTGGGTGAACATAATCGGGAACTGGTCTCCATGTCTCGAGAGGGAGTGTCTATCCGTGTACTCTCGCTGGGGGAACAGAATAAAGGTGTGTCGAAACACCTATAAAAGAAGGAACGCTCGTTGTGACAAGCTAAGTCTTGGATAAAAATAAGGCGATAATTTGATGTTGGCTTGGAAGATGTGGATCCGGGTGAAGAATATACGTCAAACGGATCAAATATGAGATGTGGCATCAAGGAAGAGGCGCACAAAGATGGGCCCACAAAATAACGAACTCATAACGAATTTTTAAAAATTCGTATGAAGGGAAGCTGAGGAAGAGGCGCAACAAGAGCTGCATCCCTTGGAAGAGGCGCAGCACCTGCTGCGTCTATTCCTGGGCGTGGCTTTCCTGCGTAAAAACCCGATGAAACAGAGGGTTTTACCTCATTATTTCGAAACATAATTTCTCAATTTCTCTCTCAAATTCCAACCATTTCCGTCGAAATTTGATCCAAAAGCTTGCATTTGCCATGACTAATCGAGGTATGTGTATCAATCTTGCATTTATCTTCCGTATTTGATCAAATGAGATCGACAAAATTAGGGTTTTCGACCCTAATTAGTCGAAAATTTGGGGCTTTTCCCCCAAATGATTTTGCCTTGCGAAATTGACTTTGTAAATGGCTAATTGGTAATATAAGGATCATAACCATGTATTTTTTTCGAATTTTCGTTGAGTTTTGAGCATTTGAGTGAAATTGAGACGGTTTCATAGCTAAACCGTAAATTGCTTCGAAAATAGCCTTAGGATTGCCCATTTGTGACGAAACTTGATATTTGGAATCCTTGTATGATGGGTAAACTTCCTACCATCTCAAAATTTTGGTTTGTGACGGCTTTTTCAGGACACTTTCTAGGGCATAATCGCCGTTATAACGAAATGCTGTCGAAATTCCGACTCGAACCCATGACTAGACTTCAACTTAGGCTTGACTTGACCCAAATTACCACATGAGCGGACGGGTTTGTGGGAAATTTTCCAAAGGTGGCAAAAAAAGAGCGATTTCAGAGATCCGAAAACTCGAAAATCTCCTAATCAAGGCTTGTCGTCACTTGACGCGGCCTAAATTTACCTTAGTTTGCAGGTGACGAGGCTTCTACGTCTGGGAGGGATCCCATGGATATGGACACTGCTGTTGACCCTTCTCAGGTGCTTGAAGAGGCGTTGGAGGAGGCTTTCACTGCCGCGGTGACGGCTGCTGAGGACGAGGTCCTAGAGGAGGAGGTTGCTGAGGAGGAGGAGGAGGAGGCCCCGAGACGGGCCAACATTGGAAGGGGTGGTCGCTAGTTAAGGGGAGCACCTGCGTGGGCTGAGACCTGGGACAGTAGGCACCTGCTTTGGGCTGCGAAAGGTCACCTGTCCTACCGGACGGTGAAGAGCTTTGTAAATAGAAATAATCACTCTTCATTCATCTTCTTTCATTTCTGTTTGTCATTCCTTTTCTTCTCCATTTGAGCTAAAGATAGATTTTGTTTCAAATCAACATAGGAGGCCGGGAACATCAGGTCGTTCTCGGGCTACACGACAGCGATGGGGTGCTACGAGAGGCTGTCGGCTGAGGAGCGAGCCATGATCGAGCGGGGAGCGTTTGGCGCCTTGGTGCAGGCTTAGATGGATATTGCGAGGAGGAAGCTTCGGGCTAACCTCGGTCTCGTCCGAGCTTTCTTGGACCGGTTTTGGGATACGACCTCCACGTTTCACATGCCTTTTGGTGAGGTGGGGGTCACGTTGGAGGACTACGGCATGATTTCTGGTCTGCCGTGTGGGACTGAGGTGGTGGAGTGGCCGGAGATAGCCATGAGGGTTGACTCGGCGGAGGCTAGGAGGCTGATCGGCTGGAACTTGGTGCCTAGTTCCTACGTTCGAGACTACTTTGCGGGGAAGACCTCGGCGTCAGTGGTTATCGAGGGGAGGGAGACAGCTCCTCTTCCCTACACTGCAGAGCAGAGAGTCCGTTTGTGGCTCTGGTGGTTCTTGCCTTCGATTTACATCGGAGACAAGGGAGAGAGGCTTTCGATGAAGCTTCTTCCCTTTATTTCTGACCTGAGCTCCCTAGGCCGTTGGGACTTGGTCACTGCTTATTTTTCGGTCCTCATCCGCTTCATAAGGGCCATGGTTCATCCGGAGTTGATGGAGAAGGGGACTTCTCCTGCTGCTGTTGGAGGTATGAACCTTCACTTCTTTGCACGAAAGATCATTTCCTTTTCTTATCAAATCACGAAAGATCGTTGTTGATTATCTTAATTTACAGGTGTGGGTGTACTCCTACTTTCCGGGCCTCGCGCCCAAGAGGACGGAGCCGGTGGAGAAGACATATCCCGTTATGAGGGATTGGGTGATGTGTCGCACGAGGAGTCGGCGTTCCTTCCACGACGTTTGTCAGCGGGAGGTGAACCCTCTTCAGCTGGACGGCGTGAGTATTTCACCTTACATTTGTCTGTCTCTCTTTCTCTTACTTTTAGAACTGATCATAAGAATGGCCCTTCGTTTGATTTTCTAGTGGGTGCCCAGGCCTTGGGAGGAGTACGCTGGCGCTCCTCCTTTCGTGGCTGAGGTCCTTCGACCTAGGAGCTCGAGCCGGCTGCTTCTGAGGATGTCGATGGGTCCTGTGTGGTACTTGGGCGAGCGCCTGGCTCGTTAGTGCTCTCGGGACATCTTGACGGTTCCCATCGATCCTCCTCGGACTATGTGTAGGGAGCCTTCTGAGGCTGAGAGGGAGGCTGACCTGGCTGGCATCGGTGGCGACGCCCTCCTTCTTCCTGGTGAGGACTACTCAGCGTTCCTCTATGGGAGGTTGGCGTACTGGCCGGTTGTGGTAAGTGTTTTATCCTCTTTCATCTTTGATTGTTTGAGAATACGATGAAAGATCATTGGTTAACGGAAATCATTTGACTGCGTAGGAGTTCGAGGCGGCCGGCATCGAGCCCCCAAAGTACCCCGAGACCCTTGAGTACACTGACACGACGGGGATGACGACGATCTCCGAGCTACGTGACTTTGACGTGGCAGTCAGAGATGCTGGCTTGGACGAGTGGCAGCATCTGATTTGGAGGGTGAGCCTTCTAACTTGTATAGTTTTCGTGTAAGAACACATTTGCTCGAGTTTGTCCAATTGCTAAGAATTTTCCTTTTGAAATGCAGGTTGTGCCATCCCGGTTCGTGGCTTTATGGAGGGTAGCCAACCGGCTGTGGGCTACTGCCGTCGAGGCACTTGCTGGTGGCCGAGGACGTCAGGTATGAACCTTCCACTTACTTCATTTTCGAATTTTCTAAATTTTCCTTTACGCTTGAAATGATTGACATGAGCCAGTTTTTGTTGTCTTCAGAGGGAGCGAGAGCTTGCCCAGTCCCGAGATGAGACAGCTCGCCTGCTGAGCGAGCTCGAGGTCCGCGACACCGAGGTTGCTGCTCTCGAGGCGAGAGTTGCTGAGCTAGACGGCGACCAGCAGTAGCTTCCGTGTTGCTTCTCGTTTTTTGGTTGTATTTTTGTACATTTATACATTTTAGGACCCGCTTTTGGACACTTGGATCTTGTTTTGGGGCTCGAGCCCCCAGTTTGGTGTACATATCCATTTTTTAGTTGTATATATGATGGTCTGCGTGCCTTTGCTGCTGGGTTGCTTTGTTTGTATCTGCAGGTTAGCTTTGAACAGGTTTGGTAGATGACGGTTTACGCCGTCATGCTGCCGAAATTTACACAGAAATCTCATAGAACATATATTTGTACACATGGCCTAAATTAGCGCAAAACAATGACTCAAAAATGCAAAAATATGACCAGAAATGAAAATGCAAAAATTTGGTCGGAAATGACCGGACGGTAGGGAGGGTTACCCCCTAAAAAAAAAAAACATATAAGTTTGAAATGTGATGTGGAGGGAGAGTGAAATGATTCCCCAAAAATAAAATTAAAAAAGAAATGTATAAGTTTGAAAAAATGATATAATTAAATTAAATACAAAAAGTATATATTTTAAAAAAATGAATAAATTAAATTAAATGGGTGAAATGATTCCCAAAAAAGAAAATTAAAAAGAAATATACAAGTGTGCTAAAATGACGAAAATGTCGATATCGTCTCGAGATGCGTGCCCGCGAAATTAGGAAACACGAAACATGGAAACCTGACGCATTTACCAAAATAATAACCCGTATGAATAGGAAATTATTCGTTGAGGAATTTAGGAAAGATCCAACGCGGAAAATCACAGAAAGAGTCTTTGAGGAAGAGCGCGCAAAGAAGAGCTGCGTCCCTTCAAGAAGCGCAAAGACTGCTGCGCTTTGTTCCCTAGTGCGTCTGTTCTGACGGATTTTAGGAAACAGCTTTTAGTATAATTAGAGACGTCGAGGGAGGTTTTATTCACACAATTCTTTTGTCTTTCTTCGTCTTATTACACAAAACTCCCAAAATAAGCATACATCATGAATACTCTTGAAATTCGTCTAAGAGAATGGACAAACGAGTTCTCTAATGTGGAGAAGCATAACAAGGGTGCTTATAATTTTGGATCGCTTTTGAGCTTGAAGTTGATCAAGGTAGTCAAACCGTTTCTAGATGCTTGTCTTGACTATTGGGACTCTAATTATCACGTATTTGCCTTTCCTGGAGGCGACATTTGCCCATTTTCCGAGGAAATTGCTGCGATTGGTGGTTGGGATCCGGAACATTTGCCTGCTATTCCCTCCACTTCTCAAGGGTATAAGAACAAGTTTAGAGACTTGCTTGGATTGGCCAGAGTTGATGTTGACCGTCTTGTGACTTCTAAAGGAGTGCGAATGTTGGATTTCATCGATCGCTTCATTAATAGGGCTGATCCCACTGTCTCTTATGTTACGAGGCGAAGGGCCTTCGGATTTTGCATATTATATGTATATATCCTTCAAGGGCATGTTGATGAGGACATGAGGGGCGACCCTCGTCTTTTGAGCTTGATTGAGCAAATGGAGCTGCGCAGGAGCCCAACTTGTCTGTCTTTAGGAGAGATCCTATTGGGCTTGGATAACAGGAAAGCTAATCGCGACCTACCTTATTTGGAAAGTCCCAATATATTGCAGGTAAAAGAACTCTTTCTTCTTCTTCTTCTTCTTCTTTTTTTTCTCTTCTTTTTCCGTTTTTTTTCGTTTTTTTTTTTTCGTTTTGTTTTTTCGTTTTTTAATACCCGCTTTTGGTAGGTCTGACTTATGGAACGTCTTCGACTGATCGAGCCCCCAGTTAACGTTCCTGCTTATCATGCTCCCTCAATTGCAATGAGGACTAGACTTTACATGGTGGACTTCACTCGAGTTTGCAATTACTGGGAGAATAAATTGAAGAGTGAAGATGGCCCCTTAATCAGATGGATCGTACCATGGTGGCATCTCAAATCTGTCACTGGAGTATCTTCCCTGGATCCTACCCGATCTGTTCGCATTCCCGACTTGGAGTTTATGATATGCATTTTTCCGGAGAGGTTGATGAGGCAGGTTGGATTGAACCAGATGATCCCGAAGCTTGACACTGTCCCGCAGACTGTCGTGGCGCTTACTACTGAGAGTTGAAGAGAATGGGCCATCAAATGGGCTCAGAGGAACATTTGCTTCTTGAATTCTTCTGTCAGTGCTCTATGGGTGTCAGATTCCTATCTACGGTGGAGGAAAGCTGCTACTCCGGAGGAGCGCGAGAGACTAAGGAAACGTGAAACTGTTGATTACAAGGTTCGCGAGGTGGAAAAGGAGAAGGAGAAGCGTCTGACTGAGGGAGAGGAAGAAGCCGGGTTTCGAGTTGTTCATCCTTCAAAGAAACCGAAGACTTCTCCTGCCGTCGAGATTGTGGTTGACAAGAATGGCAAAGCGAGACCACGAGAGAGACCATTGGTGATTAGGTCGGAAGTGGCGCAAGAGCGTCCGGCTCGAGATCATGACACGAAGTATGATAGAAATGACAAAGGCAAAGGGAAAATAGAAGAGTAGCCTAAGTCCTTATTATAATTTATTATTATTATTATTATTATTATTGTTGTTGTTGTAATAAGAAGATGGGGTTTTTAGAATCCTAGCCTATTTATTTTTATTATGATTTTATTATGTAACTTATTATTATTAGAAATGAAATAAAAGAGGTTGATTGGTTATGAAACCGTTGTGATATTCTTTTCATTATTCTTGTCGAATTTCAAATGTATTTGCGCAAATGTCCTTCTATTTACATTCAAAATGATTAAATGGGTTGTATCCCGTGAAGGATTGCCTACGTATTCATTTAAAAAAAATGAAATCAAACCCTTGCGCGTAGTTCGAGTAAATGTAAAAGAATAATTGTTCTAAGCAAGAGCTTGTAATGAACTTTAGAAAATAAGCATGTGCTTTACTTACTCCGAAAATGCAATTTAGTTTAATTGATGATATGAGAATGACAAATTGTCAGAATGCAAGAGCAAGATGACATTAGCTTGATTCAGCTTGGCCAGGGGCCGTTTATTTCGTGCCACAAGAGCGACACGTGAGGTTACGCGAGGCGCGTTTTTGCTCCTATTCTAGGCATAGTAATGTTTCAATTGGTCAAGGTTTGTTGGGTTGGGAAATTCGTTCCCGTTTAGGTCTGTGATCCTAACCGCACCCCCTGGAAGTATGGACTTGATTAGGAATGGCCCGGCCCAATTGGGTTTGAATTTTCCTCGTGGATTGACAGGTAGAAGAGCCCTAATTGATTTGAGGACCAAGTCTCCTTCTTTGATGTTCCTTGGCTTAACCCTTTTGTTGAAGGCTCGTTTGATACGCGCCTGATATGTTTGCATATTATGTAATGCACGTAACCTTCGTTCATCCAGGAGGATGAGTTCTTCATATCTATCCCTCTTTCACTCGGCTTCGGGTATTTGACTTTCGAGTAAAATTCGCAAGGATGGTATTTCTAGCTCGACTGGTTGTACGGCTTCCATGCCGTAGATCAAATAGAAAGGAGTAGCCCCAGTGGGCGTCCTAACAGACGTACGGTATCCCCATAAAGCGAAGGGTATCTTGCTTGGCCAATCTCTATAGTTGTCAATCATTTTCTTGAGAATTGTGACAACGTTTTTGTTTGTTGCCGCTACCGCGCCATTGGTTTGTGGTCTATATGGCGAGGAGTGGTGATGCTTGATTTTGTACTTGGCTTGCAATTGTTCAGTCTCAGCTTGGAAATGTGATCCATTGTCACTGATGATCTCACGTGGGCAACCGTATCGACAGATAATGTTGGTTTGTATGAACTTTGCCACGTTCTTGGCCGTAAGACTGGTGTAGGAAGCCGCTTCTACCCATTTGGTGAAATAATCGATTGCTACTAGGATGAAACAATGACCTCCTGTTCCTGCTGGAGTGATCTTGCCGATGATGTCAATTCCCCAAGCAGAAAATGGCCATGGGGATGTCATGGTGTAAAGCAATGAAGGAGGAACATGTTGCACATTCCCAAAGATTTGGCAATTATGGCAATGTCTTACATATTTGATGCAATCAGATTCCATCGTGGTCCAATAATACCCTAAGCGTGTGATTTTCTTTGCCATCATGGGTCCACTCATCTGAGGGCCACATTCTCCATCATGGACTTCTTCCATCACTTTTCGTGCCTATGAATGATCAAGACAACGTAGGATTACACCAAGAGGTGTTCTTTTGTATAGCTCTCCTTGCATGAGGACGTATTGGGAAGCTAGCAAGCGGATAACGCGTTATCCCCTTTTGTCCATTTCTGGTGGATAGGTGCCATTGAGTTTGAAGTTTAGGATTGCTTGGAACCAAGGTTCCTCCATAATTTCCTCTTCATCGGTGATTTGGTGCACATAAGTTGGCTCTGATCGTCGTTCGATGCACAAAGGCATTTCTACCATGCTATCTGGCATGTTAATCAAAGATGCGAGTTTTGTAAGAGCATCCGCGAATTGATTTTCTTCTCGAGCTAGATGTAAGTAGGTTACTTGATCGAAGAATTGGGCTACTTGGTCTATTCTGGCTTGATAAGGTGCCAAGCTTTCGCTTCGGATTTTCCAAGATCCCGTAATTTGGTTGATTATCAAAGAGGAATCCCCATGTACTCGAAGATTCTTGATGCCTAAACTTACTGCCGCTTGCAATCCAATAAGATAGGCTTCGTATTCTGCAGCGTTATTTGTCACCTCGAAGTCGAGTTTGACAGAGATTGGTGTATGCTCGCCTTCAGGAGAAATGAGCAACACTCCTATTCCAAATCCTCTTAAGTTCGATGCTCCATCAAAATAGAGGTCCCGGGAGTCTACATCTGTTTGGAGTATTTCCTCATCCGGAAATGACCAGGTGTCTATCGTTTGTGTATCATTGATGGGATTTTCTGCGAAGAATTCGGCAACGGCGCGCCCCTTTATGACTTTCAAAGGCACATACTTGAGATCGAAGTCAGAGAGCATCAAAGTCCATCTCGCTAGACTTCCATTGTGAACGGGTTTCTCGAAGAGGTATTTGACATGATCCATTTTAGAGAATATTTTGACGGAGTTACTAAGCATGTAATGGCGTAGCTTCTTCGTTGCCTACATAAGAGCGAGGCATGTCTTCTCGAGTGGCGTGTATTTGCACTCGTACTCCAAGAACTTCTTACTAAGGTAGTAGATGGTTCTTTCTTGTTTTCCTACAGTTTGAGCTAGCATGGCGCCCATTGCCGTTTCAGTTACCGTGAGATATAAACCAAGAGGTTGATCTCGTTGGGATGGCATGAGCACTGGTGGTTTGGCTAGTATTTCCTTGATTCGGTCGAAAGCCTTCTGACAATCATCATCCCACATGGTGTGATCTGTTTTCTTTAACTTCTTGAATATGGGTTCGCAGATCATGGTGAGTTTCGATATGAATCGACTTATGTATTGCACCTTGCCTAGGAATCCCCTAACCTCTTTCTCTGTTTGAGGTTGCGGCATTTCGATTAGAGCTTTGATCTTTGAAGGGTCTATTTCTATACCTCGTTGGCTAACAACGTATCCCAGGAGTTTGCCAGATGTTACTCCGAATGCGCATTTCTGAGGATTGAGCCTCATATTGTACTTCCGTAGCCACGAGAAGAATTTGCGAAGGTTCGCGATGGGTCCCTCTCTTTCCTTGGACTTGACAATCATGTCATCTACGTATACTTAAACTTCTTTATGCATCATGTCATATAAGAGCGTAGTTGCGGTGCGTTGGTATGTAGCTCCGGCGTTGATTAACCCAAACGGCATAACCGTGTAGCAATAGGTTCCTCATTAAGTGACAAAGGCGGTCTTATGCATGTCCTCTAAGACCATCTTGATTTGGTTATATCCTGCGTATCCATCCATGAAGGATAGTAACGCGTGATCCGCCGTATTATCCACTAATATGTCGATATGTGGTAGAAGAAAGTCATCCTTAGGACTTGCTTTGTTTAAGTCTCTAAAGTCAACACAAACACGGATTCTCCCATCCTTTTTTGGTACGAGCACTATGTTAGCTACCCAGTCTGAGTACTCGGAAACTTTGATGAACCCGGCTTTGAATTGTCTTTGATCTTGAGAGCCCATTCTGTCCTCATTCGACGAAGCTTCTGTTTCACAGGTTTGAAACCTGGTTTGATTGGGATTCTATGCTCTGCAATGTCCCTGTCGATCCCTGGCATATCTTTGTAGGACCAAGCAAAAACGTCTTTGAACTCGTGTAGGAGGTCTATGAAATTGGCCCTTTCGGTGGGGCTCAGGGTTGTCCCTATCCTAAGTTCTTGGGGTTCTAGTTCAGTTCCTACGTTGATGGGTTCAGTATTCTCTATCACTGGCCCCCCTTCCCCTTCTTGTAATATTTCTTTAGCTATGTAGGGAGGTATTTCGATTGAGTCAGGGTCTGAGTCATTCTCATTATCATCGTAAACAGAATTGCATTCAAGATAACACGAAGAGTAAGCAGAACCCGATTTATTCATATTAAGATTTGAGAAAAGTTGAAACAAAGAAGCCATCTGATCTGTGGTCAATGGCGGTAAAGGGACAGCGGTTGGGACATTTCCCGAACTACTATTGCTATTTGACACTAAGCTAGGAGAAACGAGGGCAGTGAGAATGACGACAGGAGGAGACTCTCTAGGAACTTCTCTAGACTCCGACTCTGACTCTGACTCGAATTCATCGTCTTCTGGTTCTCCTTTGAACATCTCTCCTTCTCCAGTAGTGAGCTTGAAGAGTCTTCCTTGATTGTTTGTCCACTTGATCGATTTTCTCCATCCTTTCTGCTGATTGGTGTTGGTTTCTGTGATTAACGCGGTAGGGTTGAAGTGATCATCTTAAAGTATCATGGTAATGATCTCATCCTGCGCGGCTCTAACAAATCGATCTTCTCCAAATAGTAGACTTATGGCTTGTTCGTCTAGGCAAGGTGCTTGACGAGTCTTGACGGTAGGAACCGTTTCTGGAGGAATGAAGTACAATCGTGAAAGATCTCGATTCCGGATAACTTCCTTTCGAGATAGTGCCAAGGTTCGGGAAATCCATGAAAGAGTTCTTGACTTCCTTCCCTAACGAAGTATCCATTTAGGGTAGGGAGATAGGGTTGCATTTGGATTCCCACATTCTTACGGTTTTGGAATTGAGCGAGCATCTCGAGAACTTCCTCTTTGGTGGGTTTGTATCCTAGTCCAAGGGGTATTCTTTGTGAATTACCCTCTTTGTAGGGTGCAAAGGTGTTTCTTCGGATAGGATTCAAAGGAATTCCCGGGAAATATCCCTGGGTTTTGAGTATGTGGTTGACCACTAAGTTAGAGTAGGGATTGAAGTATAATGGTGCCAATTCACTCTCTATGACATTTATGATATGGAAGCCCCCAAGTTCATGTACTGGATCTGTAAGGACTTGATTGCTTGACTTCTTTTCGATTATTGCCTTGATGGGCGACGAAGTGATCGTCACCACCTTACCATTTAGTGGGATTCTGATTTTCTGGTGGAGTGTGGATGTTATCGCTTTGGAAGCGTGAATCCAGGGTCTTCCCAGAAGTATGTTGAAGGATGCCTCAATATCCACTATTTGGAAGTTGACCTTTCGCTCAATCGGCCCTGTGGCTATGGTTAGGTCAACAAGTCCCACCACCTTTCGTCGTGTACCATCATATGCGCGAACACCTTGGTTGGTAGAGGTCCAACCTGATTCTTTCATGCCCAATTTGTATGTCGTTTTTAAGGGTATGACATTGACTGCGGAGCCATCATCTACCAAAGTCATTGGCACATTCTTCTTTAAGCAAATGACAGTGATATAAAGAGCCAAGTTATGACTAGCACCGAAGGGTGGCAAATCCTCATCCGAGAAATTAATTGGATTACTTAGCTTTGGTGATTCTTGGAAGACCAAGTTGACCACGTCGTCGGGTGTGGAGTCATATGCCACATTTAGTTTGGCCAAAGCTTGCAGTAAAGCTTGGCGATGTGGGAATGAGCTTGCCACTAGTTGCCAGACTGAAAGATCAGCCTTTCTCTTCTGTAGTTGCTTTAGCAAATGGTCGGTAGAGCCTTCTTCATTATCATTTGGTATGACCGCATTGGTTGGACCGTTTGCTATGGGACCATTTTGAGAAGTGTTTTGGTATGGGCGTCCTGAACGAGTGAGGTGATCTACATCTTGATCTTCACAATTTTGGACTATTTCCTCACTGACTTTGACTAAGTAGTGTTCAGTGAGATACTCGTCTTCATCATCATCAGCCCATATTCCATTGATAGTAACAAGTTCCCTCATTCTCATGATTTCAGCTTCTAATTGGATAATTTGGTCGACTAGTTCATCAACCATTGCTACTATTTCTTGCATTGTAGTGTTTTGAGAGAAAACTAGTGGTGCACGTTCTTTAGGTGTGGCGTTGGGATCACGTAGGGTTGCCACTGCACTCTCTAGTTCCACGACTTGCCTATCCACACTTTTTGCCCATGCGATGAAATCAGTGATGGTTGGAGAAATGGTGGAGTAATTCCCTTCATTTTCTATTGCATGAACTTCATCTTCGACTGGAGAGATGAGATGTGAACAATCTATGGTAAATTCTTCACTTGTAATCACTAGAATTCCAAGAGGATTCTGAGTGTTGTTAGGCTTACCTCCAGGTGGTATTGGTAAGCGATCGTCTTCAATCATATCTTGAAGTACATTTTTCAATTTTTAGCATTTTTCTGTATCGTATCCCTTACCTCTATGGTATTCTCAGTACGAATTCTCATCCCAGAATTTGGACTTCTTTTTTGGTTCTGGTGTAGGGCCTATGGGTTGAAGCTTGCCGAGTTTCATCAACCTTTTAAGAGCGTTGGAATATGTGTCCCCTAGATTTGTGAATTTCCTTTGGGGGGTTCTCTTCTTAGATGGCTCGAGGAGGTTGACTTCATCAGTCTTGCTAGTAGAGCCGCTGGAACGACTTGTTGAGCCTTGATATCCACGACCTATTGTTTTGGACAAGAGCCCTTTACGAATGTCATCTTCGATCCTTGTCCTTAGTACGGTCAAATCTTTGAAAGTCTTGATGTTTTGATACCTCAAATGATTTGCATAGATGGGCTTTAGGTTGTCCACGAATTTCTCCACGAGGGTGGCTTCATCTGGACGTTCAACAAGTTGAGTACTAGTCTTCCTCCACCGACTTAGGAAGTCGGTGAAACCTTCTTTGTCATTTTGGGTAAGAACCTCTAAAGTGCGCATGTTGACTTGGATTTCAGCATTATCCACATATTGTTTAGCAAACTCGATTGCGGCATCGTCCCAAGTAGCGATTTTCTTGTATTCTAGCGAATAGAACCATTGTTTTGGGATGGTGTCAAGAGATGAAGGAAAGATCCTTAAAAACATCTCGGGTTTAATGCCTTTGATAGACATGTAATCCTTGAAGGCACGGATATTGTTCAAAGGGTTTTCATGCCCCTTGAATTTAGGGATATCCGTCATGTTGAAGTTGGTTGGCAACTTGGAACTCACAGCCTCATATTTGCGATTATTCTCCCTATAAATGTCATCCCCTTTGAGATACATCAATTGTTCCTCCAAGTATTGGAGTCGTTTCTCAGCTGCAGTCATACCTATGGGAGGGTTTTCGTCACTGAAGTTGTTCATGAAGTCATCAGCGATCTCACTTTCTCGAGGAGGCATCCTCATTTCCACGGCATATATTCGGCCCTCAATGGTGTCAAGGCGATCATACACTTGGTCTTGAGTAACTTGGAGACGAGCTAGCGCGGCTAGGATTTGACCATTACCTTTCTGGAGTTGGTTGAAGTTCACGTCGCTTGTTTCAGGCATCTTGGAAACTGAATAAGAGATCGACGACGAATCAAAACACGATCGACAATTCTAGCACACTTACTCGAAAAGAAATGTTTTGACTCGTGAAGTGGGAGTGTGCCACTTGTGTCAAGTGAGTTTTGAGAAATGACAAAGTTTGAAAAATGTTGGTCCTAGGCAACTTTAGTGTAGTTGTAGGAGTGGACTCGAAGTGAGGTTTTGAAAGGGTTTTGAGGCCCGAATTTCGACTTGATAATTCGACAATGTTTCGACTTGTTTTGTGCTAATATTAGGCCTATATTTCAAAATATTTACATTTTAAAGAAGGATTTTGAATTTACAAAAATCGTCATGGTTTCGTTTAGAAAATGGTGATCACGTATGGTACCAACAATATACAAGCATTATAACGGGATGCTGAGTGCATTTAAATGGGTTTTGGTTTAAAGGGTGGGTTGCCATACCGAACAATCAAACCCGAAATCTGTGGAGAGGCTCGTACCAAACATGAGTAAGGCCGATTCCTAGTCCATTTCCTCGAGTAGTGAAAGTCCTTGATACAAACAAGAGTAAGTACCATGGTATGGATGACGTCAATCGCTATCCATCCTTAGGCCCAAATAAGAATTAGGACCATTTAGGCGGGACGATTGGTCGAATGGGTTGGGTTGGGTTGGGCCTAGGAGGGCCGAATAAACAATCTAGGAAGACCGCGTTATGAAAACCGACAATTGTCTTGTACAAACTATTCCCTAACCTTGTTCAAGTTTCACCCTTTTGGCTATACGTAAGTGTATTATCCCCAGCGGAGTCGCCAAACTGTGGACGCAGGCCCACGGGGGCGCTTGGGGGAGAACAAGCGTTTGCATTTGTGGAGTCGCCACCAATTTATTGTGGAAAACTGGAAACCGTTCGAATACCTTGTGCCATGTCAAGACACAAAGTAGTGACATGAACACCAAAAACTCGTTACCCTTAGCATTCTATGTCTAGAATGACTCTCGTGGATGCCAATGAACACGGATGTTCACAGAGATCTGGAGTAAGGGGTGAGGGTACGTATTAGGAAGCTCTTTTGATCGAACACCTAATCCCGCCCGCCTCGATAGCGGCCTCTAATAATGATTAGGGAAAATCATCTATACTCGATATATTGTCGATTATATGCATGCAATGCAACATCCAATAGATTAATCCTAGCATGTGAGAATTAAACTAAGTCGGTGAACAAGTAATTTAACATACAATTAAGTCAAAGTTGGGATTTAGATTGATTACATGTGAAGGCATACAAAGAAATACGATAAAACAAATACAATAATAATACAATAAAGAAAATTACAATAATTACATCGAATTTAATGGTTTATGTCGAAAATACTTTTAAAACGGATAATTTGAGAAAGAATAAATAAATGAATTAACGAACGGGAATTAAGGTGATAATACAAATAATAGTTAATTAATACGTAATTAATAAACTAGGTCAAGGCAAAACGGGAGTTCAGAGACAGAAATCAACCAGGAACAGGCACAGCAGAACTGCGTCCCTTGGAAGAGGCGCAGTAGTTGTTGCGTCTGTTCCTTGGCTCAGTTCTGGCTGTGAAGCCGGAATTGCAAGTCGTTAATATTCGTTGGTGATTTAATGATTGATTATGAATAATTGACTCGGATAGAAGTGATTAACATGTTATTTACATATGATTAATGGTCATAAAAGCAATAAAATATGGACAAAACTAATTAAGACGAATTAATTACAAGATTAATAAGGATTAATTAACAAATTAATGAACTAACTAATTAATTAGATTAAACAGCTTATTAATGACGAACTAATGATGGATATGATGAACAAAAGGTGGGAATATGTCAATGACGAATTCCAGAGACTCAATATGAACAAATCGAACCTCTAAAACCCGAATTTGATTTTAATGACGAAAACCCGCAAATATTAGTTATAAGGGATTTAAGTCGAGATTTAATGACGAATTAAATACTAATGATGATGAATAATATGTTACATGTCAAATTATTATGTTCAAAACGTTATATTAAAGAATCAAAGAACAAACGAAAACAAAAGAAAAAACAAACGAATTAATAAAGGACGAAGGAAGAAGAAAGGAAGCAGGAACTGCAGCAGCCTCATGAAGAGGTGCAGCAGATACTGCGTCCCTTCGAAGAGGTGCAACAGTTGTTGCGTCCTTTCTCGACGTCTGTCTTCTGGTAATTCGTAAAAAGGGTTTTAAAGCGTAGTTTTAGAAATCGGTTTTAGCAATACTTTCGACATAAACCATACATCATGATTACAAAAGTAAATAACAATAATAAAATAGGGATTATACACCCTCAGACTTACATGTTTGACGAAACGAGATGAACTAAGTATACGTTTAGTGATGCTCGACTCGAATGTAGACGAAAGTGCCCTCGTAAGAGGAATTAAAATAGATTGATTAGAGTTGATTATGGTGGAGTTGGTCAAATTGGTCGGTCATGTAAAACGAGGCTGGTACTCAGAAGGATCCGAGTTTACGTGGTCGAATGTTCAAGCACGTAGACGCCAAAAAGTAAGAACGTGGTCTAGAATGCAAAGGGAGAAGAGAAGGGCGGACACTCGCGTGAGAAATATGTGAGACCGAAGGTCTCTATTTATACTAATTAATCACACGGAGGAAGTAGGGTTTTCGGAGAAGCTTTGGAAGTGAATCTCGAAAAGATATGAAAAGATACGAAAAATACGCAGAAAAGGACTTGGGAAGAGGCGCAGCAGGCACTGCGTCTCTTGGAAGAGGCGCAGCACCTGCTGTATCCTTTCCCAAGTGGTTTCCTCCTGCGGAAGAAAGATTTCCGTGTTTTGATTATGGAATAACGAATTTATCTTGTTTTTCTTAATATTTTGTGTGAATATTACGGGAAATTATTTGCCAAAGATGTAAAATATTGTAAAATATGGAATAGAAGCATCCGGAACATTCCACAACATTCTGACTCGTTTTCAGAAAATGAAGACGGTTTTATGACCTGGACTCCAAATGTACTCTAATTACTGTCAAAACGACCGTATCGGCACGTAGATGACAATTAAGAGGTAGACACAAGTGTTTGAGCGATCACTTGACGATAAACTTACGAACTGTCACAAATTGTTCCGCGTACCAAACATGCGGTCCAATCATCACCGGGTGGTTTGCGGGAGGTGCAGAAATGAGGTATCTACACGATTACCCAAGTCACAATCAAAAACACTTCCACGGTAAAAGAGCATGTGCAACATCGTTGATAGGACAAGAGTTGGTCGTCACACATCCAATCAAACACATTTATAATACTCAACAAACAACTAGTTAGTGGTAAGTCGAGGTCGATCCATGGGACGGTGTGCTTTGGGTTCTTAGTCTGTCTATCTCAATTTATGCTAGTGTCACAATTGATGGGGTTTGTAGTTGTATTCTAAACTAATGAAAGTAACAAAGTAGAGCAAACAATGAACTAAGAAATATAAACAATTGACTAAAAGCACTAGGATGTCATGGGGTCATAGGGGATTCATGGTGTTGATCATACAAACATGTTTACAAAGTTGCAAGCAATTAATGTTGTAAAGGAACCGAGTTGGTTTATGTCTTACGGTTCATAGGAAAAGTTGGGTCCCGGAGCCGAATCGATTAGATTGTACAACACCTACAAGTCGACTTACTTTCCTCCTATTCAACTTCTATGCATGGTCTAACAAGACTCGAGTTGGTTTATATCTTACAAGTCTTGTTGAGTAGATAAGAGATGGTTGTAAATGCAAGGATTCATAGGCTTGGCATTTCATCAAACATAACATGTGTATAAAGTTGACATCACAACAAGCAAGCAAGTTAATCATGTGAACATATTAGATTAAGCATGAATCAATCCCATGTTGGTTTCCCCTAATTACCCACTAATCCTAGCTAAAAGACTACTCACTCATTATCATGGGAAACATGTCATTAATGGTGTCAATCATCACAACAAGTATAAACATGATAATAGAATGAAGAAATGAACAATAAAGATTAAAGGGTAAAGGAATTATACCAAACTTGAGATGATCCAAATAATAAAGCAAAGAATAATAGAAGAAACTTGATTGATTGATGAAAGGTTGTCAATCCTCCAATAATAACCCAATAGTCTTCAATTACCCAATAATAAATTTGAATAATAAACTTGAACAATAATTAAGGAGAGATTAATGTGTAATTGGTGGAAAGATTAAAGAGTAATCTATTCTAATCTACTCCTAATCTAATCTAAGAGAACTTGATTTAATCTAAGGAAACTTGATTCTAATCTAATGAAAACTTTATGGTTTGATTATTACAAATGGGGTATATATAGTGGGGATTAGGTGTAAGAACTAGGGTTAACTAAGGGCTTAAATGACGATTAAGTCCCTTGTTGAGGAAACGCCGGTCTTTTTGGAAAGACTCCGGTCTCTAGGGAGACTCCGGTCTCTAGAAAAAGATGTGCATCCTTCCTTGAAGCTCGAAGAAGACGAAATGGGTCGGCCTGGGAATCCGGGCGTCCTTAGCACGGGACGGGCGGATTTGGTGATTTCTGCCCGGGCGTCTTGTGGGGAAGACGGGCGGATTGTTGGGAAGACGGGCGGATTGGTCTCGGGACGCTCGGATTCTGGGCTGTGTATTTATCTTTTCCTTCTGTCTAGCAATCCGAGCGTCTTGAGGGGAAGACGGGCGGATTGTTGGGAAGACGGGCGTCTTGTTGGGAAGACGGGCGTCTTCAGTCTCGGGACGAGCGGATTAGCGAACAGCTTCTTTGTTTGAGCTCGGATTGTAAAACGGACGTCATTTTCTCATCCGGACTCCTATTGGAGTGATTCAAAAGCCTAGATCACTTGTTTTTTCGACGCCGTTCTATCTAGCATATTTTCATAGCCAAAGGATCAATCCTTGGTTCGGTTTTCGAGCGATTTCTTCTTGTAATGCCTTCTCTCTCGTCATTCTTACTTTTAACCCTTTGATCCTTCTATATACACTTTATTCCTACATCTTTGGTCATCATTCTTTCCTCCTCTTCATACTAGTCCATCTAATATCATCAGTAAGCTTCCAAATATGCGAGAAAGACGGGAATTTCCGCCTTATTATCTCCTTTTCTACAAAACATATGAAATGCGATAGAAAAGCAAATAAGAAGGTTTTGACGGATAAAATGGCCATAGAATGTTATAATAGTATGCAAAATAGGCTCAATTAGGGGACTAAATGTGCGCAAATATGAGTCACATCAAATATCCCCAAACCGAACCTTTACTCGTCCCGAGTAAAGAGGTGACAAAAACTAGACCTTTATTTAAACTAGCCTACTAATATAACCGATATGAGACAATTAACGAGTCTCACTCCGCCCCTTCAACTCACAACAAGAAAACCATGAGGTAGGATGCCTTCTTGTAAGGCAAGGTGGGGCTTGCCAAAATGGCAACACATCCAAACATTAAACACACAAAATCAAGTAATGGATGCATCTACAAAAGAATAGCCACTTTCCTCATCTAAGTGGCGGAAATTATCTAAAGGGGAAGCAATTCAAGGGTACACACTCCTTTATAGATATGGTTTCTTCAAACTACTAAGCCTAGAAGGATACCAATAAATCACCTCCAAATTGTGTCAAGCTAGGGTACCTTTGTCCTCAATCGTTAAATGCTTTTGTCAAGAGTAGACTCCCTATGGTGTTAGAAACACTGGAGGATCGCGGAATTACCCCTCTTGCCTAGACAAGAAGAAGGGTCGTACCCTCTCTATCATGCACAAAAATGGATAGGATGGATAAAAGGGATCGATAGTATTTGAGTTTCATTTGGGAGTTTGCTTTTGTTGTTGTTCCCCCCCCCCCCCCCCCCCCCCCCCCCCCAATTTCTTGTGGCATATAATATTTGAGAACACTTTCTTGCCATTTCTTTTGATGTTTGGCATTTCAATACTTGACAACTTTCAACTTTTTGCATTTCTTTTTGAACATTTTCAAAGTCACCCCATATGTAGTGAGGGTGCCTTATATTTGAAGCTTTAGGAGTTCTATTTTTGCTCCTCTTTTTATTAGATGCATTTTTGCAAACTTTCTTTCACTTTTCATTTCATTGAACTCAAATTGATTTCTTTTTGTGCCCATTCCCTTTGATGACAAAAATGTGGTAGAACATGGATGAATGATGGTCACCTTGGAATAAACGGTAGCCAAGGAGTTATCACACCACAAGGTACTCTTGACTAGGCCTGAATCCATGGGTCAAAGGATACTAGCATGACACATCCTAGGGTGTTTTACAAGTATTCTAACAAGCAAAGTCTTAAGAAGAAAAAGCATCTATTAGGGCCTATATACACTTGTCAAGCTTCCCAAGTAGACGGTTTCACAAAATTTTTCTAACATGCAAACTACATGCCATGATGCAACTAGCATATATACATCCTAATGCAAATTATTCTACCAACTAATATGACATATAAACTAAATGCAAGTCCTAGGTTCACATTGTTGTTACCGCATCAATCAAAATAAAGCCACATAGTCATTAACATAAAGAGGAAAAAGGAGATTGGAAAGATCATACCATGCGGTCTTCAATATCCTCATGTCTCGGATGTGGCGTAGTCAATCAATGTGAACAAGGATAGAACAAACACAATATATACAATAATATATACATGACTACACTACAAAGGAAATGAACTTGTTTTTGGTTTTTCAATTTTTCAAATTTTTATGGTTTTTTGATTTTATGAAATAAAAGAACGTATTTTTGGGATTTTTCGAAAATTTTTCAATTTTTATCATTTTTGGAATATAAATTCCCATCCCCCACTTTATTTTGGACATTGTCCTCAATGTACATGTAGGAGTAGGAATAAAAAGGAAATACATGTTTTTGGATTTTTTGTTTTTTTGAAATAAAGTACAAATGCAATGATATGATATGAATGAATGCATGCTCTAACTAAATGCAATTCTATATGACATATATAACAAATGAATGCAATCTAAACTATATTATATGATGCATGTTTTAAACTATGGTCACTTATGATCAAACCTCTCCAAACCGATTTAAACACTATCTCTAGTGTAGAAAAGAATAGGATTGGTCATTAGTGATTATGCATGAATTGTAGTCTATATGCAACTATCTACTTGAATCATGTGAGGTATATTACAATGCAACTATACTATATGAACTAACTAATGTAAATGCAATATGATATATAATACAAATGCAAGCTTAATGTATATGTAAATAACTAAATGCAAGTGTAAATGTAATGCAAAGTCAAAGGAAAGGATATCTTACAAATGGTGGTTTGAGGGAGGACTCCGCCAAACTCATTCCTTGTTACCATGGTTCTTGATCTTGTCCATATTGCTTAATGCTCTCAATAACCGGTCAAAGGCTTGTGAATGGTCTTCAAGTAGACAAGTGTAAGTTTTGAACCATTTCAAAATGGAGTAGGGCCAATCCATGAGTGACCTCCCTTTGAACTCCTTCCCCTTCTCTTTTGTTTTGTGATTATGGCCTTCCCGGCTCTTAAAACTAGCAAACTTGAGATTCTTGTCATAGAGGGTTTTTCGGTTGCTCCTATTTATTCCAAAGTTGATGACGAAAATACTTGGACTAGATGATCTTCCAAGAATATAAGGTGAAATTTCATGGTCTTGATGATGGGATGTCTTAGGAGTTGGGATAGTGGATGCCAAATTTCCACATATAGACTCCTTCTTAACCTTTTCTTTGAGCTTCCCCACTAAGTAATTCTTGTATGACGATTTGACTTTCGTGAGAAGGTCCATAATGTCGTCTCCAACTATCATGGGCTCCATAGTGGGTGTGAAAAGGTTCTCATGAAGGCATTCCTCCTCTTCATCGAAGCAATCTTCAAACTTCTCAAGGATGGGTTCCTCAAGAAAGCTAATCCCAT
Organism: Silene latifolia; assembly: GCF_048544455.1. NCBI lineage: Eukaryota > Viridiplantae > Streptophyta > Magnoliopsida > Caryophyllales > Caryophyllaceae > Silene > Silene latifolia. Next base: position 147,618,925 of record NC_133534.1, on the reverse strand, counting down.
AACTCCATTCATCATTTGAGTCCATATTTCCCTCATCATCTTCTTCCATAGATGCATCATCATCGCTTTCTCCATATGAATCATAAATAGGGGCTTCACTCTTCTTCACCAACTCATTCTCCAACACCTCAACATCTACTTCAAATGACACACCCTCATACTCACAAAGGCTAAGAGTATTTGGCTTACTCAACCTCATGTCTTCATCATCAAATACCACACTTTCATACTCACAAGAGCTAAGAGAGATTGGCTCTTCCCACTCTTCATTTTTCATGTCAAAAGTTACTACTTCAATTTCACATTCATGATCATTGTCTAAGGGATGGTGAGGAGTAGTTAGCTGGGTTTCTTTTATTTGGGCAATTTGAATTTCCAACTCCTCACCTTGGGTAACAATGCCTTGAAGAACAATGTCCCTTATTTGGCTCTCTTCTAGCATTTGTTTGAAGAAGTTTTGTTGATCTCCCATCATTTGGAGAATCACATTTTGAATTGGTTCATCTTCTTGTTGTGGGTGGGTGTGAAAATGGTTGTATTGTGGCATTTGGAATTCATTGTGAAGTGGGTATTGGGTGGGTGGTTGTTGTGGATATTGGATGTAGTGATTTTGGTGGGAAAAATTGGGGTAGTAGTTAGGATTTTCATTGTATGAACAGTAAGGTAGATTTGTGTTGACTTGCTCCTCAAACTCCCCATACCCATAGTCATACTCAAAGAATCTACCACATACTCCATGTGTCAAGTCTTGAGCCATCATAGCTAAGACAAGGAAACAACTATAAGCATGGAAACTACACAAAAACGGTAAGAACAATCCTTGAGGAACAAGTTCCTCAAGGTGAAAGCAAAATCAAAATAGACAAACAAGTAAGAACTTAATCACATAGCACCATCCCCGGCAACGGCGCCATTTTGATAGGACAAGAGTTGGTCGTCACACATCCAATCAAACACATTTATAATACTCAACAAACAACTAGTTAGTGGTAAGTCGAGGTCGATCCATGGGACGGTGTGCTTTGGGTTCTAAGTCTGTCTATCTCAATTTATGCTAGTGTCACAATTGATGGGATTTGTAGTTGTATTCTAAACTAATGAAAGTAACAAAGTAGAGCAAACAATGAACTAAGAAATGTAAACAATTGACTAAAAGCACTAGGATGTCATGGGGTCATAGGGGATTCATGGTGTTGATCATACAAACATGTTTACAAAGTTGCAAACAATTAATGTTGTAAAGGAACCGAGTTGGTTTAGGTCTTACGGTTCATAGGAAAAGTTGGGTCCCGGAGCCGAATCGATTAGATTGTACAACACCTACAAGTCGATTTACTTTCCTCCTATTCAACTTCTATGCATGGTCTAATAAGACTCGAGTTGGTTTATATCTTAAAAGTCTTGTTGAGTAGATAAGAGATGGTTGTAAATGCAAGGATTCATAGGCTTGGCATTTCATCAAACATAACATGTGCATAAAGTTGACATCACAACAAGCAAGCAATTTAATCATGTGAACATATTAGATTAAGCATGAATCAATCCCATGTTGGTTTCCCCTAATTACCCACTAATCCTAGCTAAAAGACTACTCACTCATTATCATGGGAAACATGTCATTAATGGTGTCAATCATCACAACAAGTATAAACATGATAATAGACTGAAGAAATGAACAATAAAGATTAAAGGGTAAAGGAATTATACCAAACTTGAGATGATCCAAATAATAAAGCAAAGAATAATAGAAGAAACTTGATTGATTGATGAAAGGTTATCAATCCTCCAATAATAACCCAATAGTCTTCAATTACCCAATAATAAATTTGAATAATAAACTTGAACAATAATAAAGGAGAGATTAATGTGTAATTTGTGGAAAGATTAAAGAGTAATCTATTCTAATCTACTCCTAATATAATCTAAGAGAACTTGATTTAATCTAAGGAAACTTGATTCTAATCTAATGAAAACTTCATGGTTTGATTATTACAAATGGGGTATATATAGTGGGGATTAGGTGTAAGAATTAGGGTTAACTAAGGGCTTAAATGACGATTAAGTCCCTTGTTGAGGAAACGCCGGTCTTTTTGGAAAGACTCCGGTCTCTAGGGAGACTCCGGTCTCTAGAAAAAGATGTGCGTCCTTCCTTGAAGCTCGAAGAAGACGAAATGGTCTGCCTGGAAATCCGGGCGTCTTTAGCACGGGACGGGCGGATTTGGTGATTTCTGCCCGGGCGTCTTGTGGGGAAGACGGGCGGATTGTTGGGAAGACGGGCGGATTGGTCTCGGGACGCTCGGATTCTGGGCTGTGTATTTATCTTTTCCTTCTGTTTAGCAATCCAAGCGTCTTGAGGGGAAGACGGGCGGATTGTTGGGAAGACGGGCGTCTTGTTGGGAAGACGGGCGTCTTGTTGGGAAGACGGGCGTCTTCAGTCTCGGGACGAGCGGATTGGCGAACAGCTTCTTTGTTTGAGCTCGGATTGTAAAACGGACGTCATTTTCTAATCCGGACTCCTATTGGAGTGATTCAAAAGCCTAGATCACTTGTTTTTTCGACGCCGTTTCATCTAGCATATTTTCATAGCCAAAGGAGCAACCCTTGGTTCGTTTTTCGAGCGATTTCTTCTTGTAATGCCTTCCCTCTCGTCATTCTTACTTTTAACCCTTTGATCCTTCTATATACACTTTATTTCTACATCTTTGGTCATCATTCTTGCCTCCTCTTCATACTAGTCCATCTAATATCATCAATAAGCTTCCAAATATGCGCGAAAGACGGGAATTTCCGCCTTATTATCTCCTTTTCTACAAAACATATGAAATGCGATAGAAAAGCAAATAGGAAGGTTTTGACGGATAAAATGGTCATAGAATGTTATAATAGTATGCAAAATAGGCTCAATTAGGGGACTAAATGTGCGCAAATATGACTCACATCAATCGTATATACATCGCAGTCCAAATTTTCAATCTCAGCGGTTTGCCAGGTAAAAGGGACATTGACAATTTTATAATCTTTAACCTCCTCGCCTCGGGCAACTCCATTTTTGACCAGAAAATCAGACATTAAGCTCAGCTTCAAATAAGCAAGGAAAAGAAAACATAATTAGTAACAATACTTAAACAAACTAGGCAAACACAAAGAGAAAATTAGACACAATAAATGACTTACAACAGTTTGACTATACAGCAAACGTACACACGGTTGTTGATGATCAGCAAACAACGCCTCTTGAAATACATTATCAAGATATTCAACCCTCTTGGCATTGAAGTTGATGCACAAACAACTAAAGTGCTCATGCAAAAGCATTGGGATGTAAATCTGGGAAAATATTTGGCCAAAAAAATTGTTAATAATTATGTGGTAAAAAAAAAGCAGAATAACAGCAGAATAACAGTAGAATAACAGTAGAATAATAGTAGAATAACAGTACAATAATAGTAGAATACACACAAGTACAGAAACATACCATATCAGAATTAAGATCACAATCTCTCTTGTTGTTCTTTACAAACTCAGTAAATGACAAGATGACTTCCTCACACAAATCACTTCTGGAAGCCTTCTGAAGTTTCGACGGCATACAAATTCGGCCCAATGGACTCTAAAAAAAAGTGGAGAAAAGAGTTGAAACGTGATACAAAATGAAAAATAAAGTAAGATACCATAAGATAGAATAACTAACCGTTGCACCAATCCTAAAGAAAAGTCGGCTTTGACTTCCTCTTATGCAAGTATCATTAAGAAAGAGGGACCACCAGTCGATAACTCCAAGCATTATCATTGTGTTTGGAACCATGGATTCCATATCCTCTCGATTCAGGTAACTGTGAAGACCCCAAGTGACAAGATTCTCACTTCAAAAAGGAAAAAAAGAGAAAAAAAAGAGTCACTTAAATATATTTTTGAAGAACAGGAAGTAGAATAATATTTAAAACAAAAAGCGGAATATTTTTTAAAATAAAAAGGAGATCTTACGTTTGCGAAATATTATGATCATTCAAGAAACAGTAGTCTGCAACCTCTTTCCTCTTGGATAGCATTGGGTTGAAAACATGTCCCATTGTTATCATTGATTTTGACAGGACAACTAGCTAAGGATCTACATTACAACAAACATAGGTGCATCCGAAATTCTCGGGCACAACGGACAACATTAGCTCCTCATGTGCAGCAGAGTGCAGCAAATAACTTGTACCGATATTAGGAGCATTCAAACCATCAAGGCCATTGTCCTCTAGGACACCCTCATCAACAACAGTATCGTCCTCCAACACAACCTCAGCATCCTGTTTATTAGAATTATCTATCTCAGACGCTGCCCCAAGCAACAAGTCTGCATGACAAGACATCACCACTTCGGCTACTTCCTCTTCTGCAGTCACAAATGCTTCACTGCCAATTTGTGTGGACTGTTGAGTATCATTAGGCATTGGAATGCCAGCAGCGGTATCCGTCAACTCTGTCTCAGGCAAACAATCATCAGTCTTTGGAGTTTGAGTTGTTTGTCTACCGATGTACACTCAACAATATTAGGCACGTCCTCTGGCGGATTATCAACAAGATAGTCTTCAACTTGAATGTTAACATCCTCCACATCATTGTTAACGTCCCCCACATCAACTACTTTCTCACCAACACCATGTGGCTCACCATAACAAAACTGAATGTCAGCACAGATATCTGTCGTAATAGCATCTAAACTGAGGGGTGACAATAGTGGAGTCCCCACCCTTGCACTTTGTTGAATGACGAGACTTTGTTCAACACCCTCCTTTTCAACTATAGTCGGTTGCACATCCGAAAGCCCGACACACTCCTCATAAAATTGAGAAAACAGATTAAATGATGGAGGTTCAATAATGACATCTTCATGTCTAGCTTTTTTGGAAGTTGGTTCTTCAGGAACAGTTGATCGCGATTTATTTTCCGCTTACACAGCCAATACATGCTTCACCCGTTCGTCCAACTCACGGATAACTTGATCCGTGAAGAAAGATGGGGTGGCAACCAAGTTCTCTAACCCTTCACAATGCACTTTTTCTGACTGTTCAGTCGTGCTTTCTTCAGCAGCTGGTCGGGTTACTTGGCTAGGCAACTTAGCAGTAGGTGTTTGACGTATAGCCTGCTGGTTCTTCTTCATCATCTTTGACTTTATTACTTCCGCCCTTTCCAAGTATCGGCGGCATAAAATCTGAGAGTCCCTCTCATTAAGCAATATAAGTTCATGGACATCCTGTCAAAATAAAATCCTAACATTTTACTTAAAACTGAATTCCAAAACATAGTAACAGTTCAGTAATAGTAGAATAACAGAGGAATAATAGTACACTAACAGCAGAATAAATAACAGTGGATTAATAGTAGAATAACACTAGCATAACAGAAGAGTAATAAAATAACAAAGGAATAACAGTACACTAACAGCAGAATAAATAACGGTGGCGCAATAGTAGAATAACAGTAGCATAACAGTGGAATAACAATTTGAATGAAAAATAGAATAACAGTGCAATGACAGCAGAAAAACTGAGGAATAAAAGTGGAATAATCGTAGAATAATAGCAGTCGGAGAACTAATACTTTAAGAGAATAACAGAATAACAAAAAAGGTAAACATTTTAGAATGATTCGACAAAAAATAATCAAACAGGTACTTACGTCGACCGCTGTAGAATGTACTTGCTCATCTGTAAGAATATCAGCAGGTAGATCCAGCACAAGACATCGATGTTGACTATGTTGACCAGAACCAGCGATGTTTGGACGTGACAATGGGAAAGCAACGTCTGAACGCTCCCCAGTGCCCAGAGCACCAGCAGCTGCCTCACGCTGCAACCTCTCACTAAAAGACTTTAAATCCCAATGATTAATGAGAGGTAGCTCATTATTCACCTGATCACCGCTAAAGAAATAGCGGTGAAAATAGGTGATAGCCAAAAGGACTAAACAACACCGAATATTTTTCCTCCCGTTAAGAGATTCACGCACAGAAGTCACCAAGTCTGTAAATACAAAATGACACCAATTAATTTCCTTGATTCTAGAAACATCTTCCACAATGCTTACAAGTCTAAGATCAACCACAAAACCCGACACAGGAGCAACGAAACACGACATAGCAAAAAGAACAAAGGTCTTCTCAAACTCATCATCAGCAACCAAAGACGCTAAGAGGGTGTCCTGAACTTTATTAAGTGGTATCCCACTTTTGTTATTGGCGATACCATACTTCTCACGCCAAGCACGTTTATTTCTTTCAGTGAGCTTTTGTTTTCTACTGGTGCAACCCTCTCCTTCACGGCAAAACATGTTTCTCGCCGGGAAGAAATACTCGTGGAAGAAGGGCGAAAACAACGACAAGACACAATTCTCGATGGAAAATTAGTTTTAGACATAGTATTGGAGATAAATATATGTAATATTTGTAATGGTACTATTGTTAGATGTATTATTTTGAAATGCTTAAATGTAATGCTGATGATGATGCTTAGATATAATTTGTTGGAGATGTTTAAGTGTAATGTGTTGGGAACAAAATAGTTATATAATGAAAGTAAGTGATTTTTTTAACCTTGTTATATATGATAATTTCATTTTTCAGATCTTCCTATTGCATTAACGAATCTCAGTGATTGATTGAATGGAAATGACTAGTTATTTAATTAAACAAGATGAAAACAAACAAAAGATAGAAATCTGAATATATTTGAGTTTCATCTCAATACAATAACACGTTTTGTTCATTACAATAACCGAGTTTCTACATTAAAATAACTGAGTTTCTACATTACAATGACTACAAATAACAGAATTTATACATTACAATAACTGAGTTTCTACATTACAATAACTATAAATACTAGAAAATATTATTCTCAGTAAACAACTGAGTTAACTATAAAATAACTAAATTTATTCATTAAAATGACCAAGTATATACATCAATTTTTCCATTGAACGTCAATTATTCGCGTCTATCGTGATTCGTCCTGCAAATCACCAAAAAGCAGAATATAAGTTATCAAAACACCCAAGAAGTAACTAGAAGATACAATACCTGAGTTTTAATAATACAATAACTTGCTTAAAGTAATACAATAATCCAGATGTAATATTACAACAACTAACGAGTGAACAAGAAAATTGAATATATTTGAGTTTCATCTCAATGCTATAACACTATTTATTCATTACAATAACTGAGTTTCTACATTATAATAACTAAACATACCAGAGTTTCTACATTACAATAACTGGGTTTCTACAATACAATAACTGATTTTTTGCATTTGAATAACTATTAAATAACCACGTTTCTTCATTACAATAACTGAGTTTCTATATTCAACTAGACATTTTAACAAGCACTTGGTGTGCTACTCTAGATTACCAACAAATTTTCAGGATAATGATAATAAATCATTAATCAAATGCCAAAGGTATGATAAACAAGCATACTAACGGAGTAGCAATTGAAATAACTCGCAAAATAACATATATTGACTTATATAATGTACGCTTAGCTTCATTATGTCAATTTACGCTAGGGTTTCTGCAAATTTTGGGCAAAAACTGACGATTGATGCGTGTATCAATCAAATTGAATGAAGATAATGAATTAATTTTGTATTTTCGACTTGAATTACTCCAGTTTCGTGAATATTTGATTGGATTATGCCATGAATTTGAAGAAAATAAGAAAAACGGTTTTTTCCCATGGTACCCTCGAACTTTGGCGGATTACACATGGTACCCCTTCTTTTAGCTTTCTACATATGGTGCCCATCAGTTTGGCTTTCTCCTTCCCCAAATGCCCTTACTATGCTTGCCGTCATAACGCCGTTAATGTAGTTCTTTTTGGCGGCAAAAACATAACCAACCCACACCCTTATTTGTCTTTATTCTAACCTATATTCATCTATCATCAACCTAAATAAAACCTCTTAATATTCCCAAAGAAAATCCCTAATTTTCCCCCAAATTTTCCCAGAAAATTTTATTAACCCTAACCCCAAAAGAAAATCCCTAATTTTACCCCAATATCCGAAAGTAATCTCCTCTTTCAAGCTTCATCTGGTGATTTTCGTCCTTTCAAAGTGCAAAGGTAAGATCTTTAACAACTATCTTTAAATTTCAATTAACTTCATAAAAATTATTTATTTAGATTCAGTTAAGTTATAGGAAGCAGTAATATGTGTTGCATGTTAGTATTTGTAAAAAAAAATCACGAAATTAGGGTTTGAGTTATATTTTTTCTTACTTTCATCATTGTGTGTAATTATAGGATGGATGCTGCAATATGGTTGGAATTTAACTATGGCGGTAAGTGCTTTGATTATCCAGTATATGATGTTGATTTAATGCAATTACTGGATGTGATTGGTGAGCTTGGGGATGTGAGCTTGAAGCAGAATGTACTCATACCATCAGTTTACGACCTGTTTTATAAAAATGGTGGGGGTCAGAAAATATATATAAGAAATGATAATGATTTGTTGAGCATGTTTGCTCATTTTGAAGGGAGAAATGTTATTATGGTTTGGTTGGAGCACACTGAGCATCCTATTAGTTTGTTTAGGTTGGCTGAGGGACTGAAAAAGGTACAAAGAGAGGTAGAAGAGAAAAAACAGAGGGAAGAAGAAGAGAGAGCTAGAAGGGAGAGGGAGGCAATAGAAGTGGAACCTTTGAGCATTGAAGTGCCTGTGGTGGATGTTGATACTAATGACACTGAGTATGTAAGAATTTACACCTCCCAAGAAATTGCTGATCAACAATCTCCTCCACAACCTACACCTAGATCTCCTCCACAACATATACCCAAATCTCCTCCACAAGCTACAACTAAATCTCCTCAACAACCTACAACTAAATCTCCTCAACAACCTACAACTAAATCTCCTCCAGAACCTACACCCAACTCTCCTGAACCTGTAACACAAACAACTCAATCATCACAATGTCCCACTTCAGATAGATTCCATTCACAACCATCACAACCTGTTTCTAAGTCAGTCCCAAGAAGGAGTCAGTCAACATCAAATAAAAAGATACCTAAAACTTCTGCCAAGAGGAAAGGGGTATATGTGCCAAAGACTAAGCAGAGGATCCCTACTGAAGTTGATGTTGTTGAAGACAGGCCTAGAAGGAATAGAGTGCCTCATTCTTTTATGGGGGTGGAGGATGACAATGATGACAGTGATGAGAGTGATGAGGACTATTATTGTAGTGATGGTGAGGATAGTAGAGACAGTGATGACAGTGCAATGGTTGAAGAGCAAGACATTGAGGAGTTGGATGATAATGAGGCTGTTCATCCATTTGATGTTGGGCTCACTGTTGGAGTTAATGAAGAGGATGAAGAAGATAATGAGCAGAGTTTGAAAATGTATAAGAATGGAAGGATATATACACCAGCTAGATGGGGTCAGATTGTGTTAAAGCCATGGCTAATGTTCATGTCTAAGGGGGAGTTTCTTTCAGTGCTCTCGACACGTGTACAAGAGGGCTTCAGTGTGATTGTGTTAAAATCGATAAAAGAAGATATACGGTGAATGCAGTGGGAAGTTGTGTACTTGGAAGCTTCATAGCTCATGTTTGCCTGACTCTGTGACATGGGCTATTAAGACTCTAACAGGGAACCATAAGGAGTGCTTTAACTTGAAAAGGAATCCTATGGCCACTGTTCCTTGGATGGCTAAAAAGATAGAGACTGAATTAAGAGCTCATCCTGAGATGCCAGTTAAGTCAATGGCAGATTTGTTAATGAAGGGTTATGGCATTGATGTATGCCTAAGGACAATGTATAAGGTCGAAATTCTGTATGTTGAAATGGTGTATGGGGGATTTGAGGAGAGTTACAATAGCTTGGCAGCTTATGGAGAGGTGATAAAACAGACTAATCCAGGTTCTTGGGCTTTAATTACCTGGCATAACCCTCAAACTGGACAGACTGGTGGTCAAACTGGTGGTCCAGTCCACTTCAAAGCTATGTTTGTGAGTTTTCATTCATGGATACTTGGGTTTTTGAGAGGTTGTAGGCCCATCATTGGTGTTGATGGGTGTCATCTGAAGGGGAGGTATAAGGGGATGTTGTTATCTGCTATAAGTGTAGATGCCAACAATAATCTGTATTGTATTTCATATGCAATTGTGGGGAAGGAGAACACTGAATCTTGGACTTATTTTTTCAGAAATCTAAGGTTGGCATTTCAGAGTGTTGGATGTTCCAAATGGGATTGGACATTTATCAGTGACAGAATGAAGGGAGTTGAGAGGGCACTTGAAAAAGAGTTTCCTCAGTCCACCAAGAGGATTTGTGCACAACATTTATATTCCAACTTCAAGCTCAAATGGGGAGGGCCTGCATTCCATGACCTGTTTTGGAGGGCAGCCAATGCAACCTCAACTCATGCATTTCACAAAGCAATTGAGGAGATAAATAAGTTGTCCAGTCAGCTGCTTGATTATTTGTTAAGTGTTGAGGAACAATGGTCAAAATCACAGTTTGACCCAAACATTGCTTGTGACCATAACACCTCTAATTTTGTGGAGTCATTCAATGCATTAATAAATGATTTAAGGGAGAAGCCTGTGATGACCCTTATGGAAGGAATCAGAACTGATTTCATGGCAAAGATGGCTGAAAGGATGGAAGTGGCAGATGGCTTGCAAATGCATGAACCTACACCTTATGCTAAGGAGATATTAGAGTACAATATCCATGGGAGTAACCAGTGTATGGTTATTAAAGCAGGTGGTGGGGAGTTTGAGGTGCTTGAGGGTACTAAACCTCATCCAGTGGACATTCTTAAGGGGACATGCTTATGTGGGGGGTGGCAGATAACTGGAATCCCATGTAAGCATGCATGTAGAGCTATTTTTGACAATAGGGAGCAACCAGTGGACTATGTGCATGGATTCTATAGGGGTCAATGTTACAAGCTCACCTATGGAGAACATATGCATCCTTTACCTAATAAGGATGCATGGCCAACCTTCCAATTCCCTCAAGTTTTACCCCCTATTCCAGAGAGGAGCATAGGAAGAAGACTGCAAGGCAAAGAAAGAGGAAACCAGACGAGCCCAAGAAGAAAGGTAAAAGATCAACAACAATCACATGCTCAATATGCAAAACTGTTGGACACAATGCAAGGTCTTGTAAAGGAGGTCCAACAGCAAAACAGAGGAAGGCTAGTGGGGGTGGTGGCAGTCAGAAGAAGAGGGCCAGGAAAGATGGAGCTTCAACAAGCAAGGGTTAAGTATGTTTCTGAAAAGACACTCATTTTTTGGCTAAGTTAGGTTGTTAACTAAGTCAGTTGCCATTTTTTGCTTATTTGGTAAACTGTTATGGGTATATTTTGTGCAGTTTATTAACTGTGTTGCAGCTTTTGGTGATTTATATATCACACAGTCAGCAACATTTTGGTGATTTATAAATCACAGGAACAACCTTTATATAATTAACAACAATGATCAATGCTAGCATTGCAAGTTTTAATCTTACTAATTGCATTTGATTCTATTACAGTTGTTGCATATTACATAGTTTCTTATCCACTTCTTTGGTTCATCATGACATATAACAAGAACATGTACATAAAAATGGCTATTTTTATGCTAAGTTGTAGTAGCTTTGACATATCATCCATTTTTGCCTTCAACAGATTGAGCATCTCAGCTTGTTCCTTCAGTTTCTTCGTCACTTCATGTAGATTATGCATTTGTTGTATTTCTTCTTCTTCATGTTGATTGTCTTCTACTATTTTAGCTTGGCACCATTGAAACCAACCACAATCATCACACTTGTAATATAGCTTCATTGGATTTCTTTGCAGAGAGGCCCCAGAGGACCTTATGTTTGATCTTTTTTGCATCTTGGGCATTGTTTGTTTTCTACTTCAATTCCTCTTGAATAAGAACTTGCATTAGATGTATAAGACATTATTGAGTTTCCTTATGTATTGATACTTGTTTTAATTGTAAATGAGGGAGATTTGGCTTTTAAAGCAACAGATTCCAACGGCTACATCAATATAGCCGTTATTTTTTGTTCATTCTAGAAATTGGGTACATTGGGCAAAAGTTTGAAACACAGGGGTACCATGGGCAAAAAGTGTATAGTTCAAACTAACTTTCCCACCAAAAAGTGAAATTGTAACTGACGTTAAGAAAACTTAACAGCCGTTTGTCAATGGCCATTTTGGGAAAGAAAAAGTCAAACTAATGGGTACCTTATGTACAAAGTTAATTCGAGGGGTACCATGTGTAATCTGCCAAAGTTCGAGGGTACCATGGGAAATTTCCGTAAGAAAAAAGAGGTGAAGAATGAACAAAGCTAGAGAAAAAAAGGGAAAACGTAAGATTAAGTGGAAGAGAGAGAGAAAAAAAATGAGTGTGTGTATTTTTTTTTGATATAATCTCAACCCTTGATCTTGTTAGATCCAATGGTATATAAATGCGGGGGTAACTCACGAAAAGTGGCAAACTCACCGGATCTTGCCTATATATATATATATATATATATATATATATATATATATATATATATATATATATATATATATATATATATATATATATATATATATATATATATATATATAGAGAGAGAGAGAGAGAGAGAGAGAGGCGGGATCTCGTGAGTTTGGTTCTTACGGTGTGTTGTGAGTTTGCTCTTCTTTAAAATCTCAGCCATTGGATAAAGTTAGATACACGGCTGAGATTAATCCAAAACAAAAATAAGATGACGCTTTCAAATCAAATATTGTCGCTGATCACGTTATTCCACTTCAAACTAATTCAACATTTTTCCCCAATTCAATTCAATCTGATCAAAATCCCATCATTCTTATCTCTCGAATCATTACTACTCAATTTACTTACTCCATCACCATTACCATTAAATAATTTTATTTTTCCTGCACAATTGATGATGAATCGGTGGCTACTGCACAATTAATTTTATTTTTCATTCGTATCTTTAATTAACTGACGGCTGACGTCGATGAAATAGATCGCCGACGTGTTCTGGCGGCAGTTTGGTTCACCACAATAGCAGAAGTCGATGATGACGGTGCTATTAATAGGTGTAATTCCAGCTGCTTTAGGATTCAAGGAGTCTGACAAACAGCGCGGATGAGATTCAACCCGTCTTTGCTGTTATTGATGTTGTTAACCAGCGGAATTAGGATGTTGTTATTGATGTTGATGAATTAGATGCTGATGAAGATGTGGATCTCGAGGAGATTGATGAACAGCGCGGATTGAGGGTTGTGGATGAAGATGAGGAGGAAGAAGATGTGAAATTGGTAACAAGTTGGATATGTTGATTTGAATAATGATGCGTCTTTTATGATCAAAGATGGCGAAACTAGAGGTGTTGAGTCACCATCGTCCACCATTGACAGTAATTTTATGAGCTTGATTCTTGATTAAATTAATTGGATGTCCCGTGATGCTCCCGTTGATGGCACCTCTCCGAATACCTAAATGAATTTCCACTTACCTAGGGGCAGTATGGACAAGAGAATCATCAAGTAGCATTACCCTTCGATGCAAGGTTGTCGAGTCTCCTAGCTCTTCTTCTAGTTTGGATAAGGCGCATGTACTCGGTTAATACTACATGGAACTTAGGAGCGAGCCTTTGAGTGACGGCACCAGAAGCACTGCCCTTCTTCATGGCCCTGCGAATGTTCTGTTCAGATATTCTTATATGTTGGTCGCACATAGTCGGAACCGTGGATTTTAAGACCGACTTCCCACAAAGAATGGGGTCTTCAGAACTGTTATCAAGAGCAACGTGTCAGCTCTAATTCTGCAAATGATCAAGTCTTTAATTTCCTTCATTCAGTTCCAAGATGGATGAAGAACTGCTAATGTCTAATTCATAATCAAGAATCGAGAAATCTTATGTGGGAAAGACATGATCAAGTTTTTTATTTAGACTAAGTACGACATAAAGTTTACAAAAAGAAGAAAAAGCAACCCTTAAAAGGATGAATTATAACTAGCAGAATTATAACTATTTTGAGCTGCTTTTTTTTTCATCTTTCTAATAAGGAGGATCATATTAGTTTGGCACCTCTCCGAATTTGTTGGAGAATCGAATTTGTTGTAAGTAAAAAAAATCAAAGTGACACCGGAATAGTAACAGTAGAATAACAGCACAATAACACGTGGTAAAAAAAAGAAAAAAAATCAAAGTCGTAAAAAAAATCAAAGTAACAGCAGAATAACATCACAATAACAGCGGAATAACAATAACAACACAATAACAGCACAATAACATGTGGTAAAAAAAAGAAAAAAAAAATCAAAGTCGTTAAAAAATCACAAGAATAAATGAGAATAACATCACAATAACAAATGGAATAAAAAAATAACAAAGACAATAACACGTGGTAAAAAAAATCAAAGTCGTGAAAAAATTCACAGTAACAGCAGAATAACATCACAATAACAGCGGAATAACAATAACAGCACAATAACACGTGGTAAAAAAAAATCAAAGTCGTAAAAAAAATCAAAGTAACAGCAGAATAACATCACAATAACAGCGAAATAACAATAACAACACAATAACATGTGGTAAAAAAAAAAAAAGAGAAAAAAATCAAAGTCGTACAAAAAATCTAGGTAAAAAAAAAAAGCACAATAATAGCATAATAACACGAGGTAAAAAAAATAAGAGTAAAAAAAAATTTCAAGTATAAAAAAATCCGGTACAAAAAGAAAAAGAAAAAAAGGTAACATAATGAGTAAATTAAAGAAAAACATAAGAGAAAACAAAAATATCAAAGTGGTAAAAAAAAGCAAAATAACACGAGGTAAAAAAAGAGAAAAAAAAATTAAAGTAAAAAAAAGTAACATTAGAAAAAAGAGAAAATAAGTAAATGACAATGGTTTTATATGACATGTAAGATTTGATCTTGGCCACTCATCTCTAATATAATCTAGTGGCTGAGATTCCCCCAACTCACAACTCACCATAAGAACCAAAATCACCAAATCCAATCTCTCTCTCTCTCTCTCTCTCTCTCTCTCTATATATATATATATATATATATATATATATATATATATATATATATATATATATATATATATATATATATATATATATATATAGAGAGAGAGAGAGAGAGAGAGAGAGAGGAGATCAGCTAAGTCCACTATATAGTTATAAGTCCATAAGTTCTATTAAGGGCCATTGGATGATAAAAATGAATGGACAAGATCAACTCACAAAAATGGTGTTTAATGGCTAATCTCACACACACTCTCCTCCCTCACTAATCCATTCTAATCCTCTATTTACTAAATGAATAGGTGAACTTCCAAATTTTCCCTCCAAAAAGTATCTTTATAAATAAGGAAACTATTGATAATTTAATTTTATTCACTAAATAAAGTAATTAATAATTATAATGTATTTCATTATATAATTTTTTCATTAAATATTAACTTTTTCATCAAATTTTATAATTTTCACTAAACACTAAACTATAGTATTTTAATTAAAATATAAATAATAAAAAGCTATAAACTATTAGATCTTTTATTGATGTTATTATTTGAGAATGACTTGACTCATACTATGTATAAACAAAACTATAAATCGTTTTGATTACTTACATGACAAAAACAAATGAGAGAATTAATAAATTGGAATCATTAGTTTTGTGGTATAAAAAATAGTTTTTAAAAAATACATTTCAGCACGTTACTCAATTCTCTTTGACTAATTTTCAGTTTAATTTTTTTTTCTCAAAAAAAAATAATAACGAAAAAATGAACAATTAATTAGATACCACTATTATTTTGTAGTTCAATTTTACTCAGTTTTCTTGAATAATTTTACAGTTCAATTTATTTTATCATATCAAAATATAATGACATGAAATATGAAAAATTAGCGAGGTATTAATTTAGCATTATTAAGTAATATAAAAGTAAAACTCTATAAATACCGCGCATTCATTGCGCGGGATCTAAACTAGTTAATCACTAATTCAGTATAACTTCTTCTCCTCTAATCCACTTCTCTCACATATCACACATTTCATTTCTCTCATCTCTCAAAAACACTAAGACAAGTTTACGACAATTCTGTATTTTTTAGAGTGTAACTTCTTTGTTTTATGAGTATAACTTTAATCGAAAATAGTGCAACTTTATACTAAAAAGGGATTTTGAAGTATATATTTTTAACTTTTTGTAATTTTAAGACAAGTTTATGACATTTCAATATCTTTTAGAGTGTAACTTTTGTGTTTTACGAGTATAACTTTAATTCAAAATAGTGCAACTTTATACTAAAAGGTGATTTTGACGGATATTTTTTGACTTTTTGTAATTTTAAGACAAGTTTACGACATTTCAGTAGTTTTTAGAGTATAACTTCAGTGTTTTACAAGTATAACTTTAATTCAAAATAGTGCAACTTTATATTAAAAAGTAAATTTGAAGTATATTTTTTCGACTTTTTGTAATTTTAAGACAAGTTAACGACATTTCAGATTTTTTAGAGTGTAACTTCTGTGTTTTACGAGTATAACTTTAATCCAAAATAGTGTAACTTTATATTAAAAAGTGAATTTCAAGTATATTTTCTTGACTTTTTGTAATTTTAAGACAAGTTTACGACATTTCAGTAGTTTTTAGAGTACAACTTCAGTGTTTTACATTTATAACTTTAATTCAAAATAGTGCAACTTTATACAAAAAAGTGAATTTAAAGTATATTTTTTTGACTTTTTGTAATTTTAAGACAAGTTTACGACATTTCAGTAGTTTTTAGAGTATAACTTCAGTGTTTTACAAGTATAACTTTAATTCAAAATAGTGCAACTTTATACAAAAAAAAGTGAATTTGAAATATATTTTTTCGACTTTTTGTAATTTTAAGATAAGTTTACGACATTTCAGTATTTTTTAGAGTGTAATTTTTAAAGTGTTTTTTTAGAGTGTTTTACGAGTATAACTTTAGTCATTTTTGTATAACTTTTGTTCAAAATTGTGTAACTTTAGTCCAAATTTGTGTAACTTTAGTCAAAAAATACTTGGAATTTATTTAATTTTAAGACAAGTTTATATAATTTGTCCTACTATAACTTTAGTCCTTTTTGTATAACTTTATCCAAAATTGTGTAACTTTAGTCTAAAATTGTGTAACTTTAGTCCAAAATCATGTAACTTTAGTCCAAATTTAAATTCAAATTTGAAACCAACACAATAAGAAGACGAGATTGAAGTTTCACATATTGCCATTGAAGTTGCACATAATGCCACTGAAGTTGCGCATAATGGGCATTGAAGTTGCACATAATGACACTGAAGTTACGCATATTGCCACTGAAGTTACGCATATTACTACTGAAGTTGTGCATAATAAGCATTGAAGTTGCACATAATGCTATTGAAGTTGCATATAATGACACCGAAGTTACGCATATTGCCACTGAAGTTGCACATATTGCCATTGAAGTTGCACATAATGCCACTGAAGTTGCACATAATGGGCATTTTTTGTATACTTCATTTTTAGTGCAACTTTAATGCTTAAAGGGTATAACTTTAATCAAAAATAAAATAGATCTAAAAAATTAAAAAATAAATAATAGGACGAATTTAGATCTGAAAAATTAATAGATCTAAAAAACCACCACCAACAACACACAAAATTAATACAAAATATGAAATAATTAAAAAGAATCTAAATTACAAAAAACTAATAGATCTAAAGAAAAATATAAAATATGACGATATTTGAAATATAAAAATATAAAACAAGATCATTTTTTTGTCTAATTTTCATATTTATAACACAAAACACTAACACAAAAAACAAAAAAAAAACTATAAAAAACTAATGTAAATATGAAAAACGAAAAAAGGGTATAACTTTAGTCGTAAATAGTGTAACTTTAATGTTTTAAGGGTATAACTTTAGTATTAAATAGTATAACTTTAATATTTTAAGGGTATAACTGTAGTCGTAAATAGTGTAACTTTAATGTTTTAAGGGTATAATTTTAGTCATAAATAGTATAACTTTAATGTTTTAAGGGTATAACTTAGTAAATCTGAAAAAACAATATGAGATTAAAGTGTGTTTTTAACCAATAAAACCCACTTGATCTCTATATAACGAATTTAAACAATACAAGACAATAGATCTGAAAAATTTTAAATGTAATTTAAATCAACAAATTATTCTGAAATTATTTTCATTTCTAAAACCGCAAATCTAACAAAAATCGTAAATCTGAAAAAATAAACGTAAATCTAACCAAAAATAAATCTTACAAAAATCGTAAAACTAACAAAAAAATCTAACAAATACGATTAGATATAAAAAAACGGAAAAAAAAGAAAAAAAGAAGAGCAACGCAGCAAACACAACACACCTACCATTTCAAAAAAAAAAAAAAAAAACAACAACAACAACAACAACTCAGCAACACAGCACACCTACCATTTAAACAAAAAAAAACAACAAAACAGGTCTTGAAACAAGGGGGTGGCAGCCTTAACCAAAAGGAGGAGGGGATAGAGGAGCGAGGCGGCGGAAGGAGGAGGGAGGGTGGCGGAAGTGAGAGTGCGGTTGTGCGGAGGCGGCAAGAGGTTGGTTGTCAGGGTCGTCCCCAATATCCGACCACCGCCATAAACAACACCACCAACCGATACAACCAACAACAATCGAAATAAGGAAAAAAAAAATTGAAAAAAAAATAAAAAACCACATGAGAGGGAGGATGGACGAACGCGGGAGGAAGGATGGAGGGAGGAAAGACGACGGGAGGATGAGAGGGAGATTTAGTATTTATTTTTCAGATTTAGATTTAGTATTTTTTTTTGTTGGGTTTGAAGATGAGAGGGAGAGAGCAGACGAATTTGTTTCTTTTGTTTTTTGAGAAAAAAATTGAGAGAAAAGAATGAGAGAGAATGTGAGATATAGAGAGATGAAAGGAGTTTGTGACAATGAGGATGAATGGATTAGTGAGGAGTTTAATTGCAATGAGGAGCTAATTAGAGTAGATTGATTTGTAGCCATCCATTGGGATCTAATCTCACCCATCCATTCCCTTCATCCAAAGGCCCATAGAAGGACTTAGGGACTTATAAGATGTAAGGGACTTACTAGAACCCTCTCTCTCTCTCTCTCTCTCTCTCTCTCTCTCTCTCTATATATATATATATATATATATATATATATATATATATATATATATATATATATATATATATATATATATATAGAGAAGGGTTCTTATAAGGTCCTCATATCATATGAGTCCCTAAGTCCTTATAAGGGCCTTTGGATGGAAGGGATGGAGGGATGAGATTACATCTCATTCAAGGGTCACAAATGAACCTCCCTAATCTCCCTCCCTAATTGTGTATAACTCCACCTAATTTTGTATAACTCTACCATCATTCTAATCTCCCAACTCACTTCCTCATTCACTCATCCTCTCTCATTTCTCACATTCACTCTTTCTCTCTCATTCTCTCAAAAAAAAAAACCAAACCAAAATAAACTAAAACAAAAAAAAACCAAAAACCAAACAAATATTCATTTGTTCATCAACAAAAAAAAACCCCAAAAAACAATAAAATACAATTACCACCACCACACCCGACCCACCACCACACCACCAGACGACCACCACCACACCCGACCCCCAGCACCAGACCTGCTGCCCCACGCACACCCGCACGACGGCCACCCCCCTCGCACGACCGCCGCCCCCTCGCACGACCGCCACCCCTAGATTCAGCCGCCATCCTCCTCCCCTGCTCCTTTCTCCGTCCTCCCCACAACCATCCTCCCTGCCGCCCTTACCACCCCGACACAACCAGCCCTTCACCACCCCACAACCAACCCTTCACGCGTCACATTCCTGCCGCCTGTTTTTTTTTTTTGGTTTTGCTTTTTTTTTTTTTTTTTTTTTTTTTTTTGGTTTTTTTGTTCACATCGTCACTTTTTCTTTTTTGTTTTGTGTTCTTCATTTTTTTGTTCTTCATTT
The DNA here is from genome assembly GCF_048544455.1 of Silene latifolia. Lineage (NCBI taxonomy): Eukaryota > Viridiplantae > Streptophyta > Magnoliopsida > Caryophyllales > Caryophyllaceae > Silene > Silene latifolia. The sequence goes on along the minus strand of NC_133534.1, from coordinate 147,598,886 downwards.
TTTTATTAGGTTATTTTTGTTATTTTGGTTTTTGTTATTTTTGTTTTTGTTTTTGTTTTCAGATTCAGATCTTTGTTTTTGTTATATTTTTTTTATTTTGTTATTTGGTTGTTATTGTTATTTGATTTTTTTTTCAGATTTACATTTTTTATTTATGTATATAATTTGTTATTGTCATGGCTCATTCATAGTATTAACCTCTAAAGTTATAAATTGTATAAATTAGAGTTACACAAATTTTGGACTAAAGTTATACATATTGTGTATTAAAGTTATACACTGCGTGCATTAAAGTTATACACACGACATATAAATTTTTCATTGTTAATTTTTTTGATGAATCATGATTTTGTTATTTTTTTTTTGTTATTGTTATTGTTATTTGGTTTTTTTTATATTTGGTATTTTTGTTAGATTTACGAGTTTTTTTGTTAAATGAACGGGTTTTTGTTATTATGGGTTTTTTTTTTTGTTTTTGTTATTATGGTTTTTTTTTGTTATTGTTATTTGGTTATTTTTTTATTATTAGTTTTCAGATCTAGTTTTATTTTTCTCTACTTTCATCACTTTTTTTTACAATTTTGGACTAAAGTTATACAAAAATGGACTAAAGTTATACAAATATGGACTAAAGTTATACAAATAAGGACTAGAGTTATACAAAAATTGACTAAAGTTGTACAAAAATGGACTAAAGTTATACAAAAACTGACTAAAGTTATACGAATATGGACTAAAGTTATACGAATATGGACTGAAGTTATACAAATAAGGATTAAAGTTATAAATTGTATAAATTAGAGTTACACAATTATTGTTATTGTATTGTATTTCATTGTTATTTGGTTTTTTTAGTTATTTGGTTTTTTTCTTAGACGGGTTTTTTTTGTTAGATTGGCGGGTTTTTTTATTTTAGATCTAGTATTGGCGAGATTTGGTTTTTATTTTTCAGGTTTTGTTGGTTTTTTATTTTTGGACTAAAGTTATACAATTTTTGGACTAAAGTTATACAATTTTGGACTAAAGTTATACATTTGGACAACAGTTATAAGTTTGTTGGATTAAAGTTGGATTTTGGACTAAAGTTATACATATGAATGACTAAAGTTATACAAATAAGGACTAGAGTTATACAAAAATTGACTAAAGTTATACAAATATGGACTAAAGTTATACAAAAATGGACAAAAGTTATACATATGAATGACTAAAGTTATACAAATATGGACTAAAGTTATACAAAAATGGACAAAAGTTATACAAAAATGGACTAAAGTCATACAAAAATGGGCTAAAGTTATACAAAAAATTGGACTAAAGTTATACAAAAATGAACCAAAGTTATACAAAAATGAACCAAAGTTATACAAAAATAGACTAAAGTTAGTCCATTTTTGTATAACTTTGGTTCATTTTTGTATAACTTTGGTTCATTTTTGTATAACTTTGGTTCATTTTCGTATAACTTTAGTCCAACTTTTTGTATAACTTTGGTGCATTTTTGTATAACTCTGGTCTTTTTTTGTATAACTTTGGTTCATGTTTGTATAACTTTGGTTCATGTTTGTATAACTTTAGTCCATTTTTGTATAACTTTGGTTCATTTTTGTATAACTTTAGTCCTTATTTGTATAACTTTAGCCCATATTTGTATAACTTTAATCTATATTTGTATAACTTTAGTCTATTTCTGTATAACTTTGGTTCATTTTTGTATAACTTTGGTTCATTTTTGTATAACTTTGGTTCATTTTTGTATAACTTTGGTTCATTTTTGTATAACTTTAGTCCATATTTGTATAACTTTAGACCATTTTTGTATAACTTTAGTCCATTTTTGTATAACTTTAGTCCATTCTTTGTATAACTTTAGTCAATTTTTGTATAACTTCATACTTTTTTTGTATAACTTTAGTCCATTTTTGTATAACTTTAGTCAATTATAAGATTAAAATCAACAAATTATAAAAATTTTTTTATGGCTAAGATTAAAACAACAAATTTTATGAAAAATATTTTAGTAGATCTTAGATGAAAAAAAAGTATCTCATAAAAAAAACGAGATTTAAAACCCGAAATCTTAAAAAAAGTATAACAAGAAGAGATTTGAGAAAATGAATAAAAAAGGAGAAGTAACAAAATAAAAAAAATAAAAGACAACAAGAAAAAATGAATGGAAAAAACAACTCAAAACATGAAAATAAACAACAAACGCGAAAAAAAAAAAAAAAAAAAAAAAAAAAAAAAAAAAAAAAAAAAAAAAACCGAGGCGAAAAAAAAAAAAAAGGTGGTGGCGGTGCGGTGGCAGCGGTGTGGTGGCGGCGGCGGTGTGTGGTGAGTTGGTGTCGGGTGGGATAGTGGTGGGTGGTGGTGAATGAGGAAGAGAAGAATGAATGATTTATTTGGGTTTTTTGATTTAATTGGATTTTTTGGGTTTTTTGATTTAATTGGATTTTTTGGGTTTTATTTATTTATTTGGGTTTTGGGTTTTTTATTTATTTGGATTTTTTGGGTTTTTATTTTTTGGGGTTTTAGAGAGAAGATGAGTTGTGTGATATGTGAGAGAAGTGGATGAGAGGAAAAGAAGTTATAGTGAATTAGTGATTAATTAGAAGGATTAGTGAAGGAGGAGAGAATGAGTGATATTAGTCCATAAACACACTTTTGGAGGTTGATCTTGGCCATCCATCTCCCTCCATCCAATGGCTCACAATAGGACTTATGGACTTAATATATCTAAGGACCTTAGTTGATCTCTTCTCTCTCTCTCTCTATATATATATATTTAGGATCCTATGAGAACCCCCTTCGTATGAGAACCATGAGAACCTCAGGTTCAGGACTTTTATACCAAAAGTTCAGGACGTTTATATCAAAGATTTAGAACTTTTGCAACAAAAGTTCACTAGATATAATGCTTATCATCTACATTTTAACTTAAACAAAGATAACTTACACTACGCTTGTTGTATAACTTAAACTAATTCATTTGTCATACGTACCAATTATCTACGAAATGATGAATAATGCGGTCGTGCCCATGATCTTTTTTGGAGGTTTTGCATAAAATTTATAATAAGATAATTATTAAACTACTATACTATATTAAGCATTGGGAAAGACATTCGCTGGTGCTTCAAACTTGAAACACGTAACATACATACATATTATATTACATTCTTACTCTCTCTCACATTTTTTTTATTTTCATTTCAACAAAGGGAACTCACACAGTATAGTACATATGATCTCACTTACTCATCTTCTTCTTTAATCTTCATCCTTAATTTAATCTGTACCACTCATTTTTGACTTCGATATCTAGAGCAGAGGAGCTATCGGAGAGGTTAGTTAAGGTCTTAAGGCTGTGTTACAAAGTGCCAGGAGGAGTGCTATCGACGCTTCCGGCAGACATACCGCTGGTGTGACTGGAAATGTCCCCTCTTCGTTACCTAATTCTCACATTATTGATGATATTTTTTGTACTCCTCATGAAGTTCAAGAACAAGAGCCTAATATCACTCGGATACGTAGTCCCTTATTCCTTCCTTAGTTCCTTTCACTTTGATTATTACTCCAAGACATTTAGCATGCTGTATTGCTAACGGAACATGAGAATCGAAAATCCTCCCTTTTTTTCCTTTACGGCAAATAAAATGCAAGATATGTTTGTTTCGTTCAGTGTTGAAATGGTTGAACCTTTGATACAAAAGTTCTAAACCCGAGGTATAAAGGTTCTGAACCTTTGGTACAAAAGTTCTGAACCCGAGGTTCTCATGGTTCTCATATGAAGGGGGTTCTCATAGGATCTCAACCCTATATATATATATATATATATATATATATATATATATATATATATATAGGGTCGGGGTCAGGTGTGAACTAAAGTACGGTGCGAACCGTACGAACTAATTTAATAAAAGCAAAACCAAATCCATCGGTCTGACTTCCCCACCCTTATCCTTTATATCACACATCCCACCTAAATTTCCATCTCCTTCATCCACCACCACTACCACCAGTCACCACCACTATCATCCGTCGTTGCTTCCAAAAAGACCACCGGATATGGTGCTATCCTCCGCCGGCCACGCATACCAAGCCAACGCTCTTCTTTTGTCGCTCTTATGGCCAACAACCAAGTTATGGATTTTCCGATGACTTCCATGGAGTTTGCGGCTCTAAATTTTCAGATTTCTTCGACGGTACGATTAGTTTTCTGAAATCTTACTTCGTTTATTGTAAATCTCGCATTTCAATTGATTTTGGAAAAAAATATCACTGGTTAATAAAAAAAATATAATTAGTCTTTAGTAAATTAAGTGAAAGCAGTTAGTTAGAAATGTTGTGTATTAGTTGAAATGTACACTCTAATAGCATTTGAAATACTTGAATAATGGCAGCACTTAGATGATTTTACTTATCGTGACATTATTTGTGTTTAACACACATTATGATATTCTGTGTGGTAGCTGATTTACCATTATTTGAAGCTCACATGTTGGTGGATGAAATGGTGAATCGGGTTAATACTGAAAATTATGGAGGAAGTTGACTATTAAATTGACATTTTGGCCAAGGTTGATTGAAAATAATGAAGGGCTTAGGTAGTAGGGGGTATCTAGCAATCTAGAGATGCGTATCTAGGAAGGTAAAGGAGTGTATCTAGCTTGTCAGAGATGTGTATCTGACAAGGTAAACGAGTATATCTAGCTTGCCAGATATGTGTATATAGCAATCTAACGATGTGTATCTAACAATCTGATGCGACCATAATTGGCGCATATTTAGCCCCCGAATTACCATTGTTTCCATGCTTTTTAGTGCCTATTTGGGTCATTTCTTATCTTTAGTTCTTTGTTTTGCATATTCTTTGAGATTTTGATCCCTTGGTAGGAAAGGAGTAAGAATCTTGCATTTTCATGGCAAAACGAGACTAAATTGATTGTATTCAATGACCAAGCATCAAGGAGAGACAAGATTAGAAGGCCTTTGTACATATCATAGTAGAAGAGCAATGTTGAGAAAAGGATCCTTGAGTCCCCGAGGAAATCCCCAAGGAATTTATGAAGAAAAGGGAAGAAAAGAAGAAGAATTGAAGCTGACCAACAATCCGAACGGATTGTACCAAATCCGCCCGTCCGTCCAGCCCAATCCGAGCGTCCCACATGGGAATCCGCTCGGATTCCCCCAGCAAAATCCGAGCGTCTTGCACAAGAATCCGCTCGGATTCCTCAGCCCAGATCCGGCCGTCCCGACTCCAATCCGCACGGATTTCAGTACAGCACGTTTTTCATTCTTCAAGCTACGAAAAGAGAAGCCCTTCTCTCAGAAAATACCGGATTCTCCTTGCTCAACTTAAAAAGTGTAATTACTAGTTTAGCCCTTAGTTAACCCTAATGCATCCTCCCTAATTTTCACTATAAATACCCCATTAGGCTAATTAGAGGAGCATGTTCTTCTCATCAATAATTAGTGTAGTTAATATCAATCAAATCTCTCTTCAATATTGTAATCAAGTATTAATCAAGTTTTAATCCAAGTTTTAGTTCTTTAATCTCTCTCTTGTTCTTCCTTTATTTTGGGTAATTAGAAGATTATTGGGTTTATTGGGAGATTGACAACCTTCCATCAATCATCAAGTTCTTCTATTATTCTTTGCATCTTTATTATTGGAATCATTAGTAGGTATAATCTCTTAATCCCTTTTTAATTATTGTTAATTACTTTCATTTATTCATCATGTTTCATTATGTTAGTATGATTGACAACCTTTCTAGCATGATCAATATGATAATGAGTGAGTAGTCTCTTAGCTAGGGTTTAATGGGTGATTAGGGGAAACCAACATGGGGAATGATTCATGCTTAAATTAATATGCTTTCATATCTTATTTGCTTGCTTGTTTTGATCTTAATACATGCACATGTTATATTTGATGAAATGCTAAGCCTATGAATCCTTGCATTTACTATCATCTTCTATCCTTTCAACTTGACTTGTAAGACATAACCCAACTCGAGTCTTGTTAGACCATGCATGTGTTGAGTAGGAAAGATTAAGTCGACTTGTAGGTGTTGTACAATCTAATCGATTCGGCTCCGGGACCCAAACTTTCCTAGGATTGTAAGATATAACCCAACTCAATCCATCACAACAATAATTGCTTGCTTATAATTTGAGAACATGTTTGTATGATCATATCCCATGATTCCCCTATGAACCCATGACACCCTAGTGCCTTGAATCAATTGTTTACACCCCTTATTTTATTCATCTTGCTAGTTTATTTTCATTGTTATTTTAGTAACCTTCTACATCAACCCAATTTGTAACACCCCTAGACACCACTAGTTACAATAGAATTCTCATTTCAATACCCGTCCCTTGGGATCCGACCTTTACTTGCCTCTTTACTAATTGTAGAGTTGTTTGTGGAGTATAAATTGTGTTTTGTATCGACCATTGACCAACGACCACATATGCTTAATTGTGAACACCAAATGGACCCGATCACAATCTAAATGAGTGTATCTAACATTTAAAGGAGTGTATCTATCAATCTCAAGGCTAACTATTAGATTTATGGTATGAAGTATTTTTCTATATGATGTACTTCGAATGAGAAAATCACATTATGTCACGGTTTTTGCACAAGTTTTCAACTCACAGCTTTATAAGCTCACCCCAAATGACAAAATCTTTGAATTCTCACAATGTTCTATTGTAACCTACTGAAGGTTGTTTAAACTTTAAACTTTGCAGATAGGTATTATATTACAAGTTCTTACATAAATTTAATTACTTTTACCAATTTTATCCTAATTTTTATCCTGGATCATCAGTAACAATCAGTTCAGTCAAGTTGCGGACATCTTCCCCGTTAATCCATCAAAGACACCCTTTTACTTTCACTCAATTGGTTAAATGGTCTCGTGCTAATTAATACAAACGTCTTATAGAAGAGTTACTGCCTTGAGGGACTGGGGATAATGAAATATGATGATGTTGTTGTTGATAGGCTGATGTCGAGGTCTCATTCGAAGTGCCTGACTTAGTAAGTTATGGAAGTGTTATCATGCAACTGATATCTATTCAAACGCTGTCAAAATGTTATTATGCTAATATTGTTATATAATGCTCGACAGTGTCACCAAATGTTATTATGCTAATGTTGCTCATTATTTGCATTGATCAATTCCGAGGTGTTATGCTGAATAATTGAGATTTACTATCGTGGTTTGTAGCTAAGACGATTCATTTGTTGGTAATTGCGTGAGCATTTGCCATTATCTGCTCAATTTGGTGACACTGTCGAGGGTTAAAATGCAATATGCATTCTTCAGTTTGCATCATTGTTAAAATCTTTAGTAAAACAAATTCGTTTAGATGGTGAGGCGCTGTTTTGTTAATAGGAAGTAAATAAGATTGTTTTCTGAACTACATTTTGATTCTTCGATTTTGTGTATGTTTTTATATGCCATTTGGTCCTAGCTTGTTGGTTGCAGTGACATTTCTACTTATATACATGGTCGGTCTTCTATAAAGGAGTTGAAAACTTGAATTCGTATTAATGTTAGGCGTCGGTTTGATTTTGTAGTCGTTTGCTCCCTAAACTAAGGCTAGTCGTTCAAATTTTCTCAAAGAGTGCAGCTGTAGATATAAGTATATAACATCATGGATTCTACATTTCTATTCTATTGCTGCAGAAAATTCGCCGAGGCTCTGAATATCCTTGAATGTCATCTATATGGCTGTCTTTCAAGGTTTCCAGGATGCCATGACCTAAATGTATTGCACCACTGATATAGTGATATGTCTGAGCCAATAATCTAACTGGATGAAGTATGTTTCTATCAGAGCTTTGTATTTTATTCTCTATTGTGACTTTTGGGTTGTCGTCGTGTTGATTCGAGGAGCATTGGAAGTAATTAAGATTGTTTCGTGAACTACTATATTTACATATTTTTGGATTGTGATTGATTGTGTATGTTTTATATGCCATTTGGCCCTAGTATTTTGCTTGTAGATAAATTTGCATTTCTACTTGTATCATACAGATATACAGTGTGTATGAAATTTTTTGCTGCTCTAAATAAAATTGTTGGTTCAGCTAGTGCTTGTAATGGGCTGTTTCTTTCTGATGTTGATTATTTGTAATCAGTAGTAGAATCGGGGGCCAGTAGGAGCATTTAGCCCTTCTAGAGAATGAAAAGTTAAAACTGCTAATTAAAATTTACAATCTTTTCTAATTCGTCTGATTGCATTACTAGTTTGTCCCCTGAATTCTTTTGTCGTCGTAACTAAAATCTTGGTTTCGCTAGTTTTTTGTAATGGGTTGTGTTTGTTTGTGATTTTGCAGTATTCAGTCAATGAAGTTGCTGCTGAAAAACTGAAGTTGGTTTGCTCAACCCATTGACATACTAGTATGGATGAGTTTCTGGTTTTTTTTCTTTTGTTGTGGGTTTGCTTGATGAATGGTGTGCGCCGGAAATGCAGAATCATATAAAACTTCTTGTTGGGCCTGGAAACTATGAGGAAACTTTATTAATGATGTGTGCATATTGATGTACTCTGAATACAATTATTTTCGGTATGCAGCAGGTAATCTAGTTCCTGCAAATTGTCGCTATGAAATGGCTAAAGAGTCACGGACAAGGGCACCTAAGAGGGGGAGGGGGTGAATTAGGTGTCTATTTAAAAATTTAAGCTTAATGAAAGCTTCTTTTAAAACTCTTAAACACTTTAAACAATGCTTAGATGAAACGAGAAGTCGATACTTAGAACTAGAGAGTTAGAAGTATTCAACAACGATTCAGCAAGCAGAAGTTACAGTGTACTCAACAGTTGATTCTGTAGATAAAAACGTGAGTAGAGTGTGCAGCGGAAATAAAACGAAATAGACACGACAAACAAAGTTTTTAAAAACTGGTTCGGTCACTACTCCGCGACCTACGTCCAGCGCTATTTTATTAAACGTCTCAGAAGTAAACTCATACAAACTAAGACCACCCCGAATAATAAAACAACTCCCCAACCTACTCCGGTTGCTAATGCTTAAAAGCTACTCCGCTTCCAAGACTTTTTCTTTGGGCTACTCCGCCGAAAGACTCCTTGCTTAAACCTACTCCGCAATAAGACTTTTGCTTTGGGCTACTCCGCCGAAAGACTTCATGCTCAAAAACTACTCCGCTTCGAAGACTTCGTGCTTAAGGATAACTCTATCCTAAGACTTTTTGGTTCTACCCGTTTGTTACAAGACCACTTATCTCAATGTTGTTCACTCAATTGAACGGAGGAGATAAAGTTTAAGTACAAAACATGGGATCCTTGAACACGACTAAAACGACTAGGTGCAACAACAAACTCAAGTAAAAGACTCAAAAGATAAATAAACAAACTTGCAAAAGATTCAAAGATTTTGAAATGATAAACGGTTTTGCAAAGTTAATTTACTCGATTGAAAGCTTAAGTCTTTTTCAGTTTAAAACTCGTTTGTTGCACACTTGTAAAAATGAATTAAGCAAGCTATTTATAATATTCAAGTAGTATACTTTACATTAAAATATCTTACACTCATAAGCACAAGTGAATAAAATAATGTAAGTAGTTTGCTTGGGCAACATGCACAAGCCATCCGAATTCCTCTACAAGCAACCGAGTATTCTTCCTCAAGAAATCGGTGCCTAAGATTGCAAGAAATCAGATTGTGCACACACACAAAAATAGGCTGGGTTTTTCAACAAGAAACAAGCATTGATGAGGAGGCTGTTGATATTGATTGTTAAACTGCTGGCCTCCTTGATTTTGCCTCTGATATCCCCCTGGCGGTTGATTACCGCGATTGTTGGGAGGGACATAAACATTCTTCTGTGGCTGCTGCGGGTTTTGTACATTCTGACTGGACCATTGAAGGAATGGGTGTTCTTTCGTTCTTTCATTGTAAAAATTGGAGAAGGGTGTACCTTGTGCATGCACCCTGTCTGTAGGCCTGAAAAGCATTAACCTGCTCCAATGTACTCATGCAATCAGCTGCACCATGACCGTCTAAACCACATCTAGCACAAGTCTCCTCTACTTGCTGACTCATGGCATGAACTCTCTCCCATCGCCCAATGATTGGGTAGTCTTTATCTCAGGAATCTGGGCAGAAATAGTCTCCAGCTGTGCCACCAGGGCACTATCAACACCAGTACCTCGCGTGCTTCCCCTAGGATTTCCATACCTGGCGGTATGGGTAGCAATCTGATCAATTAACTTCCACGCGTCACCATCATTGGTGTTATCTTGAAACCTCCCATTAGCAGAAGAATCCAAAAGGGCACGATGATCGTCATACAACCCGTTATAAAACTGGTTGCAAAGAAACCACTTTGGGAAACCATGATGGGGAACTGATCGGACTAAGCATTTGAAGCGAGTCCAGGCTTCATTCAAGTCTTCAGTAGCTCTTTGCTTGAAACTGGTAATTTGATTTCTCAAAGCATTAGTCTTTTGAGGTGGGAAGTACCTCTTGTACAAAGCAAGAGCCAAGGAATTCCAGTCTGTAACTCCTTCATTATCCATATCCATATCTCTCAACCACTCAGCAGCTCCATCTTTCAGAGAGAAAGGAAAGAGCACTTGCTTAACCTGATCTTGTGTCACTTCAGCTGTTAATGGAATAGAACATCAGTAGGTGACAAATTTCTCCATATGCGTCGCAGGATCCTCAGCAGCTGTCCCTCCAAACATATTTCGTTCCACCAAATTGATATAAGATGGCCGAATCTCAAAAGTTCCATTGGTAGTAGTGGGCAGCTTAAATCCTTGTGGGATAGAAGCTAAGGTCGGCTCAGAGTGACTGGCTAGAGTAGGCATGATGGTAGTTTCGGGAATATCATTCGTGACTGGAATGTCGGGAATAGGAATGTCGTCCTCTTCCTCTTCGTAGGACCGATCGGCTGTCTCTGTTGAGCTCGCCGTCTCGACGTCAAGTATACTCAAGTCTTCTACTTGACCAACTTCTTGATTAAATTTCCATCTGTAGGGAAAAGTCTTCTCTGGTTCAGGATCAAAAGGAATCACCTCGGACCTATTAGACCTGGGCATACACGGAACTAACAAGAGAAGTGTGAGAACGGTCTCAAGGAACTGGGTTCCCTGAGACAAAAAGACAAAATAAACACAAACAAACTAAACAATTGTTGCCTCCCCGGCAACGGCGCCAAATTTGATGTGGCTAAAGTCGTATCACCAAATCAAAGTAAAAGTATCTCAGGTCTAACAAGAATAGCTAGTAGTAAGACAGGTATCGAATCCACAGGGAGGAGGTAAAAGCTAAGTCTGTAAATATTTAAGTTGTCTAAAGGTAACCGATTTCTGGGGGGTTTGTTTTGTTTTGATCTAATGAACTAATTGCAAGAAATTAAAAGGAGGTTTAAACAATAATATTAAAGGTCTAGGACTTCCGGTTCACTAGGTCAATTATTTGGGGATTATTAATCAATTGCTAAATCTATCAAGTTGTTTAAGGTCATAAGATCGGTCGACTCAATTATGCCCTTTAGATCGATTCTAACATGCGGTCGCTATAATTAGATACAATCTAGTTGATTATCGCAACCTATATTAATTCTAACCCGGTCGGCGATAGGATTAATTCGCTACACTAATTAATAACTCAGGCCTTAAGTTAATTAACTAGAAGAAGAACAATAACCAAACAACAACGTATGTGATATCAATAGCAATTAATCAATTTTCCCTTTTTAATCAACCTAGATCCCCTTCATCCTAGATGAGGGAATTAGCTACTCATAATGATAACAACAACAACAATGATTAAGATTGAAAACATAATTGAAAGCATGAAACAATAATCAATTAACATAGAACGATGAATGATTAATTAATGAGGAAAGATTAGTACCGTAACAAGGAAGAATTAGGGTTCTAAGAAAGTATCCAGCAGTATGAAGGTAAAATAAAACGTCGTCCAACATAAAAGTACGAGTTTCTAATTTATAACAAAAGATAATCGTTTTAGGAAAGTCCGGAAATAAGTCTGCCAGAGAGGTTCCTCGATCGAGCCAGAGGTGACTCGATCGAGGACAGTTGCTCGATCGAGCCAGAGGTGACTCGATCGAGGATCTTGCTTCACAGACGGTTTCTTCTCTTCTTTCACTTCTAGCCTCCGTGCTTCCTCGTTCCTCGTGCCATGCTTCGTGTATTCTACTATGCCGTCTCCGCCATGCTAATCTTAGATCATACTCAAACGAGTCATTTCTGCATCAAAACACAAAATAGCGGCAGTATCGACAATTCATTGAAATAAGGCATACAAATGATATAATAGGCACGAAACGGTATGTAAATTGGTATAAAGGGAGCTATAAAAGTATATATAAAAGTGATACATCAAGCATAAATGGTGTGTTTATGGGAACCATAAACATTTCTATAAATGTAAAAGCAAACAACCCATTTATAGTAAGTGTCTTATTGTGCAAGCAAACTCCTTAGCAAGTCATTGAAAGCTCTATATTCTTTAAAAGAGTTCAAAGTATTTCCAGAAAACATTTGTGAAAGTTGAAAGCACTTTAACAAATTGTTCCGGGTGTAATTCCAGAGCAAGTATCGTTACCACCCGTGGCTTGTAGAATAATGTCTTAGGTTGAATCCTTCTTGCTTCTATCGTCCCTCTCGGCCTCTCCTGCAACAATGAACAAACTGAGGGCTTGGCTTTGTGCCAAGCGTACTCACTCCGACGCTCAAGTCAGTAAACTTAAAGGATTAAGCTGTGTTGCTTGACTAGGTATGTATTGTAGAGAGATAAGGGAGATATTACCAGATGAATAGTATCTTTAGGTTCAGTTGTGGGGATCCTTTCCTCAAAGAAGGTTGAGGAGTATTTATAGGCTTCCACCTTTTGTCACGTAGTGGCCAAGTGGCCAAGTGGCTAGCAGGTGGAAAGATCGTTCTACCCTCGGCCGATGGACCCATGGCAGGCCGGCCGAGGGTCTTGGATATGAGTACGCGGATATGTGTCCCGGCTGGCGGGTTGTCGCGCCGAGACCCTGGCTAACAGGCCGATGGGCTGCATCGGCTAGGCAGTCTAAGTCGTTGACTTGCTGTGGATATCCTTGACCTTGCTCAGTGTGTTGACTTGGTCAGCGGTGCAGAATATGCCCCATCAATTTGCCCCCAGCGTAGTCTATGCCGTGGTATGGGCTCCGATGTATGCTGAGCATATATTCTGCACTAAGTAAATTTCGCAAATTTTCTGTATCGGCTTCTTCTCGTGTATCGGCGTGGCTCTTGTTAGGCCGTATCATACACCATATCCCCCCTCCACATGGATGCGTAAAGGGTATCCGATGTGGAAAAGAACATGACGCTGGTCGAGACCAGGGCTGAGAGTGCCGGTTGAGGATGCTGATGGCGCCACGGCCAAGATGATGGAGGAGCGGGATAGGTACAAAGGCGCATACGACGCTGTGGTTGCCAAGAGGGACGAGTGGGAGGATCGGTTCCAGAAGCAGGCGGAGGTGCTCAGGGACACGCAGGCTATCCTCGCTCAAAAAGAGAAGGATATTGAAATGCTCCAAGATGATCTCCTCCCTAAAATGTGCGTCCAGTTCCGGGACCAGGCCGAGGAGGCGGCCAGGGAGGCAATCAGAAGGGCTGTCCCCGACGGCTCCTTCCCGTGGGAAAAATTCGACCAGCACCTGGATGAGATGGCCGATGCTGCAGAAGCAGCGGCTGCAACGAAGGCGAAGGCAGCGAAGGCGGCTCAGACAGCTGAGGCCAAGGAGTTGCTTGGAGATGGTCAGCCTTCCTCAAAGCCGGCCACCGAAGATGTTGTTGCTACTGATGGAGGGCAACGACAGGCATAGGGAGACGGGCGGTCGTCACCGGACTCACCCGGCGTCTCGGATAGCTTCAGCTGTTCGGGGGCCAATTATTGAGCCTTCTCTCCCTGCCATCCTTTTGGCGCTTCAAATCCTAAGTCTGTAATCTTTTGCTTTTTTGTTTCTTTGCTTTTTGTAAAGCTTTGGTAGGTAGAGTTTAGGCTACCCTCACGGGGGCGGCCGTCGTTTGTACTCTCCTTGCAATCATCCTTAATAAAATTATTTTGTCGGCCTTTGGCTTGGCCGGGGCTTTGATCACAGTTCCTCGTTTGTCTTTTCGCGTTACTAATTGAGTGCGTTCGTTCTTACATTCGGCATGACCGAGGCAGTTTGAATGCATGTCCCAACTGTGTTCAACGTCTTTAGCGTTCGTAACTGTGTAGGCATATTGACCGCTTAGATTGGCGTCTCAATTGCGCTGAGTATACGTTTCTTTTTTAGCGTATCGGCCGTCGTGTTCCCCGTCGCTCTCGGCTTTGACCGAGGTAATCGGGGTTGCGGCTTCGATAGCGTTCGTAACTGTGTAGGCATATTGACCGCTAGATTGGCGTCCCAATTGCGCTGAGTATACGTTTCTCTTTTAGCGTATCGGCCGTCGTGTTCCCCGTCGCTCTCGGCTTTGACCGAGCTAATCGGGGTTGCGGCTTCGATAGCGTTCGTAACTGTGTAGGCATATTGACCGCTAGATTGGCGTCTCAATTACGCTGAGTATACGTTTCTCTTTTAGCGTATCGGCCGTCGTGTTCCCCGTCGCTCTCGGCTTTGACCGAGGTAATCGGGGTTGCGGCTTCGATAGCGTTAGTAACTGTGTAGGCATATTGACCGCTAGATTGGCGTCTCAATTGCGCTGAGTATACGTTTCTCTTTTAACGTATCGGCCGTCGTGTTCCCCGTCGCTCTCGGCTTTGACCGAGGTAATCGGGGTTGCGGCTTCGATAGCGTTCGTAACTGTGTAGGCATATTGACCGCTAGATTGGCGTCTCAATTGCGCTGAGTATACGTTTCTCTTTTAGCGTATCGGCCGTCGTGTTCCCCGTCGCTCTCGGCTTTGACCGAGGTAATCGGGGTTGCGGTTTCGATAGCGTTTCTTCCCTTTGAGTTTTCGTCTGGTGGCAAATTTTGGAGGGGACAGACACTTTGATGGAGAACCTGGGCGTTTCATTTACATGTTATGATCGTGCGTTGGGGTGTCCACAATGGGTTTGGATACCTCCGCCGCTATACAAAGTATTTTCTCAAGTTGTCGGTGTTCCAATGGCTCATCAAAGGCACACCTCCCATGTCTGTCAGCCGGTATGTACCCGGCCTCATCTCCTCGACCACTTTGTAGGGACCCTCCCAGTTGGCCGTCAGTTTGCCATGAATATTTCCTTTGTTGGTGGCAGCCGACTTCCTTAGGACTAAGTCTCCTATTTTTAAGTCCCTTTTGTGGACTCTTCGGTTGTAGGCCCTCTTCATCCGGCTCTGATATACGGCCAAGTTGAGGCGTGCCGTATCTCGGCTTTCTTCGACCAGGTCTAGGGAAGCTCTTAGGCCCTCCTCGTTTTCAACTTGGTCAAACGTGGCCGTTCTGAATGTCGGCACCGTCGCTTCGATTGGCAGGACCGCTTCGGAGCCGTAGACTAGGTGGAAGGGGGTGTATCCCGTTGCTTCTTTCTCCGTGGTTCGAAGTGACCACAGGACGCCGGGTAGTTCATCGGCCCACCTTCCCTTTAGGTCTTCAACTGTCTTCTTTAAACCGTTGAGGATGGTTTTGTTGGCTGCCTCCGCCTGCCCGTTACTCTGCGGGTGGCAGACGGAGGAATACGCGAACTTGATGCCCAGCTCCTCTAACCAGTTCATTATCAGGTCGCTCCAAAACTCTCGGCCGTGGTCAAATACCATAACTTGGGGCAATCCGAAGCGGGTTATAACATTTTCCCAGATTACCTTTCTGACGGCTGCTTTGTGGTCTTGGCCGGCATGCTGCTACGGCTTCAACCCATTTGGTGAAGTAGTCAACGGCGACGATTAAGAACTTCCTTCCTCCGGAGGCCGTTGGGAATGGCCCTAGCATGTCCATCCCCCATTGCGCGAAGGGAAGGGGACTAAGCACCGGTTGTAGGTCTCTGGAGGGAGCGTGTATCACCGGGGCATGCATTTGACAGTTCGTGCACTTCTTGGTCTTCGTTCTGGAATCTTGAAGCATGGTGAGCCAGAAGTAGCCAGCTCGGAGAGCTTTGTGGGCTAGTGTTCTTGCCCCCATGTGATGTCCGCAGATGCCTTCGTGAATTTCTGTCAGTATTAGTTCTGCGTCGGCTGGACCGACACACTTCAAGAGTGGTTTTATTACGGATCTTCTGTACAGTTCCCCTTCGAACACTAGGTACCTAGCGGCGATCCTTTTTATTTTGGCCGAGGGATTGCGGCCCTCCGGCAATTCACCTGTAAGCTTGTATCTCATTATCGGAGTCATCCACGTCGTCTCGGTCTCTATGTTACCTACCATGCCGACGGTCTCAGTGATGCTTTTCGCATTCCTCGATATCTACAAAGACGGTTGGTGACATTCTTGATGGTTGAGTGGCCGACTTAGAGAGAGCGTCGGCCCGGTTGTTCTCGGATCTGGGAACGCACTGGATTTGGAAGGATTTCAATTTTGCTACGTCGGCTTTTACCCTTTCCAGGTACCTTACCATTCCGTCGTCCCGAGCCTCATACTCCCCTCTGATTTGGTTGGTAACCAACAAACGAGTCGATTTTCAACACAACGTGTTCTCGCTCAAGCGACCCTAGCTAGCTCGACTCGGTTATCACCGCCTCGTATTCGGACTCATTGTTCGAGGCCGAGAAGGTGAATTTCAAGGCGTACTCAAACTCGTCCCCGTTTGGGCTGATGATAAGGATGCCGGCTCCTGAGCTATTCGTCGTGGAGGAGCCGTCGGTGTAGACCTCCCATATGCCTGGGTTTGGCTCTTCCTGATACGTGCATTCGGCCAGGAAATCTGCAAGCGCTTGCCCCTTTATCGAAGGCCTTGGTTTGTATTGAATGCCGAAACCGAGAGAGTTCTCGCCCATTTGATGAGCTGCCGGATTGCTCGAATTTTTCCAAAGCTTTCTCCAACGGCTGATCGGTTAGGACCGTCACGGGGTGTGCATCGAAGTAGGGTTTTAACTTCCTTGTGGCAACGACAACGGCGAAGGCTGCTTTTTCAATTAGTGGGTAATTTTCTCTCGGCAACAGCGGTGTATGGTCGACGAAGTAGATTGGGTGTTCTTTGTTTGTCTTCTTCCCCGATGATAACGGCGCGATCGTGGCCGAGGTAAGCTGCTATGTATAGGTATAGCGTCTCCCCAAAGATGTCGGCCTGGACAGAGTTGGGAGAGTCGAAGGTGAGCTTTTAGTTGTTTGAAAGCCGTGCTCTGTTCCTCCCCCCAGCTGAAGTCTTTATTTCCTTTCAACACCTTGAAGAATGGGGTGCTTTTGTCGGCTGATCGAGAGATGAAACGAGCGAGAGCCGCCATTCTCCCGGTCAGCATCATAACCTCTTTTCGATTCCTTGGTTCCGGCAGGTCCAGGATTGCTCGGACTTTGTCTGGATTGGCATCTATGCCCCTGGCACTGACAAGTACGCCTAGGAATTTACCTGCCCGGACACCGAAGTTGCATTTCATTGGGTTGAGCTTCATCTTGTATTTTCTTAGTGAACAAAATGTCTCGTGTAAATCGGCCGGATGCTCATTTGTCGGACTTGCTTTTTACAATAGCATCGTCGACGTAAGCCTCAATGTTTCGCCCTTTTTGGTTTTGGAACACTTTGTCCACCAGCCTCGTGTACGTTGCTCCGGCGTTCTTCAAACCAAACGGCATCATTTTGTACATGTATGTGCCGTTGGCGGTGATAAATGCGCATTTAGGCATGTCTTCTTCGGCCATAAACACTTGGTGATACCCCGAGAAGGCGTCCAGTAGGCTCAGCATGGTGTAGCCCGCCGTGGCGTCGATCAAACTATCTATTCGAGGCAAGGGATAGCAATCTTTGGGGCATGCTTTATTAAGGTTGGTGAAGTCTACACACATTCTCCATGCCCCCGATGACTTCTTCACCATTACAACATTGGCTAACCATTCAGGATAAGTACAAGGCATGATAAAACCTGCCGCTAGTAACTTATCTACTTCGGCTTTGATGGCGTCGTCCTTCTCGGCGGAGGAGTTCCTCATTCTCTGCTTGACTGGGCGAGCGGTGGGGAGTACGTTCAGCTTGTGAACAATCACCTCCCGGCTCACGCCTGGCATCTCGGCCGCTGAGTATGCGAAAACGTCTTTATTCTTCCTCAGCAGATCAAGGAGGTCGGCTCTGAATTTTGGTTCCAGGTTGACTCCGACGGTCACGGTGCGGCCCGGGTCAATCTCTACCTCCTCGGTCTCTGCTCCTTCGACCATGCCGATGGTAAGATCGTTTTCGGATCTGGGGGTGTACTGTATCTGGAAGGATTTTAGTTCTGAAGCGGCAGCTCTTACCCTCACTAGATACCTTATCGTCCCGTAGTCCTGGGCTTCGCACTCTCCTTTGATCTGGCTAGTCACTAAGAGTGAGTCTGTCGTCACCATGATATGCTCCGCTCCGGCGGTTTTAGCTAGCTCAACTCCGGTTATTACCGCCTCGTATTTGGATTCATTGTTTGAGGCCAATGAGGTAAGCCTTAAGGCGTACTCAAACACGTCTCCGTTTGGGCTGATAATAACGTTGTCGGCTTTCGAGTTATTCGTCGCGGAGGGGCCATTAGCGTAAACCTCCCATAAATCGGGATCTTCGTTTTACGAGATGAGCTTCTGCGCCTCCCCCCGGTCCGAGACATATATCAGCGTTAGGGCCCTGATGGATATCACAGCGTCGATTTCGCTCAAAGTGACCCGGCCTATGAGAACGTTGTGGGCAGACGTGCCGTCGATGACTATGAATTCAGACGTAACACTCTTGGCTGCACTCCCCTCGCCGAACCTCACCGTGTCGACCGACCCAGGGGGGTACCAGGCCGTCCCCAGAAAAGCTGTACAACGAGTTGGTGCAGGGGCTCAAATCTTCGATCCTCAGCCCGAGGCTGAGAAAGCATTCTCTGTACATAACGTTTGTGTAGGCGCCTGTGTCAATCAGGCACCTCTTCACCAAGTGGTTGGTTATGTCCAGGCGGACTGTAAGTGGGTCGCTATGAAAAGCGACGACTCCATCGTAGTCCCCTTGTCCGATGGTCATGTCTGGGATGCTGGGAACGGGGGTTGCTGTGTTGGGCACAAAGTTGATGGCCGGATAAGGCTCATCCTGGGGCCGTTTGTGCTCATGAGCGGACCCTCTTTGCTCTCGTTGTCCCGATGACGACATTGACTACTCCTACCCGCTCGGCGGCGGACTTCTTGTTCGATCCGCCGGCATCCGGTTTTGGGCCTGGCAACATATTTGCCGAGGCTCCCCTTTCGGATCGGTTCTTCAATGGCATCCTTCGGTGTCGGCAATCGTTGGTCGGGTGTCCGGTGTGGCCGTGGTACTCACGATCATTGGCTCGTGTCACCGTCACTCCTCGGCCTAGGGGGTCTTTCCCATTTCTGGCCCTCGTTCTTGCTCAGAACGAAAACCTCGGCGGCCGATACGACTAGGGGGGTGCGATCTTCGTACCGTTTTTTATAGTACGTTCCCGAGCTCCCCCCGGTATCCGCCGGGCCTTGTTTCCAGGCAGGCTTGTCTGGCCGCGACCCATCATTCTTACGGCGTCTTTCATCGGACCGTGACCCGTTGTTGCCACGGCGCCTTCCATCCAGGCTGTCCTCCCGGCGGCTCTTTTTCCCTGAGTGCTCGGCCTCGCTGGGGCCTACCCAGGTCTTGTGATAGTCTTCTACCTTGATGGCTTGGTCAGCCAACTGCCTGGCGGCGTCCATGCTCAGGCCTCCGCACTTGATGAGCTCATTTTTTAAATCTCCCCTTGGGAGGCCCTTCATCAGTGCGAAGGCTGCCAGTTCGGGATTAAGTTCTCGAATCTGCTGGACCTTTCCGTCAAACCTCTTTACATAGCTCCGCAGAGACTCGCCTTCCTCCTGTCTGATAGTCAGGAGGTCAGATGTCTCTACGGCTCTTCTCTTGTTGCAGGAGTACTGGGCTAGGAAAGCGCCTTTTAGGTCGGCGTAATAGTACACCAAGCCATCGGGAAGCCCTTTGTACCAGCTCTGAGCCATCCCATGCAAAGTTGTTGGGAAAATTCGGCACCAGACCTCGTCGGGCTGCTCCCATACCGACATGTAAGACTCGAAAGCCTCAGCGTGGTCGGCTGGGTCACTATCTCCCTTGTATGACAGAGGTGGCAACTTGAGCTTATGTGGCACCGGGACGTCTAGGACGTAGGCGTTGAGGGGTTGCCTAACCACGTGTCGAACGACACGCGGCGATCGGCTCCTTGCATCCCTAACCTGGCTCCTCCCCCCGTAGCGGGAGGGGCTCCTTCTTCGACTCGGACTTCTTCTCCAACTCTGCCGAGTCGGACTCCCTCGGCTCCTTCGGGGTGAGCCTCGTTCGTGTGGCGGGGACGCTGTCCTCCCATGAGTGCCGGAAGGACTTAGGTCTACCGCGCCCACTTTGGGCTCCCCCGGCGTCTTGACTGGGTCGGCTTCTCCTAGTGCTCCGTTCAAATTTCTCGGAGTCACGTTTTGGGCCCTGTTCTCCCGGACGATTTCCGCCGCTCTTGTCGGCGTGACGTGTGTGAGCGGGCGTATTGCGATTAGGTCCAGGAGCATTTTCAGCTTTGCTACGTCAACCACATGTCCCATGATGGTGACCTGGTTGGCTGGCACCGGCGTGTCGGGTATTATTGGCATCCCGAACTCTGGTTGGATTACTCCGCCGATGGAGGGTTGCTCGACTCCAGATTTGTGGACGGTATCATTTTGGTAGAATTCGGTTTCGTCCGTCACGAATACCTCTTGTTGCTTCGACATCTTCTCGGCTTTTTGGGTGGGTTTTTTGTGTGTATATTTTTATTTGGGAATGAATGTGACTAGCTTCTAGTGTCTCTTCCCACAGACGGCGCCAATTGTTCCGGGTGTAATTCCAGAGCAAGTATCGTTACCACCCGTGGCTTGTAGAATAATGTCTTAGGTTGAATCCTTCTTGCTTCTATCGTCCCTCTCGGCCTCTCCTGCAACAATGAACAAACTGAGGGCTTGGCTTTGTGCCAAGCGTACTCACTCCGACGCTCAAGTCAGTAAACTTAAAGGATTAAGCTGTGTTGCTTGGCTAGGTATGTATTGTAGAGAGATAAGGGAGATATTACCAGATGAATAGTATCTTTAGGTTCAGTTGTGGGGATCCTTTCCTCAAAGAAGGTTGAGGAGTATTTATAGGCTTCCACCTTTTGTCACGTAGTGGCCAAGTGGCCAAGTGGCTAGCAGGTGGAAAGACCGTTCTACCCTCGGCCGATGGACCCATGGCAGGCCGGCCGAGGGTCTTGGATATGAGTACGCGGATATGTGTCCCGGCTGGCGGGTTGTCGCGCCGAGACCCTGGCTAACAGGCCGATGGGCTGCATCGGCTAGGCAGTCTAAGTCGTTGACTTGCTGTGGATATCCTTGACCTTGCTCAGTGTGTTGACTTGGTCAGCGGTGCAGAATATGCCCCATCACAAATATTCAAATATTTTCGAAATATTTCTTTCAAAGACGAGCCTTAATTAACTGTTGACTCAACTGTTGTTTTTGCACCTAAACGTAAATTCGTGTTAAACGATCACCTTACAACACATGACATTAGCACTAATGACTATCTTCATCTTTGATCTTCATGATGACATTCTTGATAACCTTGAATTGACAATTGGAGCTTCATGCTGCATGGTTAAACTTAAGAGGCACACAATTAAATAACAATAATTTGTCTTAAGGCATCATCAACACTAGCTTAATCAAATTGGGTTTCTTCAATTTCCCCCTTTGATGATGGCAAGACAAATAAAATTCAGTGTGCAATTCCCCCTTAATCCATGGTCAAGGTTAACAAGTCAAAACATGATCAAAATAAGATGCATAAATACATGGTCATTGAAAATTAAAATTTTTCATTAGACTAGGTAGAACATATTATCGTTAAGTAAACATAGTTACGGTGAACGCAAGCCTAAGAGTCATTGAATCACCACCTGCAATTTTAAACAACTTCCCCCTCTTGACATCATCAAGTAGGAAGAACACAAGTCTAAATAAGGATTAGAGTTATACAAAACAAATTGTTTAACAACTAACCACATAACCAATATTAGTAAAATATATCACAAACACAAAGCCAAGGTAAAAAGGGATTATAAAGGCTTTTGTTTTGATTAGGCATTAGGCATGGTTATGGCAAAAGGCTTGGTACGACATACGGCATAGGCTAGGCACGGCATAGAGCAAGAGATCAATCATCGGCTTCTTCGGTTTCATCTTCTCCAACCAACCCGTGAACCATCTCCATAAGCTGTTCATTTTGACCCTTAACCTCCTTGAGTTCCTTACGCAAACCCGACACTTCCAAACGAAGAACCGCAATCTCACTCAATTGAGCATGTTGGAGATCCAACAAGGCTTTAACATCCTTAGTGAGACGTGTCATAGAAGACTATTGCATAGAGGAGGAGGCGATATCCGTAGCCTTCATACCCGACCAAATACGAGCAAGTTTATCACCATCAATTTTCAAGTACATTTGTGATAAAACTCCCGAGGTCATAGTGTCACACATGTGATCCACACCGAAACTAGTCGAGTCCACAATATCCATTTTCTCGAAAATGACCGATAACCACATCCCATATGCTAACACGGTGGAACTATCAACCTTACGCTTCTCTACTATCTTAGCAAGATGATCAATGTGAAAGAACATCAAAGCGGGTAGGTTAATTTGTAGGTGTTTAGCAAGATAATAAATCAACCACATGTTTAGCACACCACACACACCACGACTCTCATTACATGGAATCAAGGTTCGATAAATAAAATTGAAAAAGAACCGGTGGTTTATTTTGATTTCTCTCGGTTTGAGTGTGATAGGGGACGTAGCTTTGGGACTTAGAAACTTTGTTATGGTCAAGGAACTTATAACATCAATAGTCGGCCAACCACCCTTAGGAAATGAGGACAACCCGGTTGTAGGGATACCGAGTAAATTTCCAACAATTTCAACATTGAGTCACAAGGGTTTGTTATTGATCACGGCGGTAAGACTACCCGATTGGACATCGACTTTGACCGTAGTATAAAATTGAACAATCTCCGCTAAATAAACTCGATTATAGAGATTAAGAAGACTCTCCCACTTTTGTGCATGAATTGCATCTTTAAAGAATTTAAAAGCGGGGGACGAATCATACCATTCGAGTTCATAGCGACGGCCCGATTTAAAGTTCCCTTGGATGACATGCTTGCAACAATCAAATATATCCTTTGGAAAGCGATACCCATGAAGAATCTCGAGTGCCTTGGACTTGTTCTCATCAAGAGGTTGCTCAATAGCAATCATAGCACTATTCGATTCATCAACTTCCTTTGCCATTTCCTCCACTTTCCTTTTCTTTGAGATCAACCGAGTAGACACTCTCTTAGCTTTGCCTTTCGGTTTGGGAACGGTTTCCTCCTTGAATAACTCGTCATCATTGAAGACGGCATTCAATTTCTCCGTGTCAATTTTCGTTTCCACAACCGTTGCCTCACTCACGGTTTTGCCTTTCCTTTTTCGCCTTTTATTACCAACCATATCCTTCAACATTTCATCACTACCAACACTTCCCTTCGATTTCGATTTTGATTTCGATTTCGATTTCCCATTGCTCTTCTCAACCGATTCCTCCACACTTTTCTCAACACTCTTTTCTTTTTCCTCACTTTTTTCAATTGATTTTTCAACACTCTTTTCTTTTTCTTTTTCAATGTTTTCCTCATTCTCCTCTTCACTTTCATTTTTCTTCTCCTCACTGTTTTTCTCTCCTTCCTTCTCGGCATCCTCATCAAAAATCTCCTCATCTTTTTCACTTTCCTTACCAACACCAACATCAACTTCCTCAACTTCTTGAATGATTGTATTTCCATCATCATCAAACTCACCAACAACCCGTGAGCTTCCTTCTTCACCCTCGGTTTCGGTTGCATGCGGCATATTCAAATCGAATTTTTGATTGAACACCCGACTTGAGAATCTCCTAGCCTCGGCAGCAGTTTTAGGATGATTAGCAACTGATTTCTTTCTTGTCATTGGGGCGTTTGGCACAAAAACTCTAGGTTTCTTCTGTGGTTTTTGATTTTGGGCAGTTTTTGATCCAAGACTTTCGATTTGTGGCTTAACCGAGGTAGTTTTCGGCTTGTAGGAGTCTTGGATTTCCTTCAAAGTTTTCTTAGTTGATTTTGGAGGCATGATTCTTATAGTGAAAGTAAAAGTGACAGTTGGTAGAGGGATGTGTAGGACGGTTTTGGAGAATATTTGGGGAAGGTGTAATTTTTTGAAAATTTTGAAAGTGAGTAAGGAGGTCATAATTTAAGAGTTGAAAATTTGTACATGTAGTAAATGAGGTGAATAGTGTTTTAGGCTTTTTTATTTGATTGGTTGAGAGGAAGGTGGGTGTAGCCGGTTAGGTGGGGTTTAGGCGGCTAGGACATGGGTAATGGGGAAAGGAGATTTGATGGTTAGATGAAGGTTTAGTGGTTCCATGTGAATAATTACTTTACCCATTGGATTTACATGCAAATTAATCATTTAATTCA
This sequence comes from Silene latifolia, assembly GCF_048544455.1. NCBI lineage: Eukaryota > Viridiplantae > Streptophyta > Magnoliopsida > Caryophyllales > Caryophyllaceae > Silene > Silene latifolia. Next base: position 147,574,235 of record NC_133534.1, on the reverse strand, counting down.
TTGAGTAAAAATAACACATAATCTCTTATAAAAACAAATGTAACATCTACTCTAGTCAATCATCGAGGGCAAGTCGTCATAAAATTTTAAGCGGAATCCAACAAACCAATTTCCAACCGAAGTTTTACGAATTGTTCACTTTCAAGCGGTTTTGTAAAAATGTCGGCTATTTGATCTTCCGTTCTACAAAATTTAAGACGAATTTGACCTTTTTCCACATGAGCACGTAAAAAATGATGTCTTATGTCAATATGCTTAGTCCTTGAGTGTTGTATAGGGTTCTTTGAAATGTTAATGGCACTAGTATTATCACAAAAGATAGGAGTTGAATCAAAGATAATACCATAGTCCCTTAGTTGTTGTCGAACCCAAAGAACTTGCGCGCAACACAATGCGGCACTTACGTACTCGCTTTCAGCGGTGGAAAGAGCAACGGTGTTTTGCTTCTTAGATGCCCATGAGATCAAACACGGACCTAAGAAAGTAGCCATCCCGGATGTACTCTTTCGATCACCAACGCTTCCGGCATAATCTGCATCCGAGTATCCTAAAAGCTCAAATGGACAATGTGAGGGATACCAAAGATACAAATTAGACGTTCCAACTAAATACCTAAGAATACGTTTTACGGCAATGAAATACGATTCTCTAGGACTAGCTTGGAAACGAGCACATAGACATACACTATATAAAATATCCGGTCGACTAGCGGTCAAATAAAGTAATGAACCGATCATACCTCGATACATCGTTTCATCTACTTTCTTACCATTCTCATCTTTGTCAAGCTTTGTGGACGAAACCATAGGTGTAGAGAAGGGTTTAGAATTAGTCATACCGAACTTACATAGCATCTCCTTTATGTACTTTTGTTGATGAATCGTCACACCATCTTGAGTTTGCTTGATTTGAAGCCCAAGGAAGAAACCTAGTTCTCCCATCATACTCATCTCAAACTCAGATTTCATTAGTTCCGAAAAGTACAAATAAAGGAGTTCATTCGTTGCACCAAATATTATGTCATCGACATAAATCTTTACAATCAACAGTTCACCACACTGTGACTTTATGAACAATGTCTTATCAACCGATCCACGCACAAAACCATTTTCCAAAAGAAATTTTGACAAGCGATCATACCAAGCTCTTGGAGCCTGTTTTAAACCATAAAGCGCCTTGTCCAATTTAAAAACATGGTTTGGAAATTCATTGTTCATAAAACCCGGTGGTTGCTCCACAAAGACCTCTTCTTCTAAATAACCATTTAGAAAAGCCGTTTTGACATCCATTTGAAACAGTTTGATGCCTTTGTGAGCTGCAAAAGCTATGAGCATACGTATGGCTTCAAGCCTAGCTACTGGTGCGAAGGTTTCATTATAATCAATGCCTTCTTGTTGTTTAAATCCTTGCACCACTAGTCTAGCTTTATTCCTTACGATATTGCCCGAATCATCTACCTTATTGCGAAAGACCCATTTGGTATCAATCACGGTACAACCAGTAGGTCTAGGGACAAGATGCCATACCTCATTCCTTTTGAATTGATTAAGTTCCTCTTGTATTTCCATCACCCAACTCGGATCTTCAAGTGCCATGGTGATGTTTGTCGGTTCAATTTGTGAGAGGAACGCATGAGATGCAAAGAAATCATTGAGGGATGATCTTGTTTTCCTTCCCGAATTCAAGTCACTGGTCAAGTTAGAAAGGGGGTGAGATTTTTGGTGTTTCCACTTCTTTGGTACGATTAAGAATGGTGAGGCTTCTTGGGGTTCTGACTCAACAGTTCGCTCAACTGTTGGTTCTGGTTCATTTTGTGTTTGAGGGTTTGTTTCTGTTTGTCCATTTTGTTCAAGTGTACCCTCATTCCCCCTGGATGTCGTAGCCTCATTTTGTGGTCAAGTGGTTCTGTTCCCCCTGTCTCTCGGCCAGTTCCTTCAATCAACAGTTGATCCGACTTTTGATTCTACTCCTTTTGTTCGTTCTCCTCGTGTGCATCATCCATGTCATGTCGGATCATTCCAAGCTCATAGTCCTCATCATCTTCATCATCCTCTTCCTGTGTATTAGAATGAAAAAGACTAGACTCATCAAATATGACATGCACATTTTCTTCCATTTTCATGGTTCGTTTATTATACACTTTATAAGCCTTGCTACGATCCGAATAACCGACAAATACGGCCTCATCACTACGAGCATCAAGTTTACCCAAATTATCCTTTCCATTGTTGTGAACAAAATATTTGCTTCCAAAACATTTCAAATAGGATAAATTAGGATTTCTTCCTTTAAGCAACTCGTAGGGTGTTTTGTTAAGCATTTTTCGGATCATAACACGGTTATAAATGTGACATGATGTGTTGACGGCTTCGGCCCAAAAATTCTTTGGCAACTTACTACTAATGAGCATATTCCTAGCCATGTTTTCAAGTGTACAGTTCATACGCTCTACAACCCCGTTTTGTTGAGGTGTAGCACGCGCGGAAAAGTTATGGCTAATACCGTGCTCATCACAATAAGTAATAAATGAGGAATTTTCGAATTTGGTTCCATGGTCGGATCTCAAAGATATGAGCTTTTTATCAAACTTGTTTTGGACCTTTTTCAACCAAATTAAAAATTCATCAAATACTTCATCTTTAGAACTTAAGTAGAGAAGCCAAACAAATCGTGAAAAATCGTCAACAATCACACATAAGAAACGGCTACCTCCTTTACTTCTAACACGCATTGGACCACATAAATCAATATGAAGTAACTCAAGAGGTTTAGATGTACTAACGAACTTTTTGGATTTAAAGGAGCTTTTTACTTGCTTCCCCTTAGCACAATCATCACACAAACTATTAAAGTCAAATTTCATATTGTAACAACCCGGATTATAAAACAAGGGAAAAACTTATATAAAATGAATATCAGAGTACGATACTGATAAAAGGGTCAAGGTGGCGGAAACACCTGACCAATCCGGTTCGTTACTAACTCCAAAACAACTAATACATTATTCAAAAGTTCTTAAAACATAAGGCAAACTTCTAATTTATTATTAAGCTCGCTTCGCACATTCCCCAAGCAAGCATCAACCAAACAGCATCAAACTGAACAACCTGAAAAGGGGGTCGACAATCAGTCGGGAGTAACTAGATGCTCTCCCAGTCATGTTTACAACAATTGAATAATAATCAACAATCATTAACAAATGAAATGTAAAACCAGTAAACATGCGAGATCATCTATACTCATGAAAGACCCAACAAGCTTACCATGACTTATCAATCTTAAACGAATGCAATCATGCAAACCTAGAACATATGCAACCACTAGGCCATGAATACTTACAATACTAGTAGTGACAAACGACCCACAACAACCTAAGGCACAAAGCTAGCATCGAAGCATAGCAAACATGGTGACACACAATCCACAGCAACAGAAGGCACAAAGCTAGCAACAAAGCATAGTGAATAGAGCAAATGCCCGTTAGAGCGTATAACCACTGCCTCTAACTTGCCAGAGCGTATAACCACTGCCTCTAGCTGACGGAGCGTATAACCACTGCCTCCATCGGTGTGGAGCGTATAACCACTGCCTCCACGGTACTATGTATAGCGTATAACCACTGCCTATATGTCTAAGACCTGGCCAGACTCTCGGTAAACCGAACGACACTCGGGACCCAGAGCGTATAACCACTGCCTCTGGCCACCCCCGAACATAGACCAAATAAATCCCGCATCAACGGGTAGCGTTGGTTCAATCCGATAGTATATAACTGACACTACCGTCATCTATTCAAACCAGCAAACAAACCAATGCACAGTATAACTGACTGTACTAACATGTGTGAACCACATCACGACTCAACTCATAGGATAGTGTAACTGACCATCCTACTTATCATATGAACAAGAGTAACCAAAGATACATACAACAGAAGGACATAATACGTTGAACACAATACAACATATGAAGCAAGTATAAGCAACCAATGTTATAGTAACTTCAACCATAACTTTAACATTAACCATTCAATGTTATAGCAACCCTAACCATAACATAAACTCTGGATGCGAGGTTATAGTAACCTCGACTATAACTTCAACATATACGACTTGAAATTATACTTACCTCAACTATAACTTTGACACGAAACTCAAAGTTATACTAGTCCCAACCATAACCTTGAGCCATAAATCTCAGGGTACGTTAGTTCCAGCTATAACCTTATCTCGTACTTCAATGTTATAGTAGCTCGAGCCATAACTAGAGTAACTACCCAAAGTTGTACTAACTTCAGCTATAACACTTGAATCATCATCAATGTTATACTAGCTTTAGCTATAACTTTGGAGATAACCCTTGGCCGCCTATCATGCCGCCACTAGGGTTTATTCGTAAACCCTAATTACGCTCATGACACCCATAATAAACACATAACCAACATACGATATATAATTAATACATTAAAGCATATACAAACATGTTTAAACATAATTAACATGATAATAAACAATCAAACATGTACTAATCATACAAAACATTCATTAAATCATATTAATTACATCAATTGGCATAAACACAATTAAAAGAAAACACCTAGTTACCTTATTAAGCAAATAATCCTAAAGATCGTCTTCAACGATGTAAACGTCTTCTCCAGGTGCAACTTCCACGCCTTCATTAAAATCATCCACGTGCCAAAGATAACGAAACTAATAAATATACTAACTATATATATAAAAACTATAAAAACTATAAAACTATGCGAAACATAAAACTTACGAAGAAGATAGATAAATCCAAGAAGTAGGATCGATCTAAGCACGAAAGATGATGAAGGAAGGAGGAACAAAGGAAGAACGGCACGAAACCCTAGGAAGGGGCGTGCGGCACAAGGAGGAAGAGAGGAGGAGAGAATTTAGGTTTAGGGTTTTGTGAGAAAAGAGAAGCAAGGGTTTGATTTCCCTTCTTATTTATAGAGAAGTTCATGGGTTTATTCTAGGTTTAGGCCCAAAACTTACCCATCTACACCAAGGAACACGTGAGACCCGAGGAAGAAACGGGTCTTCATCGTTTTTCGAGCCCAACGAGCCTCAAAGACAAGAAATGGATATTTTCCCGAAAAATAAAATATAAAATATGGGAAAATAAAATTAAAGAATTATATTATGGAAATTAGGGGTGTTACAATCCAACCCCCTAAAAAGAAGTTTCGTCCTCGAAACTTGATAACAGAACTACCTCACTCGAAAAGATGTGGATGCTTTTCTCGCATAGACGCTTCGGTTTCCCAAGTCTCTTGCTCAAACTTCTGACTCCTCCATAGAATCCGAACTAAAGGTACAACCTTATTCCTTAACCTCTTCTCCTGACGTTCCAAAATACGAACAGCACGTTCCTCATAAGTCAGGTTAGGCTCAACCTCGATAACATCAGCCTGTAGAACATGAGAAGGATCACTGCGATAACGGCACAACTGCGACACATGGAACACATCGTGAACCTTTGACAGATTCGGAGGTAAAGCCAACCTATAGGCTACCTCGCCAACTCTCTCGAGCACCTTATATTCCAATGTACTTAGGACTAAGCTTGCCCTTAAGCCCAAACCTCTTAACACCTTTCATCGGCGAAACCTTAAGAAAAACCTTGTCGCCAACCTCAAACTCAATCGGCCTACGCCGCGAGTCTGCATACGTCTTCTGTCGATCCTGGGCTGCCTTAAGCTTCTCGCAGATCAACCTCACTTGCTCAATCGATTCTTGAACCAACTCTGGACCAAGAACGACAGCCTCACTAGAATCGTCCCAACATAAAGGACTACGACACTTCCTTCTATAAAGTGCCTCAAACGGAGCCATCTGAATACTCGCTTGGTAACTGTTGTCGTAGGAGAACTCCACAAGCGGTAAACTCTTCTACCAACTAACTTGAAAATCCAAAGCACAAGCTCGCAACATATCCTCAAGCGTTTGAATCGTACGCTCAGTCTGACCATCAGTTGCAGCGTGAAAAGCCGTACTCATCTTAAGCTCACTACCCAAAGCTAACTGAAGCTTCTTCCAAAACTGAGAACAAAACCATGGATCACGGTCGGAGATGATATCCTTAGGAACTCCATGAAGACGAATGATCTCACGCTGATAAGCATTCGCTAGTTCCTCGAGACTCCAAGTCTTCTTCATTGGAATGAAATGCGCGACCTTAGTTAAACGATCAACCACGACCCAAATCGCATTCATTCCTCTCGGAGACCTCGGCAAACCCATGACGAAGTCCATCGAAATCGAATCTCATTTCCATGTGGGAATCTCCAAGGGTTGCAGTAGACCACCAGGTCTCTGATGTTCGAACTTGACCTTCTGACAAACCAAGCAACGGCTCACAAACTCGGCGATCTCTTTCTTCATACCCGGCCACCAAAACTTTAGCTTCAGATCCTTATACATCTTATCACCACCAGGATGAACCGAATAGGGAGTACTATGAGCCTCCTTGAGAATCTTACATTTTAAGACCTCACAGCTAGGCACACACCAACGACCATGGAATCGTAGACCATCATCAGGTCCAACGTCGAAGTCTTTGGCACGTCCTTCGCTTATAGCGACTCGAACTCCTTCTAAGTATTCATCCTCTCTTTTCTTAACTCGGATCTCGTGAAGGATCTCGGGTTCAGCAACCATTGCACTCAAATCTAAAGTACCAGGAAGAACTACCTCAAGGCTCATCTTCTGGAACTCTCGACTCAAGTCGTCAGGTAACACCAACACCGGTCTCATAGCATGACACACCTTGCGACTCAAGGCATCAACAACCACGTTTGCCTTACCCTCATGATACTGCAGCTCAATCTTGTAGTCGTTAAGCAGCTCCAACCAACGACTCTGCCTCATGTTAAGATCTCTCTGAGTGAAGAAATCCTTCAAGCTCTTATGATCCGTATAAAAGTTGCAAGAGACTTCATACAAGTAGTGTCGCCACAGCTTAAGTGCAAACACCACTGCTGCTAACTCAAGATCGTGAGTCGGATAGTTCGTCTCGTGAACTTTCAACTGACGGGACGCATAAGCCACAACTTTACCCTTCTGCATCAAGACACAACCTAACCCAAACTTTGACGCATCACAGAAAACGTCGAACTCAACGCCCTCTTCTGGTAGAGTCAACACAGGAGCGGTAGTCAACCTCTTCTTCAACTCCTGAAAAGCAGCTTCACAAGCCTCAGTCCAAATGAACTTGGATTCCTTCTTCATTAACTAAGTCATCGGTCTTGCGATCTTAGAGAAATCATGTACAAACCGACGATAATACCCAGCTAGTCCAAGAAAACTCCGAACCTCGTTCACATTCTTTGGACTTTCCCATTCAACCACAGCTCGAATCTTCGACGGGTCAACCATAACTCCATCGCCAGATATCACATGACCCAAGAAGGTAACTTCCTTTAACCAAAACTCACACTTCGAGAACTTAGCATACCACTTCTGCTTACGCAAAATCTCCAAGATAACACGAAGGTAATTCTCGTGTTCAGCCTCATCTCTCGAGTAAATCAGTATGTCGTCTATGAACACCACGGCACACTTATCCAAATACTCGCTGAAAGTGTGGTTCATCTGATCTATAAAAATGGCAGGTGCATTCGTCAAACCAAACGGCATTACCACGAACTCATAATGGCCATACCTTGATCGAAAAGCAGTTTTAGGAATATCTTCATTCCTAACTGGAATATGATGGTAACCTGACCTCAGATCGATCTTCGAGAACACACTAGCACCATGGAGCTGATCAAACAAATCCTCGATCCTCGGCAAAGGATACTTATTTTTGATAGTAACCTTGTTCAGCTCACGGTAGTCAATGCACAAACGCATACTACCATCTTTCTTTTTTACAAACAAAACAGGAGCACCCCACGGCGAAGCACTCGGTCGGATAAAACCCTTATCGATCATCTCCTCAAGTTGCTTCTTAAGTTCCTGTAACTCAGCTGGTGCCATACGATAAGGAGCTTTCGAAATGGGACCAGTTCCAGGTAGCAACTCAATCGAGAACACTACATCTCGCTCAGGAGGAATACCAGGTAGATCCTCGGGAAAGACATCGGGAAACTCCCTAACCACAGGGATATATTCTAACTTAGGCTCAACTGAAACACCATGGACACTGCACAGATAGATCTGATGACCCTTTCTACCCATGTTAACCATCTTCATAAGAGAAACCCACTTGACCGTAGGTGTAACCCTAACACCCTGATAAGAAACCCTCGAACCTGTAGGACTCTTAAGCACAATCTTCTGATCACGACAAAGGAACCTAACGTCATAGCGAGATAACCAATCCATACCCAAAATCACATCAAACTCTCCGAGTTTGAATTGGACGAGATCGGCAGGAAGGATCGCCCCTGCGATACTAACAGGTACGTCCTTGAAAAGAACAGAGCAAGAAACAATCTCACCCGTAGGAAGGGATATAGAGGTATGAACGGATGATGAAGAAGAGAGTCCAGCTCAGACAGAAAAGGATTCAGATACGAAAGACATCGATGCACCCGTATCAAAAAGAACAAAAGCAGATAAAGAATGAACGAGAAAGGTACCCGTAACCACATCTGGATTAACATCTGCCTCAGCACGACTCATAACGAACACTCGACCAGTCTTCGGGGCTTCAACCTTCGGCGTTTCCGCCTTTGGTTTCTGGGGACAATCAACAGCCTTGTGTCCCCGGAGCTCTGCATGTGTAACATATGATCGGAGTATCAGGAGCACAACTCTTTCCCGGATGGTAAGGCTTCCGGCATTTGTAGCAAGTCATGCCCTCCCTCGCTTGACTCTGATCACGCGGTGTATACGGACAAACCTCGAACTTCTGCTTCTTATGGGAAGAACTAGGAGCAACATAAGGCCTCTTCACGAACTTACTCTTTGCGCTCTCCTCAGCCTCGGTAGCAAGAACTGAATCATAGATACTAAGAGCACGATCATAAGCCTGTTGGAAGGAAGTTGAAGGAATACCAGACATAGCAGTCTGGACCTTAGGAGCTAGATTCTTCTCATAGCGACGAGTCCTCGAAACCTCGTCCATAGCTACAGAAGTAACGAAACGTGACAGCTTCACGAACTTGTTGGTGTACTCCCCCAACGGTCATGGAACCTTGCTGTAGACGAAAGAACTCATGCTCCTTCTGCCAGCGCATCTCTTCGGGATAAAACCTCTTCTTCAGCGCTTCAGAGAAGACAGCCCAACCAAATCCTGGTTGAACTTCCAGACCAGCTCTAGCAAGAGCCCACCAGTTGTCGGCCTCGTCCTTCAGATAATAGGTGGCGATATCCACCATCTGATCCTCAGGACATCCAGTAGCGAGGAAGAACTTCTCGATCTCTCGAATCCAAGCCTCCAAGGCAGTAGGATCATTCGCACCATCATAAGTCGGAGGACGGTGACGAGCAAAGCGATCAAACACTGTCGATTGCGGATGGTTGTTGTTGTTGTTGTTGTTGTTGTTGTTATTGTTATTGAGGTGATTAGTGAAACCTTCGGCCATAGATGCCAAAGCGGCCTCAAGTCTCCTGATGTGATCTGCATCAGACTCACCATTTCCATTGTGCACCATCTGCAAGAACGAAATCTCGTTATAAGTGGTAGAACCTAAGTACCACTCCAAACAACTACTCATACACTTTACAAACATAAGAAAACCAACAAATCCTATTGGTTTCTACCCCATTTACTCTCACTCATTAACTAAGTCATTTATTTTAGTCATCAACTAAGCGAGAGTTGGGAGCGTGTTCGCTCTGATACCAACTGTAACAACCCGGATTATAAAACAAGGGAAAAACTTATATAAAATGAATATCAGAGTACGATACTGATAAAAGGGTCAAGGTGGCGGAAACACCTGACCAATCCGGTTCGCTACTAACTCCAAAACAAATAATACATTATTCAAAGGTTCTTAAAACATAAGGCAAACTCCTAATTTATTATTAAGCTCGCTTCGCACATTCCCCAAGCAAGCATCAACCAAACAGCATCAAATTGAACAACCTGAAAAGGGGGTCGACAATCAGTCGGGAGTAACTAGATGCTCTCCCAGTCATGTTTACAACAATTGAATATAATCAACAATCATTAACAAATGAAATGTAAAACCAGTAAACATGCGAGATCATCTATACTCATGAAAGACCCAACAAGCTTACCATGACTTATCAATCTTAAACGAATGCAATCATGCAAACCTAGACCATATGCAACCAGTAGGCCATGAATACTTACAAGACTAGTAGTGACAAACGACCCACAACAACCTAAGGCACAAAGCTAGCATCGAAGCATAGCAAACATGGTGACACACAATCCACAGCAACAGAAGGCACAAAGCTAGCAACCACTGCCTCTAACTTGCCAGAGCGTATAACCACTGCCTCTAGCTGACGGAGCGTATAACCACTGCCTCCATCGGTGTGGAGCGTATAACCACTACCTCCACGGTACTATGTATAGCGTATAACCACTGCCTATATGTCTAAGACCTGGCCAGACTCTCGGTAAACCGAACAACACTCGGGACCCAGAGAGTATAACCACTGCCTCTGGCCACCCCCGAACATAGACCAAATAAATCCCGCATCAACGGGTAGCGTTGGTTCATTCCGATAGTATATAACTGACACTACCGTCATCTATTCAAACCAGGAAACAAACCAATGCACAGTATAACTGACTGTACTAACATGCGTGAACCACATCACGACTCAACTCATAGGATAGTGTAACTGACCATCCTACTTATCATATGAACAAGAGTAACCAAAGATACATACAATACAAGACGTTGAACACAATACAACATATGAAGCAAGTATAAGCAACCAATGTTATAGTAACTTCAACCATAACTTTAACATTAACTATTCAATGTTATAGCAACCCTAGCCATAACATAAACTCTGGATGCGAGGTTATAGTAACCTCGACTATAACTTTAACATATACGACTTGAAATTATACTTACCTCAACTATAACTTTGACACGAAACTCAAAGTTATACTAGTCCCAACCATAACCTTGAGCCATAAATCTCAGGGTACGTTAGTTCCAGCTATAACCTTATCTCGTACTTCAATGTTATAGTAGCTCCAGCCATAACTAGAGTAACTACCCAAAGTTGTACTAACTTCAGCTATAACACTTGAATCATCATCAATGTTATACTAGCTTTAGCTATAACTTTGGAGATAACCCTTGGCCGCCTATCATGCCGCCACTATGGTTTATTCGTAAACCCTAATTACGCTCATGACACCCATAATAAACACATAACCAACATACGATATATAATTAATACATTAAAGCATATACAAACATGTTTAAACATAATTAACATGATAATAAACAATCAAACATGTACTAATCATACAAAACATTCATTAAATCATATTAATTACATCAATTGGCATAAACACAATTAAAAGAAAACACCTAGTTACCTTATTAAGCAAATAATCCTAAAGATCGTCTTCAACGATGTAAACGTCTTCTCCAGGTGCAACTTCCACGCCTTCATTAAAATCATCCACGTGCCAAAGATAACGAAACTAATAAATATACTAACTATATATATAAAAACTATAAAAACTATAAAACTATGCGAAAACATAAAACTTACGAAGAAGATAGATAAATCCAAGAAGTAGGATCGATCTAAGCACGAAAGATGATGAAAGAAGGAGGAACAAAGGAAGAACGGCACGAAACCCTAGGAAGGGGCGCGCGGCACAAGGAGGAAGAGAGGAGGAGAGAATTTAGGTTTAGGGTTTTATGAGAAAAGAGAAGCAAGGGTTTGATTTCCCTTCTTATTTATAGAGAAGCTCATGGATTTATTCTAGGTTTAGGCCCAAAACTTACCCATATACACCAAGAAACACGTGAGACCCAAGGAAGAAACAGGTCTTCATCGTTTTTCGAGCCCAACGAGCCCAAAAGATAAGAAACGGATATTTTCCCGAAAAATAAAATATAAAATATGGGAAAATAAAATTAAAGAATTATATTATGGAAATTAGGGGTGTTACACATATTAGGAATGTCATCGACTAAGTCAAGTCGCTTAAGGGTGTTCAATGTTCTAGCATTTACGTGACCTAATCTCTTATGCCAAAGCCATGGGTCGTTCTTTTTCAAAGCACTCATACAAGACATGGTACGACTAGACAATGCAAAAAGATTAGTCAAGTAAACATCTTTAACACGTTTTCCTTCAAGAACAACTTCCCTTGTATTACCATCTAAGACACGACATTCACTAGCACAAAATTCAACAATATTACCATTATCACACAATTGAGATATGCTAAGGAGATTATGCTTTAAACTTTTGACAAGCAACACTTTGTCGACACATTGTGACGATGACTTACCAACCTTTCCGATTGCAATAATTTCACCTTTCTTATTATCACCAAACGTCACGGTGCCACTATTGTAGGCTTCTAGTGAGAGAAATTGGTTTCTACTTCCCGTCATATGACGTGAATATCCACTGTCCAAGTACCAATTGCTGCTGCCTCTCACTAATGCCTATAAGAAATCAAGAGGTTAGTTTAGGAATCCAAACGAATTTGGATCCCTTTTTGTGAGTTGCATTGTTAATCAAATCTTTGCGAACCCACTCCTTTTTAGCAACCTTGATGTTCTTATTTAAGTCGTTTAGTCTGTTAGGACAACCATTAAATACATGACCAGTCTTACCACAAAAGTTGTAAATAATATACTCAGGAAGGCCTGTATATTTTCTCCTTCGAAAATCAGTCTTGCTTGGTTCCTGGTTTCGAAGTTCTGATTCATGAATCTGTTACTTTGGAAACCAAGTCCAGCTTTCTCTTCAGATTTTTGAGACTGATTTATGAGGGAGTCTAAAATGTTTTGGCTACCTTCTCATTTCCTGTAAAACTCTTTAGCATCATGCAACTCTTTGGTCAATGTTTCAATTTTAGCAAGATGGTCAAGATTTAGTTTGCCTACTTTGTCGAAAGCGGATTTAGCATGACTACATTCATCACTAAGCAACATAGCAATTTCTTCAAGTTGCTTATTATCAAGTTGACAGGAGGTAAGGTCAGCTAGCAGTGAGTCTCGTTCTTTAATCAAAATATCAACTTGAATAATTAAAGACTCATTTTCTTTTTCAACATCAGAAACAACAGTTGAGGCAACTGTTGATTTTGACGAGCTAGCAATATTCGTGAGAACAAGATTTTCTTTCCTCAATTTTTTAATTTCTTTTCTGAGTGATGGAATGATGTTACTTTCTTTTATCTCTTCTAGACACTCTCTAAGACCAACATTTTCTTCAGCAATTTCCTCAATTTGAGTTTGCAAGTCATAGAGTTTATCAGTTTTAGCAAGACTCTTGTCAAGTACATCATCAAACATCAAACAAAGCTTATCCTTAGAAAGAGTTCTCACCTTGTTCTTGAGATTCATTACCTCGGTGTCGGAGTCATCGCTGGAGTCGTCAGAGTGCGCCATAAGACAGAGTGAGGATTCTTTCTTTGAAGACTTGGGTCCGTCAAGATCAAAACGAGTTGTCATACAAACTTTGGCATCTAATACACCTCATATTGCAGACAGGACTTTATGCTTAAAATCTTTCTTTGCAAAATCTCGTTTTTCTCTAGATTTGAACTCATTCCACTTGGGGCAATCTTTGATAAGGTGACCTTTCTCACCACATTTGAAACAAGCCACCGTGGAATAAGATCTCTTCTTTTGAAAACGTTTTTTGTTAGTATTATTGAACTTCTTAGGATTGTGACTATTGATCATATCCGCCATGTTACGTGAGTACATGGCTTGCTCGTCATCTTCATCTTCTTCCTCATCACTTGAGGTTGATTTGAGAGCGAAACCTCTAGCTTTGGAACTTTCACCCGAGCGCTTTGCGAGACTTAACTCGTGTGCCATTTGTGAGCCCATTAGCTCATTGAGGGACAACTTGGACAGAACTTTAGCCTCCTCAATAGCTGTCACCTACGGTTGCCATTTATCACTTAGGCTACGAAGGATCTTTCGGACTATATCCTCGGATTCAAACTCTATACCTAGACCTTTAAGTTCATTAACAATACTAGAAAAGCGAGAAGAAAGACAATTGATTGACTCATCTTTCATCATATTGAACATCTCATATTGTTGCATGAGAAGGTCAATACGATGCTTCTTGACTTGGGACATTCCTTCATAAGCAATATTTAACGTGTCCCAAATCTCTTTAGCCGAGGTACATCTGGAGATGCGATTGATATCTTGTTCACCGATGCCATATTGAAGAATGGACATGGCTTTAGAATTTTTCTCGACTTTACGATAGTCAGCCTCGACATAACTTTCCTCGCTTTTTACGGCACTGTTCCCATCAGAGTCAGTAACCGTTATAGCAAGGGGACCCTTTTGAATAATGACCCAACACTCATAATCCGTACTTTTGACGTAGTATTCCATACAATGCTTCCACCAGGAGTAGTTATCCCCTTTGAAGATAGGGTACTTAGTATGTTTTCCGTCCATGACTATAGGATCAACTCACTGGTAGTTAACCAGTTATCAAGAGCACAAGTCTCTGATACCAATTGAAGAGTCACGGACAAGGGCATCTAAGAGGGAGAAGGGGTGAATTAGGTGTCTATTTAAAAATTTAAGCTTAATGAAAGCTTCTTTTAAAACTCTTAAACACTTTAAACAATGCTTAGATGAAAGGAGAAGTCGATACTTAGAACTAGAGAGTTAGAAGTATTCAACAACGATTCAGCAAGCAGAAGTTACAGTGTACTCAACAGTTGATTCTGTAGATAAAAACGTGAGTAGAGTGTGCAGCAGAAATAAAACGAAATAGACACGACAAACAAGGTTTTTAAAAACTGGTTCGGTCACTACTCCGCGACCTACGTCCAGCGCTATTTTATTAAACGTCTCAGAAGTAAACTCATACAAACTAAGACCACCCCGAATAATAAAACAACTCCCCAACCTACTCCGGTTGCTAATGCTTAAAAGCTACTCCGCTTCCAAGACTTTTGCTTTGGGCTACTTCGCCGAAAGACTCCTTGCTTAAAGCTACTCCGCAATAAGACTTTTGCTTTGGGCTACTCCGCCAAAAGACTTCATCCTCAAAAGCTACTCCGCTTCGAAGACTTCGTGCTTAAGGATAACTCTATCCTAAGACTTTTTGGTTCTACCCGTTTGTTACAAGACCACTTATCTCAATGTTGTTCACTCAATTGAACGGAGGAGATAAAGTTTAAGTACAAAACACGGGATCCTTGAACACGACTAAAACGAGTAGGTGCAACAACAAACTCAAGTAAAAGACTCAAAAGATAAATAAACAAACTTGCAAAAGATTCAAAGATTTTGAAATGATAAACGGTTTTGCAAAGTTAATTTACTCAATTGAAAGCTTAAGTCTTTTTCAGTTTAAAACTCGTTTGTTGCACACTTGTAAAAATGAATTAAGCAAGCTATTTATAATGTTCAAGTAGTATACTTTACATTAAAATATCTTACACTCATAAGCACAAGTGAATAAAATAATGTAAGTAGTTTGCTTGGGCAACATGCACAAGCCATCCGAATTCCTCTACAAGCAACCGAGTATTCTTCCTCAAGAAATCGGTGCCTAAGATTGCAAGAAATCAGATTGTGTACACACACAAAAATAGACTGGGTTTTTAAACAAGAAACAAGCATAAATGGTGTGTTTATGGGAACCATAAACATTTCCATAAATGTAAAAGCAAACAACCCATTTATAGTAAGTGTCTTATTGTGCAAGCAAACTCCTTAGCAAGTCATTGAAAGCTCTATATTCTTTAAAAGAGTTCAAAGTATTTCCAGAAAACATTTGTGAAAGTTGAAAGCACTTTAACAAAGATTCAAATATTTTCGAAATATTTCTTTCAAAGACGAGCCTTAATTAAATGTTGACTCAACTGTTGTTTTTGCACCTAAACGTAAATTCGTGTTAAACGATCACCTTACAACACATGACATTAGCACTAATGACTATCTTCATCTTTGATCTTCATGATGACATTCTTGATAACCTTGAATTGACAATTGGAGCTTCATGCTACATGGTTAAACTTAAGAGGCACAAAATTAAATAACAATGAGATTAATTTGTCTTAAGGCATCATCAACACTAGCTTAATCAAATTGGGTTTCTTCAATGACAGATAGGATAAACAGCTTACCAGTTACTCTGATAATACTCGACTTGTACCTTTTTTTTTCCAGTGCAATCAGAATGATGTAATGATGGATGAGCCACATGATGCAATACCTGAACGTGTGCCATCAACCCTTCGAGTCAAGCTTACCCAATATACTACCAATAAGTTATGAGTTTGAACCGACAATGGCGACAAGGGATGAACTTCTTGGCCTGAAAAGAAAGCTACGCGGCCAGTCATTGCGCCATTCTAGAGTAATAATTTTGCAACATCATGACTACAACCCAAAGAAAGGAAGGAGAAGAGGAGGTTAAACAGACTACTTTTTCGGTTTCTCTTAATGGCGTGCGGGACAACCCTTGTATCAATAATCATGGGACTTGCTTAGAGAGGGTCGTTACCAAGAAGGTCCTGATAATTCCCACGGTAATGACACTAGTGCTTGTAAGATCAACATGGTAATGGATCAGTCGTTGTACGCAATAATCAACTTAATTCAATTAAATTGTTTATATTATATGCAAGATATGACAAGCTGCACCAACAAATTGGTTCTATGATCGTGAACTGTATTTGATCATACTTAGTGCATGCATCACAACCAAATGATCTCAGGCCGACATGGCCTACTTCAGTAGGAGTGTATCTACTTCATTAGCTAAATATTTGTATCTTAACAACTTCAAGGAGCGTATCTAAATAGCTAAAGGTATGTATCTACTAACTTGAAAGGAGTGTATCAAGAATTCAAGATAGAAAGTAATTTATCTAGTAACTTTAAAGGAGTGTATATAGTAAGTTAAACGTTTGTATCTAGCAACTTAAGCGAGTGTGTCTACCTAATTAGAGGTATATATCTACAAACTTAAAGGAGTGTATCTAGCTAGCTAGAGGTATGTATCTACAAACTTAAAGGGGCGTATCTAGCAACTTCTTGAGATCAAGCGAGGGGGTGGATGTCCTAAATTTAGGATAGTAAAAGGATACATTAATGAGCTTCACATGAACTAAAAAATAATACTTGAGAGTGTAGCACGCTATAACACGACTGTCCAAATGTAGAAAAACAACTGCAACCTACAAAAGCTCATTCATGGAATCAAATGCGATAAGAATATGGCTCTTGGTTATATAACTAGGCAGTGAAGTCATGTATCTGACAATTTAAAGGTGTGTATCTAGCTTTACAGATATGTGTATCTAGCAAGGTAAATGAGTGTATCAAATAAGGTAAAAACATGTATCTAACAATCTAAAAGAGTGTATCTAGCTTGATAGAGATGTGTATTTAGTAAGGTAAAAGAGTGTATCTAGCGAAACTTTTATTTTCATTATCGCTGAGCGAATGTGACATTATTATTACCAAGATAAAATATTTTGTGAAAGGTCATTTAGTACATATTCTTTCTACTCGAATTAATTATCATTATCGCGACATACCTTATCAAGTCTTCGTGAGCGAAGTAAATGAATATGCATAACTAATTAAGAGTAATACGAGTCAATAATGTGTTTGGTTGAATATTACAATCTATGCTTTACAAAGAAATTAAGGAGTGTATCTAGCTAGCTAAAGGTATGTATCTAGCAATTTAAAGGAGTGTATCTAACTAGCTAAAGGTGTGTATCTAGCAACTTAAATGAGTGTATCCAACTAGCTAGAGGTATGTATCTAGCAACTTAAAGGAGTGTATCTAACTAGCTAGATGTATGTATTTAGCAGCTTAAAAGAGTGTATCCAACTAGCTGGAGGTATGTATCTAGCAACTTAACGGACTGTATCTGGCTAGTTAGAGGTATGTATCTAGCAACTTAATGGAGTGTATCTAGCTAGTTAGAGATATGTATCTAGCAACTTAAAGGAGTGTATCCAACTAACTAAAAGTTTATATCTAGCAAGTTAATGAGATAAAAAACGAGGGGAATATGGATCCTAAATTTAGGACGGACTAGAGTAGACGTGTTCACCCCTACTCGTACTAAGCATTAAGAAATGTAACACTAAAGCATTAAGAAATTTAACACTAAATCAACATTAATTAGTCAGTAGATTCGTAGTTGCATTAAAAAAATAGATTCAACACTAATATTTTCAATAAGTAACAAAATCAGGTACTCAAAATGTTGCTTTTTACACTGCCTCTAGTAAGTAAAGAAATTGTTTCTGTAACTTCATGTGTGATTCAAATAATCATGGAAAATGCCCAAACATTATGACTGCCGTGAAAACACCAACAAAATCCACTTTCTCATCCAATGACAACCACCATGCTTCGCTGGACTGATTGTCGCCACTCGCTCGGTAACCGTAGAGTTCCGCCGTCAAACCACTCAGGCGACACACCAACTCGCTCCGTAACCGGAGAGTTCCGCCATCAAACCACTCAGGTGACACACCAATCCAGGCTGATACCATTACAGAAAACACAAAATAGGCGACGAACCCCGACGACGTTGCTGACCACCTTAGACAGATCTAGTGACGATGCCGACCACCCCACTTTATTCTAGCGAGGGCGCCAATCACCCCAACCTCTTCGATGATAGAATGAACCATAACGACGACGATAGTATCAATGACGGATGAACGAGTTGGACTACCGGCGCTCCCATGATAGTGTGGAGGATGACTTTAGAAGAGAGATAAAAGAGGGGAAGAGAAATTAATGGCAATACTCGCGAACTCCGGTGAAACAATCAGAAACAATACTCGACGGCAGGGAGAACTAACAACAGACAGTGAAGATTGCCAGAACTCCGGCATCGACAATAGTATATGACGACTCGGTCTTGCCGGAGTTCGGGTGATTGTCGACGGGAGTAGGTTGCGTGGGGGAAGAGTAGATTGATTGTAATTGGTAATTAAAAATGTCAGGCATGTGAAATATTAGTAGGTATGGAGAATAAGTCAAGGTTGTTAGATTATTTTGTTTACCTGTCAGTTATAGGTTAGTTTGTAAGTTCGCACCGAACTTTTAGTTCGCACGAAATCCTATTTATATATATATATATATATATATATATATATATATATATATATATATATATATATATATATATATATATATATATATATATAGAGAGAGAGAGAGAGAGAGAGAGAGATAGGTTCAGATGAGTCCACAAATTTGGTTGAGTCCCTAAGTCCTCATCTCTACCATTAGGTCATACAAAATTAATGGTTGAGATTAAAACAAAAAAACACTCAACAAACATGCAATTAATGCTTTGTCTCTAGTAAATTCAATTCCCAATTTATCTAATCAATTATTTTCTCTTTCTTATCAATTAATTTATTAAATTAATATGATTTATTTATATTTCAAATATCAAAATATAAGATGTAAAAACGAAATTTCATACCCGCGTAAAATAAAAGCGGGTTTTTAAAACACCCCGTAAATCTTCATTCGGACTCCGATTAAGGCAAAACAAAAGTCTAAATTTATTATTTTTTCGAGCCCAACACAGTGGTGATATTTTCTTATACAATTGAATTTTTAAATTTTGAGTACTGCTAATTTTTCGGAAGTTCCAACATTAAATGATACTATGAGGGATTAAAGTTACACTCGTAAAACACTATATCTTAATTGAAGTAACACCATATTCACTTGAAGTTACATCTTTTTTACTTGAAACTAAATAATTAATTACTCACTAATTAAAATACATGAAAGTTACGCTCATAAAAGACTAAAGTTACACCCGTAAAAGGCTAAAGTTACACTCGTAAAAAACTAAAGTTACACTCATAAATTACTAAAATTATATAAACTTATGCTAAAATTACCAATATTCAAAATAATATGCAACAAAATCAATTTGTAGTATAAAATTACACTATTAAGTATTAAAGTTACACTCGTAAAAGACTAAAGTTACACTCGTAAAACACTATATCTTAATTGAATTTACACCATATTCACTTGAGATTTCACCCTTTTTACTTGTAACTAAATAATTAATTACTCATTTATTAAATTATACTAAAGTTACATTCATAAAAAACTAAAGTTACACTTAGAAAAAATTAAAGTTACGCATAAAGGACAAAAGTTACACCATCAAGAACTAAAGTTATACTCGTATAACATTAAAGTTACATAAACTTGTCAAAAAACTACATAAATTCAAATTAATATATTCAAAATCACGCTATCAAGTACTAAAGTTACATTCGTAGAAGACTAAAGTTACACTCGTAGAAGACTGAAGTTATACTCGTAAATCGCTAAAATTACATATATATAATAAATAAAGATTTCTTCATCTCTTCATCCATCAATCTAAATCTCACATTTTCATCGTCAATTTATTACGCCAAAGACTCAACAAGATCTTCATCGTCAATGTATACCGCCAAATACTCATCATCATCTTCATCATCATCATCATCATCATCATCATCATCTTCATCATCATTATCATCATCATCATCATCATCATCATCATCATCGTCATCATCATCATCATCATCATCATCATCATCATCATCATCATCTCCATCTTCATAAAAAAACTTTAATTTATTATAGTTAAAAAACGTAGATATAATTCAACAAAAAAATAATTATACAAACTACTATATTTTGAACTATAATAATCTCACCCATTATCCAAAAACACTAAGTTGCACAATTAAATTATTCCAAATACATAACCAACATTGCTAACAAAATTCAACAAAAAATTTCACAAGAAATAAATACACAAACGACAATATTTCGAGCACAACCGAGCAGTACTGGATATTTTGAAAACTAAATAGGATATGAAAATATTACCATTGCAACGGCCTCGAAAAAATAATAAAGTTAGGGTTTTGTTTCGCCTTAATCGGAGTCCGAATGAAGATATACGGAGGTTTTTATGAAACCGCTTTTGTTTTATGCGGAAATTGTAAAGATGATAAAATGGGAGAGAAGAAGAGGAGAAATAGTGTGAGTTGATAAAAAAAAATCAGATTTTTGTAATATGATTTGATGAGAGGGAGAATAAAAATATATGAAAAGAAATTAATTAAATTAGTGTATGGGAAATTGGGGTATGGGAGACAAGGAATTAATTATACATAGGGAGTGTGTTTTTCTCTTTTAATCTTAACCATCCATTTTATAAGATCTAATGGTTTACATTAGAACTTATGGACTCAACATAAAACACAGGACTTACATGATCCTATTTCTATATATATATATATATATATATATATATATATAGGGTCGGGGTCAGGTGCGAACTAAAGTACGGTGCAAACCGTACGAACTAAGTTAAAATCTCAAATCACAACTACTGCGTATAAATCACGCTAAACTACTTTTTCACACCCAATTCTACTCTACTGCATATAAATCATGGCCCCACATCCCCATTTCTCTGTCACCCAATCTGCACTTTCACAACGCCGGCGCCGGAGTGCCAGACCTAGCCGACAGCCTCCGACAACACCGTCGACGAAGCCTCTACACTCCCTTCTCCATCTTCTCCCCATTCTTCACTTCGACCCCTACGCAAGTTTCACCATTGATCATCATCACCTTCTCTTTCTCTTTGTCATCACCACTCCGGCCTACCCAGATTTCGAAGCCCCTATGTTTGAGACCGTTCACTTTGCCGACGATTTCTACTCTACTTCCCTTAGCGATTTTCGAGGATTTTTAGGCGATTTGTTGTGGTTTACGTGGTCAGCCATTGGTGCTGGATAACGGTCAGGATTCGTGGTGTCGGGACTTGAGTGTCCTTGATCTAAGGTTGTGGCGGCTCGGGTGATGTCGAGTGTGCGGGTGGTGGTGGTCGTGGGAGTCAGTCGGGTGGTCTTTGTGGGTGTGTGGTGACGGCAATGTGGGCAGAGTGGCTGTGCGTGGTGGTGGTCGTGGGAGTTAGTTGGTGACTAATCATGTGTGCTGATGGCTCATGGGTTCAATGGTGATGCTATTTGGATACATAGAAAGTTTGGACAGGAAGTATGAATTTAAAATGTACCATATAGTTGCACAAGTGCATAAACCTGATTATTTGGACAGTCAATTGACAATTTTGATAGTGCAGCTAATCCAACAATAGTTCCTAACTGGGTAAGTTTTATGGCGACATTCACCTAGTAAGGTATAATAATGTGGGCAGAGTGGCTGTGCAGCTATGCAGTCCATTTGATTATTTGTGTGAATACTAAGAGACCAATAGAGGAGGCAATCAGGGTACCATGTTCAACAATGATGATTTAACATGTAAATAAATGGTGCTTTTAATCAATAGTATATTATATCTAATGGTAATATAATATATATTGTCAGACATGTGAATCTAGCAAGGTAAATAAATGTATCTAGTAAGTTATAATAATGTATCTAGTTTTTTTAGAGATGTGTATCTAGCAATTTAAAGAAGTGTATCTAGCTTGTGAGAGATATGTATCTAGCAAGGTAAAGACATGTATCTAGCAATCTAAAGGGGTGTATTTAACTTGTGAGAAATATGTATCTAGCAAGGTAAAAACATGTATCTAGCAATTTAAGGAGTGTATCTAGCTTGACAAAGATATGTATCCAGCAAGTTAAAGGAGTATATCTAACAATCTTAAAGAGTGTATCTAGCTTGCCAAAGATATGTATCTAACAAGTTGAAGGAGTGTATATAACAATCTAACCATAATCTAGTCTCATTTCTTTTAATGTTACGAATTTCAGCCGCATAGAAGTGTATCTAGTGTGCTAAAGATGTATATCTAATAAGATACAAGAGTGTATCTAAATAGCTAAAATTATATGTATCTAATAACTTAAAAAGAATGTATCTATCTAGCTAAAAGTATGTATCTAGTAATTTAAACGAGTGTATCTAGCTAGTTAAAGGTATGTACCTAGTAATTTAGAGGAGTGTATATAGCAATCTACGGGTATGTATCTAGTGACTTAAACGAGTGTATCTAGCTAACTAAAATTATGTTTCTATTTAACTTAAAGAAGTGTATCTAGGTAGCTACGAGTATGTATCTGGCAAGCTACAAGTATGTATCTAGCAACTTAAACGAGTGTATCGAGCTAGCTAAAGGTATGTATCTAGTAACTGAAAAGAGTGTATCTAGCAAGCTACGGTTATGTATCTAATACTTAAATGAGTGTATTTAGAAACTTAATGGGATAAAAGGAGGGGGACGAGTGTATATAGAAACTTAATTGGAACAATTGAATGAGAAGAAGTGTGAGCTGCAGTTTCAGGAGCTTGACAAGTGGGAGCAATTCCAAAGGGCTGATAAATGGGAGTAATTCAGCGGGCTTGAGCTGAGTTAAGCGAGACGAGGAAGAGGGCTCATCTAATGGTAGACTGGTAGTAGCAAGCCCATCGTCGTACACTGATATGATGTGCATTATACAGGTCAATGGGGAAGTCACAGATCCTAATGTTGATATATTTGATCGTGAAAAAGTATTTATTGAAGCAGTTTTAAGACCCCTGATCCAAAAACTACCACAACTTAAAGTTGTGATGGAGCATATCACTATAGCTGATGCTGTCAATTTTATTGAATCCTGAAAAGAAGTTCACTTTTTTAGTTCTTACAGCATTTTCTGTGGGGTACATCTAGCTATCTCAACTCTTACTTTGTCACCTATCTCAGTGAATGTCGCTGCAACTATAACACCACAGCATCTCATTCTCAATAGGAACTCCCTCTTCCACAAGGACATTATCCTAGTCTCTTAACTCTCAAGGGATCATCGAGATGGCAGGATAGAAAGCGAATAAAGATGACATAACATAGCCGCGCCCATTGTATATCATTTCCTTAATTATTTTTGAGGTAGTATATAGAATTACAGTTGCGATACAGATTTTCTGAGATTACACAAATCTCGACAAAAATAAATCAGGCCGAAAACGATATAACACCACCTGTTTTTCCTTGTGCAATAACTACAATTTATGCTATCCTAAAATGGGAGAACATGTTTCTCTTGCTGTAACATACACTGTCAATGCTAAGCAATCAGTGTCATTGTGACTCTATTCGATTTTTCCAATTTATTATGGAGCATCAGTTAGTCGCCAAAAAATCTGAGTACTTCCAATTTCTGTTGTATGTGGAGTATAATATTCAAGTCGACTAGCAATAAATTGCTGATTTACTCCTTAATTTCAAAGCCACGCATATACTGCCTCGCACCATAAGAACTACCAGATACACAAATTAGTGCTCTAGATACACAATTGGATGTGTATCTGAAATGTTAATTTGTGTACCTGGAACCATATTTCGTGTATCCAACGCAACCAACCCGACCACTCACAACCCACCACCTACCACCACACTCACCGCCCAACACCACTTATCAACCACAGCCCACCAACCACCGCTGCCCCTCCATTGACCACCACAACCCAGAAACTCCGATAAACATAGAAGAACCCAACCTTGTTCGCAATACTCCACCACTACCCCATCAGCTAACCAACACATAATCCTTCGACGCCGCCCCACTACAACTAGCCACCTGATAACCACGGGTTCCATTGACTGAGGTGCTCGAACAAACGAAATAATTAGTTTATTTAGAAATCTCCGATAAACTCAGTGGCACAAATAAATTATCAAAATTTATATATTATTTGAAAATGTACATGAAGAGCGGTGGTCGTTGTTCGACCCTATAAGATCAGTGATGGTGTTCGACGAGGTTGGGGTTAGGGAAGGTGTTTGGGGGAGAAAATGAGGGAACAATCAACGACTAAATGAAAGACCATCAGCGTCGATTGACTGGCCATTGTAAAGACTATGAGACAGACCTAAAAGAGTAAAAGGGGAGAACGGCCGTCATCGGAGAGCGGTGCATGTCAGTGATGAGTGGTGTTAGTGAGAGTGAGAGTGTTGAAGGAAATGTAGATTCATATACATATTTAACATACTCATATATGTCTAATTAATTTGTCATAAATTAAAACGGATCTTATGCATGCAAACATTAATAAAAGAGAAGAGAAATAATCTCCTTACATTGAAGTATTTCGGCTATTAGGGCACAAAAGAGATCACCTTTCTCTTTTGTTCTTGAGCTTATTCCAATGGAAGAACAAAGATCTAAGAGTAAGATCTCTCCCTATGCTTTATACCCAAGGCTTTCACTTAATCTAATTAATATTATTGGATCTAGAATAATATTAATCTTATTGAAAAATTGAACCAAAAAGGTTTGGTTTTTACTCTCTAAAAACCGGTTTAGAGGAGAGGGATTTTTAGAGGTTTTTATCTTTCTAAAAATATTTTGAAGTAAGTATGAATAAATATCTTACAACTAGCATGTAGTGTATATTCAAAAATAAAAACAAAACTCTTTTCTTTTTTTTTTTGGTGAACCGTGAAAGAGGGTAGGAGAGGAGAAGAGAAAGACCCAATGCATGCCTTAGTTTGCCTTCACAAGGTGAATAGGGTTGCATGGCTACTCTCCTATTATAATCATCATGTTTTCCACTAAATGTAAACACAATATTAATTCTAATCCTCTTACATTATTTCGGCACTTTTCACATAATATGGAGTCCATATTATTTTTGTCAATTGTCTATATGTTACATGTCACATGTCACATATATTTGTTATGTAATTTTTAACATATTAAAAATTCAACGTATTAATAAAAATACGTCACATTCAAAAATCGACTTAGTAATGTCATAATTACTTGTGCCAAAATATTTTACCATTTATAAATTACAACTGATTGTATTTATTATAATTCATTCAGTTCCGATTGTTTCTTTAAACAATAATTTCATCCGAGTAATGATACAATTCAATTACTCAGACCGTATCTTATTTAATCATATTTAATATGATACGTAAATCTTACTTCCAAAATCGTCCGTCAATTTTCAAGTAATTTAATTAACTCGCAACATTATACGATTAATTAAATAATCAATTAAGAGTATTGCCCTATAGGTATGACCTAGGGGTCAATCGATCACCACCGTCACACGACAAGATAATGTCAAACTCTAGTCACCCAATCATTACCGATATATGTTGACCGGTTTGATAACAAAATTACTTCCCAATTGTATTCTTAAAATGAGATTTAATAATGATACTTAAATCATATGATCGCACTATTGTTGAGGACACATTTCCCAACAATCTCCCACTTGTCCTCGACAAGTGTGCGTCACCAATTCTCTTGTCCTATTACTATCTCCCACTCAATGCAAGGTGTCTTTCAGGTCGTACTTGCAAGTGATCATATCGAGAGTGGTTTCCTCGATCTGGAGAATAACTGATTGACCGGATTTATCCACACTGGATACCCTCCGAGCGTGGCCACGCATTTCCGATTCATTGCTCCTCGAGTGGCCCCGAGATATTGTTATAACCCTGACAAGGGGTGGACAATTCCTATCGCACTCATTCCTTCGACTAGCCACAACCATCATAACCCAAAATATGCCCATTTGACCCCATTTACGAAGGTCGTAGTAACACAAATCTAAGTTAATCAAATCGTGCCATCTTAGGAGAATAGTCTTTAGTCAAAAGAATCGACTCATTTGAATACTATAGTAGCTCTCGCCACGACCAGGCTATATAAATTTGCCAGAACTCTATAAGCGGTCATTAGGCCCGACAAAATGTTCCTAACAGTCTGCCTATGTGATCGACTAGTCATCTCACATGACTGTATGGCACTTGAACTTGCCATCAATCGCCTCACACTCTAGTCACTTCGAGACGTCACCTCATATAAGTAACTATGGGCAAAACAATGTTAATCCATGTTCACTTTAACGAGGTTCAATTGTCTCTACAACCCGTTTGGATGTAACAAAGTATAAATTAAGGATAAAAGACAAATGCGATTATGAACATGAACAAAAACAACACTTTTATTTCATTTCAAAATCTAACAGAAATTTGGTACACGTTTAAGTCCCATGGACGTAACATGCCCATCATGCTTAGCCTGCGATAAAGGCTTGGTGAGCGGATCGGCTATGTTGTCATCCGTCCCAACCTTACAAATCGCAATTTCCTTTCTTTCAATGAAATCTCTTATTACATGATATTTTCTAAGTACATGTCTAGATCTATTACTAGACTTCGGCTCCTTAGCTTGGAAGATCGTCCCACTATTATCACAATAGAGAGTGATGGGATCATCGGCGGTAGGTACTACTTTTAGACCTTCCGTGAATTGCTTGATCCACATAGCTTCCTTGGCAGCCTCGATCTTTGCAATGTACTCAACCTCCGTTGTTGAATCCGATTCTGACTTCCTTGAAGCTTCTCCACTTACGGCACCACCATTGAGCATGAAAACAAAACCGACTTGTGATTTCATGTCATCTCTATCTGTTTGAAAACTTGAGTCCGTGTATCCTGTAACACGCAACTCAGTGTCTCCTCCAAACACAAGGATAGAGTCCTTAGTTCTTCTCAAGTACTTAAGGATGTTCTTGACAGCAATCCAGTGACTCTCACCCGGATTTGCTTGATATCTACTCGTCATGCTCAAGGCATACGAGACATCAGGACGTGTGCATATCATGGCATACATGATTGATCCAACAGCGGAAGCGTAAGGGATCAACTTCATGCGTTCAACATCATGGGGTTCGGAGGGACATTGAGTCGTGCTCAATATCGTTCCGGTTACCATAGGTACCAAACCCCTTTTGGATTTGTCCATGCTGAATCGTCGAAGAATCTTATCAACATAAGACTCTTGACTTAGTGCCAATATCCTCTTGGGTCTATCTCTATAGATCCAGATACCTAATATGCGTTGTGCCTCTCCTAAATCCTTCATTTGGAAGTGGTTACCTAACCACTTCTTACAGTAAGACAACATTGGAATATCATTTCCAATGAGTAGTATGTCATCGACATACAAGATTAGGAACACAACATTGCTCCCACTGAATTTCATGTATAAACATGGTTCCTCAACATTTCGAGTGAAACCATTTTCTTTTATAACATGATTGAATCGATGATTCCAACTTCTAGATGCTTGCTTAAGACCATAAATGGATCTCTTAAGCTTGCACACTTTGTTAGGATTTTTAGAATCAACAAAACCTTCGGGTTGTATCATGTACACCTCCTCTTCTAAATGCCCATTTAGAAAAGCGGTTTTGACATCCATTTGCCAAATTTCATAATCATGAAATGCGGCGATCGCTAACAAAATCCGTATGGATCTTAGCATGGCTACGGGGCGAAGGTCTCATCATAATGGAGACCTTGGACTTGGGTAAATCCTTTTGCCACTAGCCTAGCTTTGTAGACATCGTCATGTCCTTCTATGCCATTTTTGACTTTGAATATCCATTTGCATTGGAGGGTCTTGCCCCTTTAGGCAAATCTACCAAGTCCCAAACTTGGTTTTCAAGCATAGAATCCATTTCGGATTTCATGGCTTCAAGCCATAAGGTGGAATTAGGACTAGAGATTGCGGCCTTGTAGGTGGCGGGCTCGTCACTTTCCATAAGTAACACATCGAGTGTTCCATCTTCTTCGATAAGTCCCACATATCGATCGGGATGGCGAATTACTCGGCCCGTCCTTCTTAGTGGAGGAGGTACAACCGCGTTAGACGACGAAGGAACATCTTCTTGCGTCTCTATCTCGGTTTGTGGCTCTTGAACTTCGTCAAGTTCAAAATTTCTCCCACTCTGTCTCTTAGAAATGAATTCTCTTTCTAAAAAGACTGACCTCGCAAGACACAAACACTTTATGATCTTGAGGTTTATAGAAGTAATATCCTCGAGAGGTCGAGGGGTAACCTACAAAGGTGCATTTTTCGGATCTTGGGGCAAGCTTGTTGTCGTTCTTAGTTTTGACGTAAGCATCACATCCCCAAATCTTCATATAGGAAATATTTGGGATCTTACCCGTCCACATCTCACATGGAGTCTTTTCGGTGGACTTTGTGGGACTATTGTTCAAAGATCGAATTGCGGTTTGAATCGCAAATCCCCAAAACGAGTTCGGCAACTCGGTTTGACTCATCATGGATCGAACCATATCAAGTAGGGTTCGATTTCTCCTTTTCGCAACACCATTGAGTTGTGGTGTTCCGGGTGGAGAAAGTTGTGATATAATACCACGACTTTTCAAGTGTGAATCAAATTCAAGACTAAGGTATTCACCACCACGATCGGATCGTAGTGCCTTAATCCTTTTGTTCAATTGGTTTTCTACTTCGTTTTGAAATTCCTTGAATTTCTCAAACGCTTCACTTTTATGTCTCATTAAATAGACATGCCCATGTCTACTTAAGTCATCGGTGAAGGTTATAAAGTAGTCATAATTACCACGAGCGGTGATACTCATTGGTCCACATACATCGGTGTGTATGAGTCCCAATAGCTCACTAGCTCGTGTCCCTTTACCACTAAAAGGATTACGAGTCATTTTGCCAAGTAGGCAATATTCGCATGTACCAAATGATTGATAATCAAATGGTTTAATCACATTAGTCGAAATTAATCTTTTGATGCGATTCTCGTTTATATGACCTAATCGACAATGCCAAATGAACGCTTCACTTGGGTCACTTGTTTTGAGTTTCTTTGATTGTATGTTATAAATATCATTTGTTGGATTTGAGGTCTCTAAAATGTAAATGCCATTAATGGAAGAAGCTTGGCCAATAACCAAATCATTCCTAGAAATAGAGCAACGATTGTTCTTAATGACAAAACAAAAACCGTCCATGTCTAGCATGGCGATTGAGATAATGTTTTTAGAGAGCGTAGGAACATAAAAACAATTATGCAAATACAACTCAAAACCGTTTGGCAAAGCTAGAACATAAGTTCCTTTGGATTCGGCCGCTACCCGAGCTCCATTTCCAAGTCGAAGATCCACATCTCCCTTGCTAAGCTTCTCCACATCTCTTAAACCCTGTAAATGATTACAAAGGTGAGAACCACAACCGGTATCTAGTACCCATGTCGTAGTGGAAGTATAATTTATATCAATAACATAAATTTCTTTAGGAATTGTACCTTTTGGAGTAATGAGTCCTTCCCTTATATTTCGCAAATACATAGGGCAATTCCTAAGCCAATGTCCCATGCCATAGCAATAATGGCACTCATCATTAACTTGCTTGAAGTTTTTGATTTTCTTTCCTTTCTTCTTGAACCTCTTGCCCTTTGTAGCAAGAACTTGATTGCTAGAGCTCCCACTAGCTTTGGCATCTTTGTCTTCCAGAGACAAAGACCCTATAGCTTGCATGAGGTAGTCTTCCTGAGACGGACTCACACGAGTTCTAGTAGTAGTGGGTGGTTTAGAAGTGGTGATGAAATTAAGGTTTCCATCCGAACCCATCCCGAAATGAAGTTCTCTAGTTGTATCGAAATTGTTGTTGGAGCATACGTCGTCAAGAACATGGTGATATGACTCAATAGTAATGGGTGCGGTAGCATTTGATGGATTCATTGCACTACAAATATGGAGGAAAGGAAATATTAACATTTGTCCTTTTAAATCATACTTGCAAATTTAACAAGATATGAGCATTTATATAGTGACCTCTACCCAACTATAATAAATGATTCCAAGACCCAAATTCATATCGACTTAGGCACGGTAGGGCCGATTCATCCTTTATCAATATAACTCGGTGGATTAACGTTTAATCGATTCTACTTTTAGAACTCTTGGTCGATAATATTACATTAACATTTATCTTTAGCCCAAAACACATTCGACAAGGGCACGGTAGGGCCGATACATCCCTTATCAAAAACTTTTGTTGAGTTCAATCCAAATTTCGAATAAATGTGTCCATGATCCAAATCCATATCAACTTGGGCACGGTAGGGCCGATACATCCCTTATCAACATGAATTCGGTGGATTTAACATTCATCACCCACTTCCCCTACGTAACAAGGTTTGTACCCCGGTAGGGCCGAGTGCACTCCCTCGTGAAATAGGTTTTCATGGTTTCTACTATTTGGTAAGGCTATATCTCAATTAATTGTTTTAGCGAGAGGTCATGTCAATTTATTATCTATCACGTTTTAAGTGAACTAAAGCGGTGAACTACGATAATTCTAATTGACACGGTCGATAAACTCGATAAAAGAAGATGCATGTTTTAGTTACGGCGATTTAGCGATGCATGTGACATAAAATAAAATGCAAGCATAAAGATAAATAAATCCTAGTATGGCCTTTCCTAAAATAGAAAAACTATTAATCTATTACATATTCGGAAACCAACTCCATTGGTCCCTTGAACTTCGGTTGTGGCACGCATCTCGAGGTAACACCGTCTTTATGTATCGTCATTCTTGAAGAAATCCGTCTTTTGGAACTCCGGAATGAATAAAATTACATAATAAATTACATAATTTCCTATTATACATTTGTAACTAAAATAAAATAAATCTATTAAATATTACAAAACGGTGATACGAGATCACAATAAAAATTACAACCGAATCGATATTCCCATACATTTCGGGAAATACCAATTAAAATCTAAGGCCATACTAAGTAAAATTACATAATTCAAAATTACATAAATTAAAATTATGACAATCATAAATAAAAATGCAGCATTATAATATGTATGAACATGCTCAATTTTTATGCTAAATCGCCTTTAAATTGCCAATATCGTATATTACTCGGTTTTTACGGATTTGCGTGATTTCAACATTTTATAATCACAAAAATACATAAACTCATATTTATGCATAAGTTAATTACCCTAACCTCTTAGGACTCAAAATATAGTCTTCACTAATAATTTGACCATAATTAACTTTTATTTACAAAATTGTTCATAAATGGGCCAAAAATACAAAATTAAGCTATTAAACTTCAAATAAATCCAAAAATTCCAAATAAATTCAAAATTTGAAATTTAAATTCATGAACATTCTGGAAAAATTCCATGACACTCATAATGTTCAAAATCTTAGGTTAAAAAATTTCGAAATTTTCCGGAAAAACAATGTTGCGGTTTATCGATATTTAATAAAATAATCATAAAAACATGGAAAAAATTATTTTCATTAACTTTTCAATTTTAGATCTGAAAAATATAATAAAATGCAACATTAGACGTTTTTCCTAAGTCATAGATTATATTTTATTAATTTTCACTAATAATGTCACTATTTATGTCATTTTTCTTCAAAAATTCATAAATCATGCTAAAAGACTTCTTTATAGCCAATTATTTTACACACATCTTGTAAAATTGCATGTGACAACATATAAATTTTCTATGACCAGATTCGAAATTTAACTCATATTAACCTATTTTTCTCTTAAATCCATATTTAATAATGAAAAATTCATTTTTCGAGCATAACAAGTGCAAAAATTATGAAAAATTACAGGTTATCTCAAAATAATATATGTGATAACATATCCAAAGATCAACTTAAAATTCGAAGTATAGCTAATTTTCGACCAAAAATGACATTTTTACTCATAAAATCACATTTAAATGTCATTATTATTATATATGAACAATAAAAATCCGAAAAATTTACCAAAAAATCCTAACACACTTTAGGACCAGAAATATTAACATGCATGTAATTATTTCGTGATATATCATAATAACACAAATTTTACAAGTTTTATTTTGTTATTCATATAACTCGGAAAAACTTTTAACCAATTTGCATGCAAACAACCGTGGCTCATGATACCGATTGAAGGAAATGTAGATTCATATACATATTTAACATACTCATATATGTCTAATTAATTTGTCATAAATTAAAACGGATCTTATGCATGCAAACATTAATAAAAGAGAAGAGAAATAATCTCCTTACATTGAAGTATTTCGGCTATTAGGGCACAAAAGAGATCACCTTTCTCTTTTGTTCTTGAGCTTATTCCAATGGAAGAACAAAGATCTAAGAGTAAGATCTCTCCCTATGCTTTATACCCAAGGCTTTCACTTAATCTAATTAATATTATTGGATCTAGAATAATATTAATCTTATTGAAAAATTGAACCAAAAAGGTTTGGTTTTTACTCTCTAAAAACCGGTTTAGAGGAGAGGGATTTTTAGAGGTTTTTATCTTTCTAAAAATATTTTGAAGTAAGTATGAATAAATATCTTACAACTAGCATGTAGTGTATATTCAAAAATAAAAACAAAACTCTTTTCTTTTCTTTTTGGTGAACCGTGAAAGAGGGTAGGAGAGGAGAAGAGAAAGACCCAATGCATGCCTTAGTTTGCCTTCACAAGGTGAATAGGGTTGCATGGCTACTCTCCTATTATAATCATCATGTTTTCCACTAAATGTAAACACAATATTAATTCTAATCCTCTTACATTATTTCGGCACTTTTCACATAATATGGAGTCCATATTATTTTTGTCAATTGTCTATATGTTACATGTCACATGTCACATATATTTGTTATGTAATTTTTAACATATTAAAAATTCAACGTATTAATAAAAATACGTCACATTCAAAAATCGACTTAGTAATGTCATAATTACTTGTGCCAAAATATTTTACCATTTATAAATTACAACTGATTGTATTTATTATAATTCATTCAGTTCCGATTGTTTCTTTAAACAATAATTTCATCCGAGTAATGATACAATTCAATTACTCAGACCGTATCTTATTTAATCATATTTAATATGATACGTAAATCTTACTTCCAAAATCGTCCGTCAATTTTCAAGTAATTTAATTAACTCGCAACATTATACGATTAATTAAATAATCAATTAAGAGTATTGCCCTATAGGTATGACCTAGGGGTCAATCGATCACCACCGTCACACGACAGTAATGTCAAACTCTAGTCAGCCAATCATTACCGATATATGTTGACCAGTTGACAGTAACAAAATTACTTCCCAATTGTATTCTTAAAATGAGATTTAATAATGATACTTAAATCATATGATCGCACTATTGTTGAGGACACATTTCCCAACAAGTGTGTCGGGTGGATTTGGGGATTTTGTTTGAGAGGAAAAGGGGAGGAGAGCTGTAACATTTTGTTTGTTTTGTTTGTGTCTTTAATGTTGGCCGTTGATTATGTTCATCCAATGGTCTGTGTTTAGTTCGTAAGTTCGCACCGAACTTTAGGTTCGCACGGGATCCTATTTCTATATATATATATATATATATATATATATATATATATATGTTTGTGTAATTAATCTTATGGTTAAACTATTAGTGTAGATCCCGCGCAAATGCGCGACATATTAGATCTTTTCATTTTTACTATAATACTTATAGATTTTAGATTTATATCTCTTGAATTTTAAAAAAACAAAAATTAATTTTAAAATTACTCAATTTAATCAAGAGAATTGAGTAATTTCATGAAGTTTGTCTTTTATGAAAATATTTTAACTACCACAAATTATTTTAATAAATTGTTTTTTCGTTATGAAGTTAATAACAAGAGTAACAATTTACTTATAGATTATAGTTTTATACCAATTTGTTTTATTTTTATTAAAAGATTATATTTTTAAGTTTAATGATGAAAAGTTATTTTTAAATGAAAAATTACTTTAATAAATGAAAATCTAATTTATTTCCATATATAAGCTTGAACATTTTGGAGGAAAAAGTTTAGAAAAGTTTTATTTTCTTAGTATATAAAGGGATATTTTAAAACAAGTATAATCATATTTTATTTCCAAATTTTAAAAATTTAGATTATTTTTACTATTTGATATTAGCTCTAAATATATATACATACTAGGTAATATCCCGCGCTATGCGCGGCCTGTTTTAAAATTTTATTATTATAATTGAAGAAAAATAATATAATTCATATATAACCTTTAATATTTTTACCTATAAATAAAAATAAATTATTTTTTTTCTCAAATTTAATTTTTTTTGGTTTAAGTTCAGTATTTTAAAATAAAATACATATAATTTTAATTAAAACTAACACTAAGTTATAGTTAATTACGCATGATCAACATTTTACAAAAAAAATTGTAACTGATCAAATATCACATTAATTAAAATAAAATTTATTCGAATAATGCAACAATCAACATTAAGGTATCAAATTATATCATTTCACGATACATTATGTTCCAAATCAGTTAAAAGATTTGTTCAAAATAATGTGAATACAATTTTATGCAATTTTTAATTTTGTATGTATAACGTTTGATATTTATGTATCAAACATATATGGCTCAAACTAAACTTATTCAAATGTTTTGGTTGTGTCTTACATGTGCTACGTGTCACACATATCTATCAGAAATTTACACCTTTTTTTAACAACTATATATAACGATGTTTAAGAGTTTACCGTAAATAAAATATGTTGAATTTTCTCAAATGTCATTTTTATAAGATAACATATAAAATATTTAAATAAAAGTAATATCGAGTTAGTCATAACTAATGTTTTGTTCTTGACGTATACATATTTAACTAAAGATATTAAAGAAAAATGTAATGTGTATTCTACTTTTTCATGTTGTTTATATAATAGGGTTTTTCTACATGGTACCCTTGTATTTATTCGAATTCTACGTGATACCCCTCGCTTTTCAAAAGTACCCGTGGTACCCCTAAACATGATAAAAACATCTTAAAATACCCAAAATGCTCTAATCCGCCTCTTTAAAATGTTTAATTTATACATTTTTTATTGATTTTTTTGGCAATAATTTGTCATGTCATTAACATAAACATCGTCTACTCAATTGTAAACATATTTTATTTACGAAATCTAACATATTAAAACGTGATTTTTAGTAGATTGGATATTTTTAGAACATTTTACTACATTTACGGTTTACCACTTGTATTTTCAAAAATATAGGTGATACGTGCATTTTGTATAGTCTTTTTAGCCTATTTTATGCACGTATTTCCATGCTTTTATCGTAGTTTATGCTACAAAATGCCCCGAATATGCTACTTTGGGTTATTTTGTCTTATTTGCAGGAATGAACCCAAAAGTAGTGAAATCGAGCCATTTATCGTCCGTTTTGCATGCATTTGGAGGAAGAGTGAATTTGGAGCGGAAATATTGCTGTCTTGGGATGCGTGAAGCTGTTATGGGAGCTAAAAGGACAAGTCAAAGTCAAACAAACGAGATTAATGAGCTGCTGAAGTCAAGAAGCACTCGATCGAGCACTTTACTGGTCAATCGAGTGGATTTAGGTCAATTAATAAGTCGATCGAGCACTTTATATGGTCGATCGACCAGTTGCATATATAGGTTTAGTCGATCGAGTGGTTATTTCACTCGATCGAACGGTTTGAGCTCTTATTTGCTCGATCGAGTGGTTCTAAACCACTCGATCGAGTGGTTTGCTAGTGGGCTCGGGCTTTTTAAGTTATATTTCGTTTTAGGTTTAATAAAATCGTCTTTCCTATAAATAGGAAGACGATATATCAGATTAGGAGTCAGTTCTTCTTCCCTGGAGACCGAACGCGGCTTTTCCCTTCTGTACCTTGTTCATCTTTAATTCCGGATTTATTTCAGTAACATTTCTCTCCCTTTTCCTCTTTAATTTAATGTTTATTTCTCTTCCTCTCTTTATTATTTATGTTCTTTATTTAATTATGTCTAGCTAATTCCTTTAATATGTTAGGACTAGGGAAACCGTGGTAGCAATATGTTAGGATCGACATGATTAGATTAGTTTTGCGACAAGAATTGTATTAAGCAATATAATTGTGATTAGGTTGAATGAATGCATGCAGGAGACCGATTAATTAGTTACCCCCGACCTGGATCGAAAGATTGGAAGGGAAGGCTTGCTTAATTACAATAGGTGATACCTAATTAGGGCGAAAGCTAAGTTAGGGAGACCCTAGGGCGATTAGAGACCGAAAGGGTATAATCGTAGGTTTAAGGACCGAAAGGTGACGACCTCGCTCTTCTTATCAATAACTTAATCGACTCAGTTGACCCAATAGTGTAGCTGCCACGGTAGACCGATTCCTAGCATATTTCTCTCTTTCATCTGACTTACCCTTGTTTTTCTTCATTAGTTTCTCTTATTCATTTCCCTCTTGCTTTAATCTCTTTAGTCTAGTCAAAACATTTCAAACCCCTAATTGTGACATTAGACAGATAAAATAGACAAGTAGATAGTAAACCACCTTCCTGTGGAGATCGACCCTACTTACCGCTGACTTCTGTTAGTAGTAGCTAGGTATTTATTTTTGGTACATAACGACCGTATCAATAGGTGTACCACGTAGAATGCGAAGAAACACGAGGTACCACGTAGAAAAACCCTATATAATATTATATTACTTAATAATCATTAATTTTTTTTTTTTTGAAAGGAAACCCGAACGTATTCTATAATAACGATAAATCGAAGATTACAGCACTATTCGCATTCGGAGGGAGTAAACCTTCCCAGACCGAACGACCCAAGACACATGGAACTAAATGAGCTAAAGAATGAGCAACGCTATTGTTTATACGACAAGTATGAGACAAAGAAACAGAAATAAAATTGGAACAAAACGATAAAATGTCATCAATAATGAGCGAAAACATGCTTCTGCCAATCTCCTTCCGGCGTAGCGCCTCCACGACTTGAAGACAATCGCTCTCCACCTCCACCTGCTGGTGCCCTCTACGCCTAGCTTCTTCCAAACCGCCCATTACCGCCACAGCTTCAGCGGCGTGAGCCTCCCAATATACTCCATGATTGTGAGAGAGACCCCATAAAACCCGACCTCCCTCATCCCGGCAAACCACACTCGTTCTTACCTCCTCTCCCTCCTTCACCCCCGCATCCACATTGATTTTAACAAAACCCCTCGTAGCCGGTTTCCAACCCTCCTGTCCCCCTCCTACATCAACACCCCTCCTACCACGCCTCTTCACATTTCTCACACATACCTCCCCCCCCCCCCCCATACACCTTCAGCTAGCACATCACTCGCCCTTTGCACTATGACTCTCGGGTCAGCCGCTAAACCATCAAAAATCACCTTGTTGCGATGTTCCCAGATTGCCCAGCACCCCACCATAACTTTCCCATACTCCATGACACCTAAATCGCTCCAAACCGCCTCAATCCATTCCGTAATATCAAAAGAGTCCCGTCCTACCTCCACCGCTAAGTCCATACCCTCCCACACACAACCCGCCACACTGCAATCCCGAAACAAGTGGATACTAGATTCAGCACAAGAAAGACAAAAAGGACATAAAAGAGACTCACCTCCTACTCGAGCGGCAATGTTTGCTTTAGTAGCCAGAGCTTCTCGACAGAGTTGCCAGAAAAAGAGCTTTACGCGTGGCCAAACCGGAGCTTTCCAGAGCTTGTTCCAAAGCGACTTCTCCCGCTCCCAACTCGATCCCTCTGCCAAATCACAAGACACTCCCAACATCATCTTATAAGTAGAACGAACCGTATAAATCCCATCACGCTCAAGACCCCAATACCAAGCATCCTTTGGTCGATTCGGGCTAACTCGAATGCTAAGGACCCGCTCCAACTCGAATGGCAGAAACACCTCAGCAAGACGTCCCCTATTCCAACCACCCCCATTCGGGTCCAAAAGCTCCGCCACACACATGTTCTCGCCCCCCACCACACAAGGTGAAATAATCCGTCCCGTTTGAGTGCCCGGGATTCAAGCATGACCCCAAACTTTCGTCTCCAGCCCATCACTAATTCGCCTTCGCAAGCCCTTCTCAAGCATGGCCACCGCCTCAACAATACCACGCCATGTATAGCTCGGTGCATGACCCATCGAAGCAGTCATAAAGTTGCCATTTGGGTAGTACTTAGCTTTCATAAGCCGAACCCATAAACAATCTGTATCAATCGCAAGCCTCCAGGCTTGTTTTCCTAAGAGGGCAAGATTAAAGTTTTCAAAATCACGAAATCCCAACCCTCTCATAGCCTTTGGTCTGCCCATAGATTTCCACGAAACCCACACCATACCCTATTTCTCTTCCTCATGACCCCACCAAAACCGCGAAACCATCGATCGAAGCTCATTGCAAAAGTTGACGGGAATTTTAAAAACACTCATCACATAGGTAGGGAGTGAATTGGCAATTGCCTTTATGAGAACCTCCTTACCAGCCCTCGACAACAATTTCCCGCGCCATTCTTGTAGTCTTTTGCATAGCTTATCTCGAATAATATCCGTCAGTATTTTTTTCGATCTCCCGACAATCGTAGGAAGTCCTAGGTAACGGGCTTGCTCCTCCACAATCCCCACCCCTAACCTAGCCGCCACCAGCTGTCGTCTCTCCTCCGAAACACCCTTGCTGAAAGATACCGTAGTCTTTTCCAAGCTCACTAACTGTCCCGACGCTGCCTCATATCGCCTTGGCAGACCATTGACAACATCCGCCTCCTCCACATTTGCCTTTACAAAGAATATGCTATCATCCGCAAAGAGTAAGTGAGTAATAGGAGGTGCATTGGCCAAAATCCGAATCCCGTGAATGGCTTCATTCTCCATAGCTCGCCTTAGCAAATTAGACAAAGCCTCGGCGTATAAAATAAATAAATACGGAGATAATGGGTCCCCTTGTCTCAGGCCTCGAGATGGTCGAAATTCCGGTGACGGCACGCCATTAATAAGAACCGAGAATGAGACAGATGAGACGCACTCCATCACTCGTTGGACCCAAGTTCCATCAAACCTCATAGTCAATAAAACGCGTCGCAGGAACACCCATTCCACTATATCTTAAGCCTTCGCCATGTCGAGTTTGATTGCCATATAGCCGTCGGATTGTCTCGCATTTTTCATATGGTGAAAAACCTCAAAAGCAATAAGGATATTGTCGATGATTAATCTACCCGGGGTAAAGGCACTCTGATTTTCCGAGACAATTTTTCCAAGGAAATTTTTTAGCCGGTTCGCAAGGACTTTATACACAAGCTTGTACACCACATTACAAAGACTAATGGGCCAAAAATCCCGAATTTTGTCCGGTGCTTTTTTCTTCGGAATTAAAACAATATTAGTTTTATTTACCTCAGCTGGGGATCGCTCACCCCTCAAAATTTAGAGCACCGTGGTCACCACACCCGAGCCAACCAAATGCCAATACGACTGGAAAAAGAGACCATTCATACCATCCGGGCCAGGAGCTTTAAGTGGGTGCATTTGATTGAGTGCCTCAACAATCTCATCCTCAGAGTAATCGGCTGTCAGGTAGCTGTTCATCTGATTTGTCACTCTCCCGTCGAGCCCATTAAGAACATCTTCAAAATTATTAGGATTTGATGACGTAAATAGCTCCACAAAATAGTCATTCGCCACTTTAGCAACTGCCTCACCCCCCACGCGTTCTACCCCGGCATCATCAATAAGCATCCCAATGAAGTTCTTCCTTTTCCTCTCCCCTGCTTTATTATGAAAAAATTTCGTGTTCCGGTCTCCGTCTTTCAGCCATAATGCCCTAGAACGTTGCCTCCAGTAGAGTTCCTCTTGTCGGCTCAGCTCACCAATTTCCGCAACAATTTTCTTCCTCTTCCTCACATTGCTCTCCGTCCTTTCCTCCCCATTAAGCCATGCAAGGCTTTTTTGTTTCAGCTCGATACTCCTCTTTATCTTCCAAATACTCATTTTTTTCCACCCTTGAAGCTCCCTGGCACACTCCCTCAAAGTCCTCATAAGATCCCCATGCCCCTTCTCTACCCCACGCTGCACCGCATCCTCACACCCCTCTTCACCCAACCAAATTTGCTCAAACTTAAAACCTTGCTTAGTCACCGCTTCTGTACTCCGTTTATCAAAAATAAGCTTGATAGGCGCGTGATCAGACCACTCCCGATCAAG
Source organism: Silene latifolia (assembly GCF_048544455.1). Classification (NCBI taxonomy): domain Eukaryota; kingdom Viridiplantae; phylum Streptophyta; class Magnoliopsida; order Caryophyllales; family Caryophyllaceae; genus Silene; species Silene latifolia. The sequence goes on along the minus strand of NC_133534.1, from coordinate 147,533,201 downwards.
ATGGTGTAGGGTCGCATACGGAAATATATCCAACCAAGCTTCGTTGCACATAGCCCGGTCCAGCATGCTTTGTCTATTTGCATCCCCAACTTGCCCATTATCATAAGTAAATTGGTATTGTGACACCCCGCGATAAAGCGGAAAATATAACTAATAAAATGCGGAATTTTAGGGAATTTTTGAAACTTTTAAAGTTTAAAGCGCGGGTTCACCAAAATCTAAAACATAAATAAAGAGTGCGGAAATAAAGATTTTAAATTATACAAACGTGATAGTCGAGGTGAGGGAAAATATATCCCTCGAATGACAATACAAAAACAAGGTAGGTCCAAACAATCCTAATAAACCAACTACTAGGCTGAAGTGCTCGCTAGCTCACACATGTCTTCACCCCATGAATGCATCACTAATACCTGTCATTCATGTAAACATGAACGCCACAGTCAGTGGGGAGTAACTCAAGGTTCTCCCAGCCACAAAATGTCGAAACGAACATAACAAATAACTAAAACAGGTAAGTCATGTAAGACTCTTACAAAAATATGGATATCAAGTTTATGTTTAAACGTGGCAATTAAACGAGATGGAATAAGATAGAATGATAGATCAACATTAGCATAATAACGGTTAAACTATTCATGTGAGACAATTAAATAATATGAAAGGCAAGAATACGGTAATCTATACCAAAACACGCATTTCAAGGAAATTCAACATAGATATGAGATTAGAATCCGAATCATGTGAAGCAGTTAAGTAAGGGATCAACCAATGCAATTTACAAGAATAGAAACTGTAGCCATTATTTGGAAAACCACTTAGCAAACATTGCACGGGACGTGGCTACTAATGTCACATTCATACTTATGGCTTGCATCTCACCATAAGAACGGATGGGATCATCAATCCCGACGATCATATCGCAACTAGAGGGCTTATAGCTCACCCCTAGTATCCGATAGGACCAAGACAAACAACTCAGGGCATAACTCTTACCTTGAAAGATAAATACCAATATCTATAACCAAGCAAGACCTTTACTACTCATATATAAATATATAATTCCCCTGGTAGGACGACAGTGGTACTCCCAAGACTCAGTCCTAGTCTAAATCGCGACTCTCGGGGACAAGATAGAGTTCCCGATTCGACATGCGGCAGAACGGTCCGCATCCAAGACTCGAAGACAGATCGGAAATCGAGAACCCACAATCGGCAGGACAGTCCGAAAGAGGCGGAAGATATGAGCTAAACCCACAATCGGCAGGACAGTCCGAAAGAGGCGTAAAGATAAGTCAAGCAATACGGTATAGCATAAAGGCATTATCAAGAGAATACGACTCAACCAAGCGATACGAATCAACTTGGAAAGAGACTACTACATGTAATGAACCGATGATAATCCAAGTGAGACATGTCATGCCAAATTGTATTCATGAACATGAATAGGTAACCCATTACTTCAATATTTGTCACTTGAATAAAAATGTAAACGGAAATAGACCATTTATAATAAGCAAAGCAAGCATTCAATTATAAATGTCTATAATGTAAGATAAACCATTTACTACTCACAAGCCATGAATAATTAAATTGGTCTCATATTAAAATGGGAACATGTCATTTCATGGACACAGGAGATAATTAATAAATGTATTTCATAATTATAAATCATGTGAGAAGAACATAAAAATGAACGGATATTTAACGAATCACGTGATATAAAACACGAGACGAGATTTAAAACATAGAGCACGACCTAGCCAAATTACGACCCTAACATGAAATGACAAGGTAATTAAAAGCACGCATTTTTTTTATATACATGAGACGAAATTTCATTAGTTTAAACACAAAACAACACCCGCTAATATCAGCCAAAATGGCTTCCAAATACCGTCTAAAAACAGTCCCGAATGCCCTACAAGAACGTCTCAAGGACAACCCATACACTACACAAAATCGTACCAGGTGGTACCAAAACAGTTCCAAAACCTTTTGGTTAAAAAAAAAACTCCAAGCCAGATTAGATGAATTCGCTAAAACATGAGATATAGCAAGAGAGATGATCTCAAACTCCCCAATAAGTTACCAACAAGCTGGGATCATGTAACTAAACCACAATGACCTGAAGGTTTGAGATGTTATTACTGGGACACCAAGCTAATATAAGCTGTATTGACCTTACCCCAACTTGATCAAGGATAGCAAATCAGAGACACAAGTGACCCGAATCTAGCATGAAGTTTGACCGACTGTTCATGTGTATCGCCAACAAAAAGGGCAACAAACTAGTTCACTTCAAACTCATTCAATTACTCGCAAACCGGATAATCTCATTTGTCACACTACCTTCCCTAATCATACAAAACTGCCATTTATCAGGTTACTGTCAAGGAAGAAGACCTAATCTATATACAACTTACAGCGAAAGGTTTTGAGATGAATGAACTCGAGGAAGGCTAAAACAAGACACTTATACCAATGCTCCTTTCTCAACTAATATAGAAAATTTCAATTGTACTGACCTAACCTCCTCACTAACTTCCTATCTACGGGGAAGCTCATAATAAGGTCAAAATACATGAGAGAAGCCGTTAACATGTCAAATTTGAAAAAAAAATACACCGTACCCCAAAGATGGTACCAACTATACAACATGCTACGATTGGACATCCATTGTCACGATTTTAAAACCAAAACACAAGCAGTCCCATTTCAGCTCAAACCCGTCTATCACGGCTCCAAAACGGCACTCAAACAGACCTCACTACCCTTACTCCGATCGCCCAAAATAGAGGACCAAACCGTCCCAAAAAGTCCATTTCGGACACTAATATAAGACGGAAACTTACCATACACATGAGACTAGTAAAGAACCAATCTTTATCAGAAAAAGAGCATAAAAAACGACCCATAAGACAAAAATCTCGACATTTGTCGAGTAATCTATCACCGTTACCTCTTTGCTCTTCACACTTCCGACTCAAGGCTACTCCGAGTTGTCCGAGTTAACATCTACACACAAAATACACAAAATTAAAGAGGAAATTCGGGCGAAAAGGGGCGGCAGATCTGAAACGTGAAGAAAGTCAGTCTCTTTCTTACATAGAAGGAAGGAGGACGGAAAGAGGAAGAGTTTGGAGTAAATTTTATCGAATTTGGTTGAGAATGGAGGCGGGATCTGAGTCTTCAAACTCGGCGAAAAATGGGGTTTGGCTCTGTTTCTGTCTGTCGTCGTTGTTCGGTGGTGAATTCGAAAAAAAGAAAGGAAATGAAGGAGGGGGTGGTGGGGACGGAGTCGGAGTAAGAAGGACGGCGGAAATGGAGTTGAAGGTTCGTTGTATGTTGTTGTTGTTGCATCTGATTTCCAGAAAAAGAGAAAAGAGAAAGACGGGTTGGTGGGGGGGTTGAGGGAATTAATAATAATATTAATATTAATATTAATAATAATAATAATAATAATAATAATAATAATAATAATAATAATAATAATAATAATAATAATAATAATAATAATAATAATAATAATAATAATAATAATAATAATAATAATAATAATAATAATAATAATAATAATAACAAAGTTAGAGTGTAAGAGAGTGTGTTGTCGGAATCGGGTTGGTCCGAATTGAAATAGCTTTATAAGAGAAATGCGACGATCTTAGCTAGAAGGAAAAGTGACGGTCCAAGCTAGTCGGAATAATGTCTCGAGTCTAATAGTCTATATTAACTTGAGACAGAAACTAATATTATCACTGTCATTATTATTACTGTCCGACTAAAATACGTATTTTTATATAAATTAAGTTTTAGAATATTCTTTTTATAAAATTCGTGCTTAAAATGAATTAATTAAATTAAATAATTTAAAAATATAAAATAAATTAATTAAACGGTTAAATAAATTTTAATTGTCAAAATGAGAATTTTGCGGGTGTTACAATCACCTCACCTTTTAAAAAGTTTCGTCCTCGAAACTTAAAAGTACAAATGAAAAGTTATAAAAATAAAATCGGACTTTTGAAATTGGTAACCAGAACATTAAAAGGTTACATTTTGTGAGAATTAAAATTCTTTCAAGACTTTCAAATAAAATTTTCCGATAGACCCAGATTCTCATCAAAGGAACGGAAGTGTTCTCGTTATGTATTCAAGAACATCACATTCCAAATCAGAGATAAGGTCAAAAGGCAAATCATTTGTATAAATCGAAAATCAAAATGCTTTCAAAACATTTATGAAGAGTTTTCAAAAGTACAAGTCTTATTCATGAAACGAAATTGCTCTTGTCGTGCACACAAGAACGCTAACTTTCCAAGTCAAAGACAAATTCAAAACAAAATCAATTCGCCGACAAGCGTAGAACAAGTTATCAAACGTCTCCAATAACGAGTTCTATCATCCGATCAACGTCAAAATCAAAAGAAAAAGATAATCCACTCAAATTTTCTTTTACAAAAGCCAAAATAGAAATGGAGGTTTCACCTTTAAACCCAAAAAGGGAGTTAAATTCCTGAAAATATAATATTAAACTTTGACAACGAAATAATAAATAGATCAAAGTTAATAGAAATTGGATAAAATTTAAAGAAATCTCGGGTTTAGCAACTCAAGACCATGATAAAGAAGTCTATACACGAAGAACGAATAGGGAATTAAATCAAATTTTCATTTTCAAACTTTTAAAAATAGGTAAGGTTTTGCAAAAGTAACCTAAACTTTTAACAACGAAACAAAAATGGTAGCTTGAAATATTTAGGAATTGTACGAAATGAAAAGAACTTAGATACCATAAGAACAAAGTATGCTAAGAAGATCCAAAACTTAACTAACAAAAGAGCTATGATGAACTTCCTAGGGTAAGAATTGAAGTAAGGTCAACAAGGATGTCAAAGATAGAGCTTTATAGGTTACCAGCATCAAAATTAAAGGAGGTGCACGACGTAGCGAGAAAGAGAGGTATGAACGGTGACACTTATGGTCCAAGAAGAAAGGGGATTAGACAAAAAGGAAACGCTAAGTACTCAAATCTCAAACAAGAACATCATCCTAAAATGTTCCAAAAACTTCCTAACAACAAAACTCATAACCACACCACCCTCAAAGATTTCCTCAAAATACTTATGTTATTTCATCCTAAGTTATTCCATGAAACAAGGTACTTCACAATAAGGGTGTTTTCACCACTCCAAATCCTCACACATCTATTAACCACCTCCACGAGGTCAAGGTCAAAGCTCCTAACAACGCTATACCCATATCCAACTAGTGTCAACTATGAGTTTCTCAAAATGGTAAACCATCAATCAAAAATCAAAGTTCAAAAGTTCTTTTGCACAATCTATCATCCCAAAGAGATCTTGATATACTCTCGAAACCTAAAGCATAGATGGTGACAATCTCCAAATCACAAGACAACCACCCAAAATATCTAACTCATCTCAGCTCAACATCTATCGATCCCAACTTATAACTACATCTCAAGAACTCTGGCTACTAATCCTCAGTACCGCAAAGTGAATACCCAAATGAGATCCCAAAACTAACAACAACTCTCGCCTAACATGGTTCTTATATAATCATCACAACACTCACAAAAGTATTCCGACTATGCTAACCTCAAGCTCAACTCAAACTTCCAAGTAACACTTTTATCACCAATGGCCAACAACGTCCTTGAGGTGTTTCCCTCCAAGCTCTCATCATAAACTCTGCCATGTCAAAGCCTCAAGTATCAATACTCGAGTTACCAAATTCTCAAATTCTAAGTATAAACGACAAGGCCAAGTTCTATAACCTTAGTAACATATGCAACTCACACTTTACAACACTAATAATTCCATTAATCAAGCACACTCACTTCATGTCAAGCAACTAAGAAACATCCAGGTATGTCCTACTACACTAGCTAAGTCTTTCTAACATCACAACCTCTCAAAGCTATGGTTATAGGTCAACCACAAACAAACTCCACAAAGCCAAATTATCCAACCAAGGTTAACATCCCATAAAAGAAAGAGAACTATCAAAAGGCGTTAAGGGAGGATAAGAAAGGAACAAAGGACAAGTTGAGAGGGTACAAGAGTAACTTCCACGGAAGAAGAAAATAGAGTTTAGAACAAGAAATAAGCATCAAGAAGTAAAGAATAAGGCGAGGTACACAACGAATGAGGGATATCTTCGGGGAAGTAGAAGCATTCTTCAAAGTTGAGCAAATCTTCAATTTCTGGCAATAGGCGCCAAATCTTGACCTTCACGTTGGTAGGTTTACGGTCATTGATCCAAGGGCACAACAATTATAAAATAACAATCAACAAACATGTTAGAACCTAACAAAGAGCAAACACACTACAGACTACCACCTTAGGTCCTTAAGTCTACCTGTGGACAGCGGGCCGCCCACGGGGGCGCTTGGTGAAGGCCGGAAAAACAAGCGTTTGCATTTTGTAAGGAGTCGCCACCAATTTTATGGGAAATTGGAACCGTTCGAATACCTCGTGTCATGTCAAGACACAAAGTAGTGACATGAACACTAAGCAATCGTTACCCTTAGCATTCTATGTCTAGAATGACTCTCGTGGATGCCAATGAACACGGGTACTCACGGAGATCTGGAGTAAGGGGTGAGGGTACGTATTAGGAAGCTCTTTTGATCGAACACCTAATCCCGCCCGCCTCGATAGCGGCCTCTACTAATGATTAGGGAGTTTATTCGTACTTGATATATCGTCGGCTATATGCATGCAATGCAACATCCATAGATTAATCCTAACATGTGAGAATTAACTAAGTCGGTTGACACGTAATTAGCATACAATTGGGTCGAAGTAGGATTTAATGCTCATTTACATGTGAAAACATACAAACAATAAAAGCAATACAACAACGATAAATTACAATAATGAAAATTACATTAATTACATTGGGATAGGCGATTTATGTCGAAAATACCTTTAAAACGGATGATTTGAGAAAAAGGAATAAAAGAAAGAAATACGAACGGAACAGAAGGTGATATTACGGATAATAGTCAGTTAATACATGGACTAATTAAACTAGGTCAAGGCGTAAACGGAGTTCGGGGATGAGAACTCATCTCGAACAAAGCGCAGCAGGGCGCCCTCTCGGAAGAGCGCGGCGATTCTTTGCGTCATTCCAAGGGTGAGTTCTGGTGAAGTTTTGAATCGCAAATCGTTAATGTTAATTGTTAATTTTAGGGATCGATTAAATTATTTACTCGGATGAAAGTGATTAATATGTTATTTTACATATGAATGGGTCGTGAAAACAGTAAAACATGGGTGAGACGGATGCAAATGAATTAATTTACATGAATGAAAGATTGATATTAATGAGTCCTCTGTTGAAATAAACCAATTAGGCTAAATATGACGGATATACAACGAATATGCAAAAGCGAGATGAAAATTATATCAATGACGAATTCGAAACTCAATATGATTAAATTGAATCTCTAAAATCCGGGTTTGAATTTAATGACGAAAACCCGCAAATATGAATTACTTGGGATTTAATTCGGATTTATGATAATTAAAACATATTAATGAATGATGAATTATATGATACAATATACATGTGAATTATCAGTGACGATTATATCAAAGAATTAATGGACGAACAAATAACAAATAAAAAGAAAGCGAATTACGAGAGGACGAGGAAGAAGAAAAGAAGCAGAAGCTGCGGCGGCCTCACGAAGAGGCGCAGCAGGATCTGCGCTCCTTCGAAGAGGCGCAGCGATTCTTGCGTCTTTTCTCGACGTCGTCTCTCGGAAATCCGCAAAGCGAGTTTTAAAGCACGATTTTAGAAATCGGTTTTAATGGTGTATTCGACATAAATCTTACAATGGTGATACGATAAATAAAATACAATAAATAAAAGAGGAATTGTACACCCTCAGACTTACATGTTGACGGAACGAGATGAACTAAGAAAATCGATTAGTGAATGCTCGACGCGAATGCAAAGAGAGTGCCCTCGTAAGAGGAAAACGATTGATTAATTAAGTTGATTGAGTGGAGTTGGTCAAATTGGTCGGTCATGCAAACGGAGAGGCTGGTACCCGGAAGGATCCGAGCTTACGTGGTCGGAAGTCCAAGCACGTAGGTGCCAATTAGTAAGAACGAAGTCTAGAATGCAAAGGGAGAAGAGAAGGGCGGACACTCGCGTGAGAAATATGAGGAGCGAAGGCTCCTATTTATACTAATCACGTGAAGGAATAGGGTTTCGGAGACTCTTTGGAAGTGAATCTCGGAAAGATATGAAAAAGATACGTAAAACATGCAAAGAAGGACCTGGGAAGAGGCGCGCAGCCCATGCGTCCCTTGGAAGAGGCGCAGCAGACTGCGTCTATTCCCGAGAGGTTTCCTCTCGTCAAGAAAGATTTCCGTGTTTGAGTTATGGTAGGACGGAAATAATTCGATTATCTTATGAATATTACGGGATATTATTTGCCAAAAGATAGAATTTGTGAAATATGGAATAAAAATATCAGGAACATTCCGAATATTCCGACTCGGGATTTAACGATTGTTATCGAAAATGGAGACGGTTTTTGACCGGACTCCGAATGTACTCTAATTACTGCCAAAACGACCGTATCGGAACGTAGATGACAACTATGAGGTCGACATTAATATTTGAGCAATCACTTGACGATAATCTTACGAACTGTCACAAATCGTTCGCGAATCAAACATGTGGCCCAATCATCACCGGGTGGTTTGCGGGAGGTGCGAAATGAGGTATCTCTGAGCCCCACTTTGACCGAGGCTTGGACAAGGCGAAAGTCAAAGTATAGCCATCAGGTCAATCGAAGATTACAACATGACGACTATGGCGACGCGAGGCGGCTCAAGGGGTCGAACCAAGGACTGTCGTCGGGAACATTTTAGAGTCGTCGACTTAGGGGAGGGTCGTTAAAAGTCCATTAGACTACGTAAGGAAGCTCGCCAGCCATAAGAAGAGATCATACCGAGACTTAATCGAACTCTGGGAAACAAGAAATATTGAAAGCGGCAGGACGTCGGTAGAAAGCTTGGGAATCCGCTTGCGTCGAGTCTCAAGCGAACTCGGCAAAACTTGAGGTTGAATCTGCTTGCGTCGGTCTCAAACAAACTCTTGTTGGGGGAATATTTTGACGACTAGGAACATCTAGATCGTCGTGGGAGAAATCTTGAGTGAGCAGTACTGCAAAATACTACTGCGCTGGGGACAGACGACTAGGAACATCTTGATCGTCATGGAAGAAATCTTGAGTGAGCAAGCGATCGCAAAATACTACTGCTACTGGATATAATGATTTGAGCAATCGCAAAAATCTTCTTATTTGGATAAAATGCGGGCGGAACGAAAGAAAATCGTCGAAACGGACCAAAAGAATATAATAGCGTCAAGGAAGAGGCGCACCAAAGATGGGCCTACAAATAACGAACTCATAACGAATTTTTGAAAATCCGTATGGAGGGAACACGAGGAAGAGGCGCAGCAAGAGCTGCATCTCTTGGAAGAGGCGCAGCGCCTGCTGCGTCTTTTCCCCAAATTGGCTATTTCTGCGTAAAAACGCGAACTCAGAAGGATTGTATTTCATTATTTCGAAACTCAATTCTTTCAATTTCTCTCTCAAATCTTCACCATTTCCGTCGAGGTTTGATCCAAAAGCTTGCATTAAACATGACTAATCGAGGTATGTGTTCCAATCCTGCATTAATCATCTACATTTGTTGAATTTTGAGCCGCGAAAACTAGGGTTTTCGACCCTTTTGATCGAAAATTTGGGGCTTTTCCCCCAAATGAATTTGCTATGCCAAATTGATGTTAGAAATGGATAGTAGGCAATGTTAGGAACATAACCATGTATTTGCTTCGAATTTTCATCGAGTTTTGAGCCCTTGAATGAATTTTGAGACGGTTTTACAGCTGAACCGTAAATTGCTTCGAAAATAGCCCTAGGATTGCCCATTGGCGATGAAATTTGATATTTGGGATCCTTGGATGATGGGTAAACTTTCTGCCATCTCGGAATTTTGGTTCGTGACAACTTCTTCAGGACAACTTTATAGGGCATAATCGCCGTTATAACGAAATGCTGCCGAATTTCCGACTTGAACCTGGAACTAGGCTTTGACTTGGACTTGACTTGACCCAATTTATCACATGAGTGATTGGGTTGGTGGGAACATGGCCAAGGATGGCATGGAAAGGACAGTTTTCAGGGCTCTGAGGGCTCGAAAGCTCCTTAACAAAGGCTTGTCGTCATGTGACGCGGCCTGAATTTACTTTAACGTTGCAGGTGATGAGGCTTCTACTTCTGGGAGGACTCCCATGGAGATAGACGCCAGTACTGTTGAGGAGGCTTTAGAGCAGGCCTTCACCGCTGCGGTGATGGCCACTGGAGACGAGGCTCACGAGGAGGAGGCCGTCGAGGAGGAGGAGGCCCCGAGACGGGCCAACGTTAGGCGAGGAGGTCGTCAGCTGAGGGGAGCTCCTACGTGGGCTGAGACTTGGAAGAGTAGGCACCTTGTGTGGGCTGCAGAGGGTCACCTGTCCTACAGGACGGTGAAGAGCTTGGTAAATAAGAATTCACTACTCATTACCTATTCTCTTTCATTCTTTTTGTCCAAACTTCTTGCAAATTTCATTCAAAACTAAAGATAGCCTTGTTTCAAATCATTATAGGAGGTTGGGAACATTAGGTCGTTCTCGGGTTACACGACAGCGATGGAGCACTACGAGCAGCTGTCGGCGGAGGAGAGGGCCATGATCGAGCGTGGAGCGTTTGGTCCTCTGGTTCAGGTCTGGAGGGATATCGTGAAGAGGAAGTTGTGGGCTAACCTTAGCCTGGTCCGCGCTTTCTTGGATCGATTCTGGGATACGACTTCCACGTTTCACCTACCTTTTGGTGAGGTGGGAGTCACTCTGGAGGACTACAGCATGATTTCTGGTCTGCCGTGTGGGACCGAGGAGATGGTGTGGCCGGAGATTGCTATGAGGGCGGATTCGGCCGAGGCGAGGAGATTGATCGGCTGGAACCTGTCGCCGAAGGCTGTTGCAGTGCCGGGTTTAGTACCCAGTACCTACGTTCGAGACTACTTTGCGGGGAAGACCCCGGCGCTGGTGACGATCGATGGGAGGGAGACTGCTCCTCCTCCTTGTACAGCTGAGCAGAGGGCTCGTCTGTGGCTTTGGTGGTTCTTGTCTTCGATTTACCTCGGAGACAAGGGCGAGAGGCTTCCTCCTAATCATTGCACCCAAGACCGTCTGAGACTTCCTCCTAATCGTTGCACCCAAGACCGTCTGAGACTATGCCCTTGTGCTAGAAATGCTTTCTAATTGACTTGCAATATTGAGAAAGCTCTTGTGAGGTTTTTACGATGTGAGATCTAGGAATTTCAGAGAAAGTTGCACTGAAACCCTAATTGTTTTTCACTAATGATGATTAGGTTAAGCAAGAGGAGAAGCTCTCCTTTTGTTCTCCTAATCTCGGCCAAACCGAGAGGGGCCTTGGGAAGTGGGCTTCCACTTCCTTTTTGAATTAGCTCATGGTCCGGTTCGTAAATCGCTAAAATGTATATGACGCGGTTTTGTTATAAATCGTCATCGGTTATCGGTTATTAAAGCATCAACTAATAATACGGATTAGTTGAAACATTAATACATGTCCGACAAGGACGATATTGTATAATTATATTCAATATACATTTAATTAAATATAAAACGCTTATATTCAATTTACGAATTAACTGCTTAATTCGCCTTAGCCATTATTATTTAATCCGTATTAAATAACATATCTCAACATCACATTTTGACTTATTATTAGTCAAATAACTCGGACTAACTGGTTAGTCAATTTTGGCATCTACATGACAGTATTTTCATACTGTCACATCTCTCAAACTTATCCTATAGGTGTGACTTTTAGGGACCAGTTGATCACCGCCATCTGTATGACAATAACGTCAAACTTATCTAGCAAGCCAACCGTTATTGATAAACGTGGATCAACTGATAATAATACCAAAAGTATGCCCTTTGATCCTTTTAGAGATTTATAAGTCCTTGCACTAACTGTTAAGGACACCAACCCCAACAAGCTCCCACTTGTCCGTACAAGTGTATGTGCAATGACGTTATCCGCACTAACTGGAGGACACAAGCTCCAACAAACTCCCACTTGTCCGTACAAGTGTATGTGCGATAACCGATTCTCATATTCATTTAAAATTTCTCCCACTCAATGTAAAACAATTTGCAGATCCGGATCCGCAAAGGTCGTATTTTACAATCGATCTGTATCAAGAGTGGTTTCCCCGACTAGAGAGTAACTTAACTGATAAAACGAATCCGTATCCGAGCATGGCCATGCATTTCGATTCTGACTCCTCGAGTGGCCCTAAGAAATATCGAGTACCTGATAAAGGCTGAATATTTCCTTCAACTCGACTCCTTCCGATCTAAACACAGCATGAAATGACCCAGAAAAAATCTACTTGGCCCCCTGTTACGGATGACCGTGAGAAAGAAACCAAAGTCACCCAAAATCTGCCTTAGTCTCAAGAGACAGTCGATAGTCAAAAGAATCGACTCTTAGGATCACCATGGAGGTCCTATCCACGACCGGGCAGCGAATGTTATAAAACATTTAGGACTCCACGTCGATGTCACAATTGTGTCCTACGAAATATCCGTATAAATCGCCTCTCGTGATTGGTCGGTCAACCGGTTGACTTATGGCTCGTTGAACCCACCATCAACCAACGTCACAAAATAATTGCCGAGTTATCAGCTCATGTGGGCAATTAAGGACCAAAAATATAATGTTTGTTGAGTTCACTTTGTGGTGTTCAAAATTGTCGTACAAATCCACATGAAAAACAAAATATATAAAATATCAAAACGATGATGTCGTATAGAGTACAAAAGCGAATGAATCTAATCCATAAAAGAGTACTACAACTTAGGAACACGTTTAATTCCCATGGAATTCACATGCCCTTCATGCTTATCTTGTCGTAATGGTTTAGTGAGAGGATCGTCTATGTTATCATCTGTAGCAATCTTTTCTATCACTACTTCCTTTTGCTCCACGTAATCTCGGATTAGATGAGCTTTCCGTTGTACATGTCTAGACTTGTTGCTAGACTTTGGCTCCTTAGCTTGGAAGATGGCACCACTATTGTCGCAATAGATGGTGATCGGGTCATTCGAACTATGCACTACAGATAGTCCATGTAAGAATTGACGCATCCATATCGCTTCCTTTGTAGCTTCAGACACGGCATAGTACTCGGACTCAGTCGTAGAATCTTTGTAACAGTTTGTTTGGAACTCTTCCAGCTGATGCAGCGCCATTAAGAGTAAAAACGAATCCGATCGAGATTTCGAGTCATCTCGATCCGTTTGGAAGCTAGCATCTGCACAGAATCGGTTGCGCATAGCTTTTGAGGGCCTCCATAAGTCAATGCCCAATCTTTAGTCCTCCGTAGGTACTTAAGAATGTTCTTGACAGCCAGCCAATGTGATTCACCGGATCTTTGTTGGAATCGACTTGTCATACTCAATGCATATGCCACGTCGGGACGTGTGCATATCATGGCATACATGATTGATCCTATAGCCGAGGCATAAGGAATCCGTGTCATGCGCTCTTTCTCTTCCGGTGTCTCTGGTGACTGAGACTTGCTCAAATGCACCCCTGGAGCCATAGGAAGAAACCCCTTCTTGGAGTTAGTCATCTTTGAATCTCTCTAGGACTTTGTCTATGTAAGACTCCTGACTGAGAGATAACATCCGTCGTGATCTATCTCGATAGATACGGATGCCCAAAATTATTTGTGCCTCACCCAGATCTTTCATCTGGAAATGGTTTTTCAACCATACTTTCACCGAAGTTAAGAGAGGTATGTCATTCCCAATCAAGAGTATGTCGTCAACATACAATATTAGAAAGACAATCTTGCTCCCACTCGACTTGATATATAGACATGGTTCCTCGACCGATCGAGTAAATCCATTTTCTTTAATCACTTGGTCGAAGCGATGATTCCAACTCCTTGATGCTTGCTTAAGTCCATAAATGGAACGCTTAAGTTTGCATACTTTCTTAGGATGTTCTGGATCGATGAAACCTTCGGGTTGTACCATGTACAACTCTTCCTCCAAAAAGCCGTTTAAGAAGGCGGTTTTCACGTCCATTTGCCAAATTTCATAGTCATGAAAAGCGGCAATCGCTAAGATAATCCGAATGGAACGCAACATGACTACGGGTGCAAAAATTTCATCGTAGTGCAAACCTGGCACTTGGGTGAAACCTTTAGCAACTAGTCGTGCTTTATAGATATCTTGTTGACCTTCCACAGAATGCTTTATCTTGTGAAGCCATTTGCATTGAAGGGGACGAACCTTAGCAGGTAAGTCAACAAGATCCCATACGTTGTTCTCATACATGGAGTCCATCTCGGATTGCATGGCCTCAAGCCATAGCTTTGAGTCAGAACCAGTCATGGCACCTTTATAGGTTGCGGGTTCACTACTCGTTAAGAGTAGAACGTCATCTATGTCATGTTCCTCGACCATACCAATGTATCTGTCCGGAGGAATAGAGACTCTTCCCGACCTCCTAGGTTCCTCAGGAATGTTAACCGCAGCCGGGATTGAAGGAATTGATTCCTCCAATGATTGCTCGGTATTTGGTTCTGGAATCTCCGACAGTTCGAAGGTTCTATCACTCTTTGCATTCTCGAGGAATTCCTTCTCTAAGAATGTCGCACTAGCCGCAACAAAAACACGTTGTTCGGTTGGCGAATAGAAGTAATGACCAAGTGTTCCTTTAGGATAACCTATAAAGTATGTCTTGACCGATCGCGGGCCGAGCTTATCCTCGTGTCTCCACTTGACATAAGCCTCGCAGCCCCAAACCCGTATAAAGGACAAGTTGGGGACCGTTCCCTTCCATAGTTCATATGGAGTCTTGTCAACAACTTTAGACGGACTTCGGTTAAGTATTAGAGCAGCTGACAGAAGAGCATAACCCCACAATGAGTCAGGTAACACGGTGTGACTCATCATGGATCGAACCATATCAAGTAGTGTTCGATTTCTCCGTTCGTACACACCATTCAACTGAGGTGTTCCAGGTGGAGTTAACTGTAGGGCAATCCCACAGTCTTTAAGGTGTTGATCAAACTCGTGAGAAAGATACTCGCCACCACGATCCGAACGCAGTGTTTTAATCTTTCTACCCAATAGGTTTTGTACCCTATTCTGGTATTCCTTGAATTTCTCAAAGGATTCACTTTTGTGCTTCATTAAGTAGACATAGCCATATCTACTTAAATCGTCCGTGAAAGTGATGAAATACCTATAGCCTTCTCGTGCGGTGATTGACATAGGACCACATACATCCGTGTGTATGAGTCCTAATAGGTCAGCAGCGCGCATTCCAACACCTTTGAAGGAAATACGAGTCATCTTACCAATGAGACATGATTCACACGTGCCAAATGATTGAAAATCAAAGGCCGAGATAGCTCCATTCTTGATGAGCTGTTTTACGCGTTTCTCATTAATGTGTCCCATACGGCAGTGCCATAGATACGTTTGATCTTTGTCACCAACCTTTAACTTTTTATTCATTACGTGTAATATTTCATTTGGTCCGATCTAAAACATAAATTCCATTCATGGAGACTGCCTTGCCATAAATCATATTGTGTAATGAGAAAATGCAAGAATTATTCTCTATTACAAATGAAAATCCAAGTTTGTCAAGTGCAGAAACAGAAATAATGTTTTTCGAAAGACTGGGTACATAATAGCAGTTATATAAAGATAACTCAAATCCGCTAGGAAGCTGGATCACATATGTTCCCCTTGAGACGGCAGCCACTCGTGCTCCATTCCCAACACGCAGGTCCACCTCACCCTTTACGAGGGGTTCGATGTTTCGGAGCCCCTGCACATGATTACACAGATGAGAACCACAACCAGTATCAAGTACCCAAGTTCCGTAACTTGCGTGGTTAATCTCAATCATATGAATAAAAGTAGAAGAAGAAGAAGACATACCAACAGGTTTAACACGACCTGCCTTTAAGTCCTCATGATAAACAGGACATGTACGCCTCCAATGCCCAGTCTTGTGGCAATGATGGCATTCCATGTTTTCATTCTTGCTCTTTGTCGCGCCTGATGAGGTGCTCGACTCACCAGGCCCACTCTTACCCGAACCCGACTTCTTGAACTTCGGTTTACCCTCGCTAGGTTTGCTCGAGCTTTGCCCTTACCCTTTCCTTTGTTTGTCACAACGAGAACATCCTGTTTCAAGCTCCCACTGAACTTCATGTCCTTCTCGGTGCATACGAGAAGGGAGTGCGATTCATGGGGACTTTTCTTCAAATCATTCATATAGTAATTCGCTCTAAATTGCGAAAAACCATCGTGGAGTGAATGAAGCATGCGGTCAATCACAATGTTCTCGCTGATCTTACAATCAAAGGTCTCCAACTTCTCGACATTCTCAATCATCTTTGAGAATGTGTGGGCTAACGGTTGGCCCTTCGAGTCTCGCATCAAAGAAGCGAGTGGTATGCTTATAGGTCACGATTCTCGGTGCTTTCGAGAATTCCTTGGTGAGCGTGGTGAAAATCTTGTTCGCACCATGGGATATGAAGCGTTTCTGCAAATTGGGTTCCATTGCAAAAATGAGTACGTTTTTAATCGCACCCGCTTCCATACAGAAATCATTAAACTTGGTGATTTCAGCAGCTCTAGCCGTGGGACCTGGGTTTGCCGGGATGGGCTCTAATAGATATTTGAGCTTCCCGTCAGCAGCGGCAGCATTCCGTAATGCCGCCTCCCAATCCGCGAAGTTTGATCCATCATTCTTGATCGAGTAGATCGATTCATCGATTCATGAAGATCCGAAGCCGGGACTCACGGTCCAATGTGGCACTTGGCATTGGGTTATCGTAGAACCAGACCATTTGTTATTAGCGAGTTTAAAAGTTCGTGATCTACACTGAAAAAGAAAGAAAAACAAAAACGAAATAAGCAACTCATCGA
This sequence comes from Silene latifolia, assembly GCF_048544455.1. Lineage (NCBI taxonomy): Eukaryota > Viridiplantae > Streptophyta > Magnoliopsida > Caryophyllales > Caryophyllaceae > Silene > Silene latifolia. Next base: position 147,516,113 of record NC_133534.1, on the reverse strand, counting down.
GGTGATTTAAGTCTATTTAAAACTTCATTTTAACATGTAGACTCTCGCACTTGCATAATTGATCTCCCTCAAGAATGATACAAGTGATCCCAAGACTCAATTTCCGTAAATTGATAAGCCAACTGTTTAGCTAATTCTTCCGTAAGAACTCTTGGTCGATAGATTTCCGTAAATCCTATCTATAGTCCACCATGATCACAGGATCGTACGAGTGACCATAGTGTTGAGATAAAATAGGTCAATCGGTTCCAACTTACCCGACGTAGAAGGGGTCATATTATGCCTACCGACGAAGAAGGGACTCATTGGAGTTTGACCTATAAAGACCATTCTCAATTTTTGTTTATACGAGGAAGATCCCATCAACTAAATTATAATTCATATTAAGTGAACGAATAACTAGCGTCTGCGTGAATGAATTAATTTGGGTGATGGCTTAAAAACGTGTGACATGAGAATGTCAAAGAAAACTAACTCGTGACCTCTATATGTGTCAGTTTTCATGCAATAAATAGGTGGTTTGGTTTTTAGGCGGAATATGATGCATATTATCGTTGCGAAAAATAAATAAAAGAATGCAATACGTAAATAAAAATTCCTAGTGTGGCCTATCCTAATAAAAAGGACATAAAACAACTTTGGAATCCACCGTTGGACCCGAGAAGCTTGTCTTGATGTTCCATCTTGATCCATGTAGCGGGAGTGAGCATCCGGTCTCCATCTTTGGTCTTCTCAAAAATTACAATTAAAATTACAAAATATAAACCTATTTACATTCTAATTAAAACTGTAATTACAAGTGAAAAATCCAAAACGGAGATACGAGATCTCAAAATACAACCAAGACCGTGTTCCATCATTACGGTAACACGTTCTACTAAGGCCACACTAAGTTACAACCGTTTGTAAAATAAATAAATACGTAATATAAAGCATTCACGGCATTCAAATCAACGATAAAAGAAAATGCATCAACTAAAACAAATTTAATCGTGACATAATTCCGTAATTATGTTAAATTATCCAAACCACCTTTTAATGATTAAAATTCATGTGATAAAACCGCTTCTATCAATTTAATTTTAATCTAATACAATCCGTTAATTTAAATACGCTTTAAAATAACTTAATGGTACGTGTGTGAACCGTTTCACAATCATAGCGAGTGTACAATATCCGTATAAAGTACATATTAAGGCCAAAAGAAAATTTAAAACAAAAGAATAAATTTTCAAAAGCGCAAACCAAAAATCACTCGATCCAGGGACATAAGTGCTCGATCGAGGAATAAAAGAGCTCGATCGATGAATCGCTAGTCGATCGAGAGGATTGCCAAACAGAGTGATCGATCGACTACACCGGAGGTCGATCGAGTACTTTTATTAGCAACACTGTTCGATCGAGTACGAGGAGGTCTCGATCGAGCGATCGTGGTTTTAAGCGGTCGATCGAGTACAAAGCAAGGACTCGATCGAGTAAAACAAGACAGAAAAACCACTCGATCGATTTAAAAACTTGCTCGATCGAGTACAAAAATTTCTGGAAAACTTAAAACCCTCGTGAAACAGTTTGTCAACACAAAACTTATTGCAATTTTGATCAAAACCTTGTAAAATTAAATCAACAAATTGCAAAACATAAACATAT